>NW_028318066.1:3364670-3672966 GCF_062004578.1 Staurois parvus
ATCCTAACAGCTGTTGGAGATGTGGGACTTCAGATGGATCATTTCTTCACATTTGGTGGTCCTGTCCGAGCATTCAACCATTCTGGCAGGAGGTCCATAGGCTTGTAGTATCTGTGACGACCTTACCCGTGGTTCTGTCCCCAGCTCAGTTTCTTCTCCACCATTCTTCCCTTCCGAGGAGACAATACTATAAATCTTTGGCCATGCATATGGTCAACGCAGCCAGACTCTGTCTTCCCGTTCTTTGGGGCTCCTCTCGCCCCCCCCCTCCATACGTGCTTGGGTGTGACCCATTGCAGTATGAATGCTCATTTTTGTATCTACAGTTAGATAGGAATCGACACTGGCTTTCGTTAAATGCAAAACAGAATCCTTTACGAAAAGAATTCTGATTGATGTTAGGCTTTTGTGGGGTTAAAGATCTTTGTGCTAACATTAAATTCAACCATAAACCAACATCTTTAATTCCCCAATGTAAAGATGAATGGACTGAAAGCTTCAGTCTAAAATTTTCATCATACGTATACCAGGCTGTACCACCAAAGTGTCGGTAAGCCTCTGCTACAATATCCAAATGTTGAAACAAGCCTGAGCATCACTCTGGGAAATGTTCACCCAAAACAGCAGCGTATATACAAAAAGCCTGAAGCCAGTTTTAAAATGTTTTAGGTATAGCCCATCTCCTATCTTCTTCTGTTCTGTCTTCCCCTTTTTTTCCATTTTAATCAAAAATTCCTTGGACACTGGTAATAAAGATAAAATATCCACAAAATCTCCCTTCCAAATGTTTTCTTTTACTGAGGGGGCAGGTGAACACCTAAGGGAGATATTTCACATGTAAGTGCTACTTTAAGGCATGTTCCGGCTATAAATGGCTTAGAAACTGCCTGAAAATGTATTGGAAGTAATAGCGGATTAACCAATAAGAATGAGGAAGGAACAGGGACAGGTGGCTTATTATGAGGTGTGCCAGGCATATTTTCCTTAGACACTTTTTGCCTTTGCCAAATTGTACTAACATCCAACATATTTTTTTCCAAAGATGCAATTGACGCAATAGGGTCAGAACCAGAAATTTGAGAAGAATTTTGAGAAGAGTTATTATTTAATGCACCAAAACCCTGTGCCCCTAAATTTATTTTATATATTATACCATCCAAAGTATTCGCAATAGAATTCCCTATAACACTTAATTCATTAACTTTAGAATTGGCCAAAATCTCACCAGAACAAGAATTTGCTATCTGCCCACTAGATGCCGCTATAACAGCAGGCTGAGTGGCATCCTCATATGTAAATGAAGACATTTCCCTGACTGAACTTGAGGGAGTACTGTTAGGTTCCTTGTACACGGGACACTTCTGAATGATGGAAACTGACTGCTGGAAAACGCAGGTTAAAAAACATCTGTTTAGCCGCGTTTGCATACCGTGTTTATGAGCATTTGCGTTTTTAAAGATAACCTCAGGAGACCGTCCAAAATCCCCAGAATGCATTGAAAAACAGTAAAAAATTATTTCAGACATTTTGAGAGGAATAGAGAGCAGAAGCAGAGAGAGCAGTATGTGTTGAGATTAGCATTTTTTTTGTGGTGTTTGGATGTGTTCCAGCTGATTTCTGTGCAGAAATTATTGCAGCAGTGTCTAACATATTTTCTTTCATGTGAAACCTCAAAGTATGGTGTACCAGGTCCATTTGAGTACCGGGAAAACGCTTTGCATGCATTTTTCATAATGAAAGAAGGCTCTGGATAGTATCTGGAAATGGAAGAGTTAAAAATTTTTCCAAACGCAAATGCTTATAAACGCGGTTAACCACATTTACACACATTTACAAGTGTCTGGCATTTGAAACGCTGATAAAATCTATTCCTGAATACAAGTTTGGTGCGTTAAAAAAAACGACTGTAAACTCAACTGCCTGTAAATGACTGTAAACGTCTATGTGTACATGGACACCTAGGAAAACATTAGGGAGAGTTCAGGGGTTGCTGAAAAAAATGCAGAAAAGCTCCTAAACGTGAGTTCAGCTGCAGTGTACATGGAGCCTTACTGCTGAGTGAAGGAAGTGAACAGTCCTTCCTCTGCCTTTTCCTCTTAGATTGCCGGGTTGCACTGCGCATGCCCGGAGTTTTGGCAGCCATTTTTGCAGAAATCTCCTGCTCTTGGATGGAAGGAAGGAGAGGGGTAGAATTCTCCTCTAAACACCTCTGAGGCCACTCCTCACCACCAGAACTCTCTGCTTCAATGAGGCGGTGAAGGAGGCTTTCCATGTCCAGGTTCCCAGTCTTCAGTGAGCCGCGGTCCCGTCCCTCAGTAGCTGCTGGGGCTTGTGAGTAGCTGCTTTTATATGGGGAAAAGCGCGGGCTGCAGATGCCCACCAAACCGGGCCAGTCAGCAACTGTTGCCACGCAGACTTCACTGGCAACCTAACAGAGTGGGAAAGAATACGTTATCCCTTTATGCAATCCCATATGGGTCCCGCTTAACGCTGGGGACCCTGTCATTCGTCATTCGTGCATTACTTTAACTGACAATTGCGCGGTCATGCAACACTTTACCCAATTGAAATTTACATCCTTTTCCCCACAAATAGAGATATCTTTTCGTGGTATTTGATTGCCTGTGTGTTTTTTGAGCTGTACACAAAAAAAGACCGACAATTTTGAGAAAAAAAATAATATTTTTGATTTTTTGCTATTAAGCACTAGCCTACAGGGCACTTATAACCCCGTCCTGCCCAGGCCAATTTCCAGCGTTCAGCGCTGTCACACTTTGAATGACAATTGCGCGGTCATGCAACACTGTACCCATATGAAATTTCTGTCATTTTTTTGAGACAGATAGAGCTTTCTTTTGGTGGTATTTAATCACCTCGGGGTTTTTTATTTTTTCTTAAACAAACCAAAAAGCACTGAAAATTGTAAAAAAAAAACGTTTTTTCTTAGTTTTTGTTATAACATTTTGCAAATAAATGATTGTTCTCCTTCACTGATGTGCACTAATGAGGCTGTATTGATGGACACTGATAGGCTGCACTGATGGACACTGATAGGTGGCACTGATGGGCACTGATGAGGAGGCACTGGTAGGTGGCACTGATGGGCATTGACAGGCATCACTGATGGGCATTGACAGGCATCACTGATGGGCACTGAAAGGCAGCACTCATATATGGCAATGATAGGCGGCACTGACTGGCACTGATAGGCAGCACTGACTGGCACTGTTAGGTGGCACTGACTGGCACTGTTAGGTGGCACTGATAGGCAGCACTGACAGGCACTGATAGGTGGCACTGATGCACACTGATAGGCAGCACTGATAGGCGGCACTGACTGGCACTGATAGGTGGCACTGATTGGCAGCACTGATAGGTGGCACTGACTGGCATTGATAGGTGGCACTGACTGGCACTGATGGGTGACACTGAAAGGCAGCTCAGATGGGCACTGATATGTGGCATTGATGTAGACTGGCAGCCACTGAAATGTGGCACTGATGGGCACTGGCAGGTGGCACTGATAAGCACTAAAAGCTGGCACTGCTGGACATGAACAGGTGGCACTGCTGGGGCTACACAGATCATCAGGGCACACTGATCATCAGGGCTTGATGATCAGCGTACATGTCCCCTCCGAGGAATGCCGATTACCAGCTCTCCTCTCCTCACGAGCTGTCAGCGTTTCCCTGTTTACATGTGACCAGCTGTGATTGGACACAGCTGATCACATGACCGAGCCGACATCTTCGGCCCTTTCCGTTGATCGGTGATCCGCTGTGTTTGAGGGACACAGCGCACCACCGATCGCTGCGCACTCCCGGAGCCACGCATGCATGGTTAGAGTGGGAGGATATCATATGACGTCCTCCCAGAACAAGAGAGCTGCCTTGAAGCTGTCATTGTACTCTATGGCGGGCGGGAGGCGGTTAAACATGTCCAGTAAAATTTTTTTTAAAAAAATCAAATTTCATCATAAATTTAGGCTACATGTCTTTGCTAAGAAAAATCCCAATATGGGTAAATTAATTGGTTTACATGAAACTTATAGCATTTACAAATGGTGGTATATATATTATTTTTTTTTACTAGTAATGGCAGTGATCAGTGACCTATAGCGGGTCTGCAGGGCTGTGGCAGGCATTCTGACATGGGGAGGAACTGACTTGGTGTCACTGACATCCCCAGTGCCACCAATACAGTGATCAGTGCTAATAAAAAGCCCTGACACTGTACTAATGACAGTGGGCAGGAAGGGGTTAACACATGGGGTGGTCAAAGGGTTAACTGCGTGCTGTTTCACTGTGTTCTGTGTGTGTTTTCCACTGTAAGCACACTGCTTTGTATGGCTCTGCTATGCACAGCCATACAAAGCAGTGTGCAGAAGTGTGCACAGCACCCCCCCGATGGAGATGGCGATCACCGGGTGCTGGTGAAGAATCACTAGCGGGGACTCAGTGATTGACAGCCGAGGCCACGAATGGCGGCATGGGTAGGGCCCATGTGCCCACTACCTGGAACTGAAAAATCACGTATATATGCATGATTTTGTGCACCAGTGCTGCCCTGTAGCAGTATGTCTGATATAGGGCTGTGCAGAAGTGGTTAAAATGTGTGGTGTGTGGTGTAAAACAACAGATTCTTTGAAGCCTCTTGTCAGCCGGCTGTGCATTAATCAACAAAATTGCAGCTGGCCACCTTGTTATGGACACACACTCAACGATTCAATTGCGCAACCAGTATATCTCAGGCTGGACGAAAACAGCATAATGCACCACATGGATTCCAGCTCCTCCAGCCTTTGTGTTTTGGAAATTTTATCAATAAGCAACTTCTATCCTTGTATTTAGAGATGAGTGAAATATTCAAAAATTCGATTCGGCTGATTCGGCGAATTAGCGGAATAAATTCGATTCGAGTCGAATATATTCGCTGCGAATTTAACTTATAAAAAGGGTGTTTCTAGGCTTCAGAGAGCCTTTATATTAGTGCAGAACACTGTACCTTTAATTTAAATGCCCTTGGAGTCTGCTGGGGAAGAGAAATAATACTGTCAGTCAGTATGACATGCAGATGAGTGCCGTCGATCTTAGAATCACCGCACACTTCACTCATTTGGGCAGTCACGGGGCCAAAACCAGAGTGTGGAGCCACAGTGTGGCGATGGAGGCAGCAGCAATGGGAGGCCATACAGCACCCTTTGGAAAAATGGAACCCACCAGCAGTGTGAGGAGACCTGAAAGTGGCACATGGCAGAGTGTGGCGATGGAGACAGCAGCAATGGGAGGCCGTACAGGGACCCATGACACACTCTGGACCTGGCAGCAGCATGAGGAGGTGGTACAGGGGCCCATGACAGATTACGGGCCTGGCAGCAGCATGAGGAGTCGGTACGGGGGCCCATGGCAGATTACGGGCCTGGCAGCAGCAATGGGATGCCATACAGCACCCTATGACAAAATGGAACCCACCAGCAGTGTGAGGAGACCTGAAAGTGGCACATGGCAGAGTGTGGCGATGGAGACAGCAGCAATGGGAGGCCGTACAGGGACCCATGACACACTCTGGACCTGGCAGCAGCATGAGGAGGCGGTACAGGGGCCCATGACAGATTACGGGCCTGGCAGCAGCATGAGGAGTCGGTACGGGGGCCCATGGCAGATTACGGGCCTGGCAGCAGCAATGGGAGGCCATACAGCACCCTATGACAAAATGGAACCCACCAGCAGTGTGAGGAGACCTGAAAGTGGCACATGGCAGAGTGTGGCGATGGAGACAGCAGCAATGGGAGGCCGTACAGGGACCCATGACACACTCTGGACCTGGCAGCAGCATGAGGAGGCGGTACAGGGGCCCATGACAGATTACGGGCCTGGCAGCAGCATGAGGAGTCGGTACGGGGGCCCATGGCAGATTACGGGCCTGGCAGCAGCAATGGGAGGCCATACAGCACCCTATGACAAAATGGAACCCACCAGCAGTGTGAGGAGACCTGAAAGTGGCACATGGCAGAGTGTGGCGATGGAGACAGCAGCAATGGGAGGCCGTACAGGGACCCATGACACACTCTGGACCTGGCAGCAGCATGAGGAGGCGGTACAGGGGCCCATGACAGATTACAGGCCTGGCAGCAGCATGAGGAGTCGGTACGGGGGCCCATGGCAGATTACGGGCCTGGCAGCAGCAATGGGAGGCCGTACAGGGACCCATGACACACTCTGGACCTGGCAGCAGCATGAGGAGGTGGTACAGGGGCCCATGACAGATTACGGGCCTGGCAGCAGCATGAGGAGTCGGTACGGGGGCCCATGGCAGATTACGGGCCTGGCAGCAGCAATGGGAGGCCGTACAGGGAGCCATGACACACTCTGGACCTGGCAGCAGCATGAGGAGGCGGTACAGGGGCCCATGACAGATTACGGGCCTGGCAGCAGCATGAGGAGTCGGTACGGGGCCCCATGGCAGCTTACGGGCCTGGCAGCAGCAATGGGAGGCCCGTAATCTGCCAGCACCCTATGACAAAATGGAACCCACCAGCAGTGTGAGGAGACCTGAAAGTGGCACATGGCAGAGTGTGGCGATGGAGACAGCAGCAATGGGAGGCCGTACAGGGACCCATGACACACTCTGGACCTGGCAGCAGCATGAGGAGGCGGTACAGGGGCCCATGACAGATTACGGGCATGGCAGCAGCATGAGGAGTCGGTACAGGGGCCCATGGCAGATTACGGGCCTGGCAGCAGCAATGGGAGGCCCGTAATCTGCCAGCACCCTATGACAAAATGGAACCCACCAGCAGTGTGAGGAGACCTGAAAGTGGCACATGGCAGAGTGTGGCGATGGAGACAGCAGCAATGGGAGGCCGTACAGGGACCCATGACACACTCTGGACCTGGCAGCAGCATGAGGAGGCGGTACAGGGGCCCATGACAGATTACGGGCCTGGCAGCAGCATGAGGAGTCGGTACGGGGCCCCATGGCAGATTACGGGCCTGGCAGCAGCAATGGGAGGCCCGTAATCTGCCAGCACCCTATGACAAAATGGAACCCACCAGCAGTGTGAGGAGACCTGAAAGTGGCACATGGCAGAGTGTGGCGATGGAGACAGCAGCAATGGGAGGCCGTACAGGGACCCATGACACACACTGGACCTGGCAGCAGCAAGAGGAGGCGGTACAGGGGCCCATGGCAGAGTGGCGAAGCGTAAGCAGCTTAAATTGAAGGCCATACAGAGGCCTATGTTAAAAATAATAACATGTTTGGGGCATGATTCATGGCGGATTTAGTCAGTTGTGTCAGGAACTGGTGGTTTGAAATCCAGACTAATCCACGCCTGATTCATTTTCACAAATGTGAGTCTCTCCACACTTTGGGTGGACAGTCGTGTCCTCCGCGGAGTTACAATACCTCCTGCCGCATTAAACACGCGCTCCGATGCCACGCTACTGGCCGGGCATGACAGCCTTTCAAGGGCAAATTCAGCTAGTTGGGGCCAAAGGTCAAGTTTCGTTGCCCAGTAGTCAAGGGGATTGTCTACCTCGGTTGGCAGGGTGCTGTCCAAGTAGGCCCAAGCCTGTTGTTTGAGGTCCTGCTCCAGGTCCACCTGATGCTGCTGCTGCTGCTGCGGCTGGTTAGTAGTTTCCTCACTGCGCTGGTGAAGAAAGCTACTCATCATCGACTGCAGACTGAGGCAGCCGCTGCTGGTGGAGCTGCCACTGCTCCTACCACCCCACCCCTCCCCTGCTGCCATGGCAGCGGAACGCGAGCGCACAGGGCCCACAGTGTCTGAGGATGGACGTTGGCGCAGAAAGGCAGAGACCAACTGACTACATAGGTGGTTTTTATAGTACGTTATTTTGGCCTCCCTCTCAGCAGGTGTGAAAAAGGCCACCATTTTTGAACGGTAGCGAGGGTCCAACAAGGTGGACAGCCAAAAGTCATCCCTCTGTCTGATGGTTATTATTCGGCTGTCGCTACGCAAGCAACCGAGCATGCTATGGGCCATTTGTGCCAAGGAATGCGAGGGACTCCCTGCCTCCATCTCCACAGCATACTGCCACGGTGCGTCTGGGTCCTCTGTCTCCTCCTCCTCCTCTACCAGATGCTCCTGCTCCTCCACTCCTGTCCGCTGAGTGGAAAAACCACCCATTTCACTCAATAATTCCTGAGCACCAATGTCCTCCTCTACCTCCTCCTCTTCTTCCTGTCCTGCCCCCACAGGGGTCATGTGGCGTTGAGATCTGTGTGCCACGTCTACCGCACCCTGACCAGCCATTGTTAACAGCATTTGTTCCAGGACGTGCAACAGAGGAATGACGTCGTTCATCCCATAGTCCTGCCGACTCACGAATAGCGTGCCTCCTCAAAGGGCCTGAGCAAGCGGCAGGTGTCACGCATGAGCTGCCAATGGCTGACATCTAAGTTACACAGGGGAGTACCTTTATCCGCTTGTAACATCAGGAAATCGGTGATGGCCTTTCGCTGTTCGTAAAGGCGGTCTAACATATGTAGGGTTGAATTCCACCTTGTTGCAACGTCGCAGATCAGGCGATGCTGTGGAATTCCGTTCTGCCGCTGCAGCTCAAGGAGGGTGTGCTTTGCGGTGTAGGAATGGCTGAAATGCATGCAAAGTTTACGTGTCATTTTAAAGATGTCTTGCAGTGGGATGGTGGATTTTAGGAACCGCTTGACAACCAGATTGAACACGTGAGCCATGCATGGCGCATGGCACAACCTTCCTTGACGCAGAGCAGACACCATGTTCTTTCCGTTGTCGGTCAACATGGTTCCGATTTTCAGTTTGCGCGGAGACAGCCATCTGTCGATTTCTCTGTTCATTACACTCAGAAGTTCCTCCCCTGTGTGACTACGTTCGCCAAGGCATACCAGGTGCAGCACAGCGTGACACCGTTGCGCCCTGCACATGTGATATGCCGGTCGGGTAATGGGACTTGGCACGGGGGTGGCGGCTGAGGACACGGCGGAAGAAGAGGTGGTAGAGGCGGACATCTTTGCTGGACCAAGGACGTGCAAACGTGGAGGCAAAAGCGGCGTGACCTGTCCAAGTTGCTGGTGCGGCTGTGCTGGCACCATGTTCACCCAGTGGGCCGTAAATGACATGTACTGTCCCTGACCGTAGTTACAGCTCCACACGTCGGCGCTGCCGTGCACTTTGGCAGAGACCGACATGCTCAAAGACTGGCCCACCATCTCTTCTACATGTGAATGCAGGGCTGGCACTGCCTTTTTGGCGAAGAAATGCCGGCTTGGCACTCTCCACCGCGGCGCGGCACAAGCCATCATTTCTCGGAAAGGTGCTGAGTCCACCACTTGGAAAGGGAGGGACTGCAGCACCAGGAACTTGGAAAGGAGGACGTTCAGCTTCTGCACCGTCGGGTGCGTGCTCGCAAACTGTTGTCTCTTGGAAACGGATTCCAAGAAAGACTGCTGACGGAATCCGTGAAGAGGAGTAGCAGGAGAAGGAGCATCTGAACGAGCGGAAGATGCCAACGAGTGACAACTCCCCATCAGCAGAGGTGTTGGAGTCTTGACTGGCTGATAGAGGGCGATTGACGTCGGGTGACAGAGCAAGTAATGGAGCGGGTGATGGAGCGGGGGCTGGGGCAGGCAGAACCGCCGTATCTTTATCACGGTTTTCCCAGGCCACCGAATGGCGACGCTGCATATGCTGATGCAACGCTGTAGTCCCAACATGGGCCCCCTGGCCACGCTTGACTTTCTGGCCACATAGTCAACATACGGCTACGTTTACTTCCTCGGGCGGCTTGACGAAAAATTGCCACACCGCCGAGTAGGAAACTTTGCCCCCGCTACTCCTCACTGGCTGACTGCTACTTCCTCCGTGCACACCGGCACCACTACTGGCCGTGGTGGTAGGCTGCAGTGGAGCTGGTGCTCTACTCCGTGGCTGTTTGCCTCCACTGACACTGCTGCAACCCTGCTGCCTCCTGGGCAACCCACCGACTGTTTTGCTCGCTGCCAAGCTGGCACCCTCTTCTCCTGATGATGCGGAAGCAATAGCCTGATGACGACGAGGCTGCCAAGTGCGATCAGCCTCATCATCATCAATTAAGGTCTCCGCCTCACTACTAGCCCCCTCGGCTGCGTGTGGGTCAGGAGACAGACCTGTCTCTAGACCGGCTACCGAGCCACTCTCCTCGCCAGTACTTCTTCGCCTGGCTGCTGAAGAGGCGGATGTCTCCCCCCGTTCCTGACAGCCCTCTGTTAGCTCTTCCTCACTGTACAGTGGGGCTGAGCCCACAGCATGCGATACTTCGCTTGGTGAGGGAACACCAAAGGACAGGGGCAGGTAGAGGACACGTGATTTCAGTGGGCTTGCTCCTGGGCCATGCCAACTAACGGTTGTGTCTGACGTACCCACCGACCGTTGGCTGTAGGTGTCAGAGGTGACCTGGGAAGAGGAAGACGACCGAGCCAACCAATCGATGACGGCAGGGTTGTCGGTGGAGACACGACCGCTGGATGTCACCGGGAGCACTGGCCTCTGGCTGCGACTAGTGCTGCCACGACCCCTTCCTCTGCTGCCACGTCTGCTCGCTCCTGAAACATTGCCTCCTCTGCCACTCCTCTGCGTGTTGTCTGACATACTCTTTAATTCAACGATTCTGTGTCCCTGAGTAACGATTCTGTGTCCCTGAGTAACAATTCTGTGTCCGAGTAACAATTCTGTGTCCGAGTAACAATTCTGTGTCTCTGAGTAACAATTCTGTGTCCCTCAGTAACGATTCTGTGTCCCTCAGTAATGATTCTGTGTCCCTGAGTAACAATTCTGTGTCCCTGAGTAACAATTCTGTGTCCCTGAGTAACGATTCTGTGTCCCTCAGTAACGATTCTGTGTCCCTCAGTAACGATTCTGTGTCCCTGAGTAATGATTCTGTGTCCCTCAGTAACGATTCTGTGTCCCTCAGTAACGATTCTGTGTCCCTGAGTAACAATTCTGTGTCCCTGAGTAACGATTCTGTGTCCCTGAGTAACAATTCTGTGTCCCTGAGTAACGATTCTGTGTCCCTGAGTAACGATTCTGTGTCCCTCAGTAACAATTCTGTGTCCCTGAGTAACAATTCTGTGTCCCTGAGTAACAATTCTGTGTCCCTGAGTAACGATTCTGTGTCCCTCAGTAACGATTCTGTGTCCCTCAGTAACGATTCTGTGTCCCTGAGTAACGATTCTGTGTCCCTGAGTAACGATTCTGTGTCCCTCAGTAACGATTCTGTGTCCCTGAGTAACAATTCTGTGTCCCTGAGTAACGATTCTGTGTCCCTGAGTAACGATTCTGTGTCCCTGAGTAACAATTCTGTGTCCCTGAGTAACAATTCTGTGTCCCTGAGTAACGATTCTGTGTCCCTCAGTAACAATTCTGTGTCCCTGAGTAACAATTCTGTGTCTGTCCCTGAGTAACAATTCTGTGTTCCTGAGTAACAATTCTGTGTCCCTGAGTAACAATTCTGTGTCCCTGAGTAACGATTCTGTGTCCCTGAGTAACAATTCTGTGTCCCTGAGTAGCAATTCTGTGTCCCTGAGTAACGATTCTGTGTCCCTCAGTAACAATTCTGTGTCCCTGAGTAACAATTCTGTGTCTGTCCCTGAGTAACAATTCTGTGTCCATGAGTAACGATTCTGTGTCCCTGAGTAACGATTCTGTGTCCCTGAGTAACGATTCTGTGTCCCTCAGTAACGAATCTGTGTCCCTCAGTAACGATTCTGTGTCCCTGAGTAACAATTCTGTGTCCCTGAGTAACAATTCTGTGTCCCTGAGTAACAATTCTGTGTCTGTCCCTGAGTAACAATTCTGTGTCCCTCAGTAACAATTCTGTGTCCCTGAGTAACAATTCTGTGTCCCTGAGTAACAATTCTGTGTCCCTCAGTAACGATTCTGTGTCCCTCAGTAACGATTCTGTGTCCCTGAGTAACAATTCTGTGTCTGTCCCTGAGTAACAATTCTGTGTCCCTGAGTAACAATTCTGTGTCCCTGAGTAACAATTCTGTGTCCCTGAGTAACGATTCTGTGTCCCTCAGTAACGATTCTGTGTCCCTGAGTAACGATTCTGTGTCCCTGAGTAACGATTCTGTGTCCCTGAGTAACGATTCTGTGTCCCTCAGTAACGATTCTGTGTCCCTGAGTAACAATTCTGTGTCCCTGAGTAACAATTCTGTGTCCCTGAGTAACAATTCTGTGTCCCTGAGTAACGATTCTGTGTCCCTCAGTAACGATTCTGTGTCCCTGAGTAACGATTCTGTGTCCCTGAGTAACGATTCTGTGTCCCTCAGTAACGATTCTGTGTCCCTGAGTAACAATTCTGTGTCCCTGAGTAACGATTCTGTGTCCCTGAGTAACGATTCTGTGTCCCTGAGTAACGATTCTGTGTCCCTGAGTAACAATTCTGTGTCCCTGAGTAACAATTCTGTGTCCCTGAGTAACGATTCTGTGTCCCTCAGTAACAATTCTGTGTCCCTGAGTAACAATTCTGTGTCCCTGAGTAACAATTCTGTGTCCCTGAGTAACAATTCTGTGTCTGTCCCTGAGTAACAATTCTGTGTTCCTGAGTAACAATTCTGTGTCCCTGAGTAACGATTCTGTGTCCCTGAGTAATGATTCTGTGTCCCTGAGTAACAATTCTGTGTCCCTGAGTAGCAATTCTGTGTCCCTGAGTAACGATTCTGTGTCCCTCAGTAACAATTCTGTGTCCCTGAGTAACAATTCTGTGTCTGTCCCTGAGTAACAATTCTGTGTCCCTGAGTAACGATTCTGTGTCCCTGAGTAACGATTCTGTGTCCCTCAGTAACGAATCTGTGTCCCTCAGTAACGATTCTGTGTCCCTGAGTAACAATTCTGTGTCCCTGAGTAACAATTCTGTGTCTGTCCCTGAGTAACAATTCTGTGTCCCTCAGTAACAATTCTGTGTCTGTCCCTGAGTAACAATTCTGTGTCCCTGAGTAACAATTCTGTGTCCCTCAGTAACGATTCTGTGTCCCTCAGTAACGATTCTGTGTCCCTGAGTAACAATTCTGTGTCTGTCCCTGAGTAACAATTCTGTGTCCCTGAGTAACAATTCTGTGTCCCTGAGTAACAATTCTGTGTCCCTGAGTAACGATTCTGTGTCCCTCAGTAACAATTCTGTGTCCCTGAGTAACGATTCTGTGTCCCTGAGTAACGATTCTGTGTCCCTGAGTAACGATTCTGTGTCCCTCAGTAACGATTCTGTGTCCCTGAGTAACAATTCTGTGTCCCTGAGTAACAATTCTGTGTCCCTGAGTAACAATTCTGTGTCCCTCAGTAACAGTTCTGTGTCCCTGAGTAACAATTCTGTGTCCCTGAGTAACGATTCTGTGTCCCTGAGTAACAATTCTGTGTCCCTGAGTAACAATTCTGTGTCCCTGAGTAACAATTCTGTGTCTGTCCCTGAGTAACAATTCTGTGTCCCTGAGTAACAATTCTGTGTCCCTGAGTAACGATTCTGTGTCCCTCAGTAACAATTCTGTGTCCCTGAGTAACAATTCTGTGTCCCTGAGTAACAATTCTGTGTCTGTCCCTGAGTAACAATTCTGTGTCCCTGAGTAACAATTCTGTGTCCCTGAGTAACGATTCTGTGTCCCTCAGTAACAATTCTGTGTCCCTGAGTAACAATTCTGTGTCCCTGAGTAACAATTCTGTGTCTGTCCCTGAGTAACAATTCTGTGTCCCTGAGTAACAATTCTGTGTCCCTGAGTAACGATTCTGTGTCCCTGAGTAACAATTCTGTGTCCCTGAGTAACGATTCTGTGTCCCTCAGTAACAATTCTGTGTCCCTGAGTAACAATTCTGTGTCTGTCCCTGAGTAACGATTCTGTGTCCCTGAGTAACAATTCTGTGTCCCTGAGTAACAATTCTGTGTCCCTGAGTAACGATTCTGTGTCCCTAAGTAACGATTCTGTGTCCCTAAGTAAAGATTCTGTGGCCCTAAAGTCTCTGTGGCCCTAACTCTGTCCCTAATACACAGAGGTCTGTCTCTCTTGAATGACCGGAGGCTAATGGAGAATTCTAAGATGGCCGCGATTTATAGCTCCACCATTACACAGTGCTGGCTGGCTGGCTGCTGATTGGCTAATGCGATCACATGTCATGAATGAATGCATTATGGGTCAGCGCGCCTTGTCTGCGCGCCTTCCCAGAGATCCCCGCTTCGTCGCCACACATGTCGCCGCCATTTTTGGGAAAATTCGATTCGTGCATCCGAAGTTTGCTAATTTTCGGATTCGGCGCGAATCGAATATTTCCTAATCTTCGAAACGAATTCCACTTCGTCATGTTCGATTCGCTCATCTCTACTTGTATTGATTAGTGGTTCCAAATTAATAATAACTACTGCAGTAGGGAACCTACACAAAAAGATACACTCAGCATCTTTCCAAATAACTGTTCTGTTTATTCGATGCATTTGAAGTTGTTTTTATACACAGTTATCACTTTAATATTACAATTGTACTTTTATGGTAACAAGAGGCATTACATAGGCCGGCTAATTTTTATTCAGGATTCAAAAAACATTATTAGTGCCGTGTACACAAAGAGTTCACTGTGCAAATACATAGGCAAAGCATACAAAATAAAAAACAGATTTATACAGAATTTACAGCTTCCTTCAAACTTGGCTCTCCACCCCGCTTTCACAGACAACACTCCAGGTGATTATGTGCACAAATGTCCAAAAATAATAACAAAAAAATGGTACATAATTCAGTAAAACCAACACTCCTTGCATTAAAAATATTATGCACTCGCATAAGACATATAAAAACAATCCTATAGCAAAACCACAGTCCATGTTGTCTTTCTTCTCTCAGCAGCGCACGGCTTGACTCCTGGAGTTAACATGCAGCTGCTCTCTGCAAACCCCTGCTGCTCCTACACCATTCACACACACATGGGCTGGCTCTGTAAGGTGTCACCTGAATGGTTCTGCAAGGAGAGAAGAGAAAGAAGCAGGGATTTCAAAATCCCTGGACTGGTGGAGCGGCATGCTAGTGCTTGACAGAGCAGTATAGCGGGAGGTACCCACATGGAAGAAAATTATATTTTAAAAATACTCTTCCCAAATATATTGCCATATATTTGAAATGCTACAATTTTATCATTATTCGATATATTAAAAAAAAGATATATATATATATATATATATATATATATATATATATATATATGTATGTATACATACTGCATGTTGAAATGCATTTTTATTACTAAAATTAATGAAAAATATTTTTAAAAATACATTTCAAATATACTGTATGTCTTTAAATGATAAAATTACTTTTTTATATGTTAAAACAAATCTGAAGAATATATTTTAAAAATATATTCTTCAGATTTTGTTAACAGATAAAATAGTCATTTTGACATATATTTTTACAAAAATGTAGATTTGTATTTTTAAAGACATACAGTGGATTTTAAATGCCACCCTGGCACATGGGCCTAATGTTGCAGTTAATTATGTTTTTTCTAATTATTATTTTATTAGTATATGCATTGGCATAAGTATTTGTCTTGTACTGAGTAATACTTTTTGACAGCATTAACAATAATACATGATTTTTTGACATGATGTTTTTGAGATATTGTGCTTTTTGCCTATACCTTCAGTAAAAGTGATCACTGACCAGTGGCTCATTTGTATCTGCCACAGTTTATTTGTTTCCCAATGAGCGACCTTCTTGATGCCTTTTGGTGGAAGCAGTAACCTGGGACATGCTTAGCCACCCTTTTCAAGACTAAGGGCACTCCAGCTGGTGTGTGGTAGTGCCCCCTCTATACACTGCGTTCCAAATTATTATGCAAATTCTACTTAAGTGTCACAAAGATGCAATATTTTGTTTTGTAATGCTGACCAAAACCTTTTCTATACACCGCATGGTTCTGGTGTTTTATGGATGCTGCTTCTGATGTAGTCCTACCTCACCTTAGCCTTCAGTGGGACTTTCCAACTTCTCTCTTCATTGTCCATCATCCCACATATGTACAATATGCAGGAATGACTGACACTTATGGTGCAGCACTTACAGACTTGAGTCTCCTCTCGAACACAATGCCAATGATTTTTAACAAATTTGTTATTCTGTTCATTGAGCTCTTTATTTCTAAGCATGTGTGAAACCACCATCTAAAGCAAGCGTTTTTCACAGGGAATGTTATGGAGTTTTTTTACTGAAACACTCTGCATTGATACTAGTTGCAGGATGTTAAGTGAACACAAGATGGCAGTGTTCTGTGGTTCAGTTATCCAGAATCTTTTGAAGAAAAGCCTTGTTGAACTTGTGTGCTGGTTGCAGGACTTCTGTGCTCAGACAAGGAGTTAACAAGCGATCAGATAAGGGTCTAGTGGAGGGGGGAGGAGCCTGAACATGGCGGCTGTGGGGAGCGTGTGGCACTAGCTCTCTGCTAGGCTCCACTTCCCGACCCCCCCAGCGACCCTCGGGAGTAGGGTTATAGACCTTACCCACCGGAGTATGGAGAGCTGTGGAGGAGAGATCGGAGACCCGGGGATGAGAGCTGGATGGAGATTGCGGTGAGGAGCTGATCCCTCCGGCGCTTCAGGAGAGAGAGACCAGGGTGGCTGGGAGACGAGGAGACGTGGCGGGAACACGTGACCAGCCGCGGAGGATCACTGGGAGGAAAAAAAAAGCCGGTTGGCTTCCTGATGCAAGAGGGAGCCGCCGGCTTACTTTTGGCAGTACCCCTCGGCCGGCTGATCGATCCTGGGTCTGGGAAACCCAGGAGAACCAGAAGACCCACTCTAATTCCCTGGGACAGATCCCAAAAGGAAAGTGAAAGAAAACAAAAGGGGAAAAAATGATGAGCACAGCTGGAAACCCAGAGGAATCCCCCTAGGACTGAGCTGCTAAGAAAGCCCTCCACTTAAAGCCTGAAGCCACCGTCCAGAAAGGAGAAGGGTGAGTGAGAGCTGCGGGGGGCTTGTTGTATAGTGGACCCCTGAGTGTTATAGGAGAGCAAGCGGTGAAGGAGAGGAGGGGGGATTCCCAGGGTTTAAGAAGAGGAGAAGTGAAGAGACCCAGGAGACTCAGGAGGTCAAAACGCAAGAAAAAATAGCAGGCTTGCCGGGTTCATAAATTATAAATGATCGGTATAATCCTATCTTGAGAATATAGAAGAAAATAAGATATACAGAGGAAATGAAGAATAAAGGCCCTAAGGGAGCAGGGCTCAAAGGGTCTCAAACAGGCACAATAAAGAAATTCACATCATATGGAAATACTACTCCAGAAAGGTCCCAAGGCGCAAGTGCAAAAGGGGAAATGGACACTAGTTTGGGAAATAGCCCTAGATTATCACTGGGTATAAATAGCAGTTGTAGCCAACAAATAGCAGATGGCTTGGAAAAAAAAGAAATTGACGGTGAACTACAAGTGCCAAATAAGAAAGAGATGACAGAAATGTTTCAAAGTTTGGAGAAAACGATAAAACATGAAATGACAGCTATTCGGAATGATTTAGGACATCTGTTATCAAGACTGGAAGAAACAGAGGAGAAAGTTAAAAACAAGGCCCAAACCATAGATAATCTAGGGAAAAAAATAACTAATTTGGAGATTACTCAGAAAAAATTGCTCTATAGGATGGAAGTTCAAGAAAATAAAGAAAGAAGGTGTAACATTAGAGTACGAGGAATTCCAGAGTCGGTAAAAGGGAAAACACTGCAAGAACTAGTTATAAAAATTTTAAACTCTATAAGAGACAGACCTGAAACAGACGGGATCAAACTGGATGGAGTGTTTAGAATAGGAAAGTTTAAACAGGCTACTGAAAAAGAGAGACCGAGAGATATAGTTGTTCAGTTCCAAAAATTTGGGATTAAAGATGAGATATGGAGGAAGATTAAAGGAAGATCATTAATTAAGTAAGGAGATATAACTATTCAAATTTATGCGGACTTAACACCAGAGACCCTATGGAGAAGGAGATCCCTGAGACCCCTATTGGAGCAAATGAAAAAACAGAATGTGCAGTATAGATGGGGTCCCCCAGCATGCCTAATTGGCTGGAAAAATGGTGTTACAGCTTATCTGAGATTCCCGGAGGAACTGAGAGATTTTTGTGACAGACTGGATTTGCAAAGAATGGAGATAGTTGGGTGGGAAGAAGAAAAAGGAGAAACAGAAGATACAAGAAAAGAGGACTGGCAGCGGGTCGGGGGGGGGGGGGGGGAGAGAGGGGGGGCCCGGGGGTGGGGAGGGAAAGGAGGAAGAGTTAAGAAGGGTGTTTTTTTGTTTTTTTTTTCTCTTTCTCGCCCTCTCGCGCCCCCCCCCCCCGGTCCCACCTCTGTTGGTGTGGGTAGTGAAGAATTTTCTCTGTGTCCAGTTGATAGAGAGAGGGGAGCTGGGGAGGGCGGAGGAGAGGTGAGCCGGCCATGGGCGGAGTTTATCCCCAAAATTTTAAATCAATGGTGGGATTACACCCACAAATGATTAGTTGGCAGTTTTTAAGCCTAAAAACGGGTAGGGGAAAAAAAAGAGAGGGTGATAGGTGGGGTTGGGGGGGGGAGGGGTGGGGGATGGGGGTGGGAGAGGGGGGGTGGGTGGGAGGGAGAGGGGGGAGGGGAGGTTGGGTTAATATGCTGCAAGATAGTAGGGCCTAATGGGAGGAGGTGTTTTAGAGGAAAGATAGACAGAATTAAGAAGGATGGAAGAAATACAGTTTATAACATATAATGTGAATGGGCTGAACTGTCCTGGGAAAAGATTTAAGTTGTTTAAGAAACTACACCATAGGGCAACGTCGGTGGTATTCTTACAGGAAACACATTTTGAGATAGAATCAAACGTGAAATTAAAATCCAAATATTATCCAACATGGTATTAAGCCGATTCTCCAATTAAAAGAGCAAAAGGGGTGGCAATAGGGTTGGCAAAGAATATGAGATTTGAACTGGAGGATAGAAAGACCGATCCGGAGGGGAGATTCCTATTTTTGAAAGGTAAACTACAGGGAATCGAGTGTATGTTAGCCAATATATATTGCCCCAACAAAAAGCCAGAGATCTATTTGAAGGGCCTGTTGAAAAAACTGATAGACTTCAAAAAAGGGCGTTTGATAGTAGCAGGAGATTTAAATCTCTGTATGGACCCACAAAAGGACGCAACCTCCCCTGTGCAGAGAGAAGGTGGTAGGTCTCTGAGAGCTTTGAAAAAAGTGATCCACGAGTATCAACTGGTGGACACTTGGAGAATAATGCATATGAAAGACAGAGACTATACCTTCTTCTCTAATGCACATGAGACATACTCGAGATTGGATTATATTTTAATAGATCATCAACTCATAGAACTGTTGGTTAAAATAGAAATAGAGATGAGCACATTCTCGGACCATGCCCCTGTCATCATGAAAATGGGATGGGGAAGACGGTGGACGGGAGGCCTAGGATGGAGGTTGAACGAGGCCCTTCTCATGGATGAGGAAGTAGCTCAGAAGATTGGGGAAGAGATCAAGGTATATTTTAAGGAGAATGAGACAGAGGAAGTATCGACAGCCACAGTATGGGAAAGCCACAAGGTATATATAAGAGGAATCCTGATAGCGATGGGAGCAAGGAAGAAAAGAGAAAGAAGAGAGAGGGTTAGTGGGCTCCTAAAAGAAATCCTGGATTTGGAGCAGACACAAAAGAATAAAATAACAAGAGAAACAAGACAGAAGTTAATGGATAAAAAAGATGAGCTAGAGAGATTGATGGATGAGGAGAGGAGAAGAGTATATAACAAAGTATTAAGTGAAAGATATAGATGGGGAGATAGACCAGGAAAATACTTAATGAGAGCCCTGAATAAAAAGAAAAACAGGAATTATATAGAAAAGATAAAAAGTCCTAAGGGGGAGTTGGTCCATTCAACTAAAGAGATTATTAAAGTATTTACGGACTATTATAGAAACTTGTATAACATTAGTCCCCAAGGTTCCCCAAAAGAAATTAGAGAAGGTATTAACGAAAAAAGGATGATATATTTAAAAAATGCGGGATTACCAAAGTTTAGTGAAACACAATTGAACTCCTTGGACGCGGAAATTTCCCAGGAAGAAATAGAAGCAGCATTAAGAAGTACAGGGGGTGGGAAAAGCCCAGGCCCGGATGGTTATACAGTTAAGTACTATAAAAAATTTAGTGAATTACTGTTACCGAAGTTGAAGAAGTATATGAATGACTTGGGAGGTGGGATGGAGGGGAGGAGGGAATCCCTTCAGGCCCATGTCGTTCTTATTCATAAGGAGGGAAAAGATCCTTCTCAGTGCTCTAGCTACAGACCAATTTCATTATTGAACACTGATACTAAGTTGTACGCAAAGGTTCTAGCTAACAGGCTGAAAGATCTAATGCCTGAATGGATCCATGGAGATCAGGTGGGCTTTGTCCCGGGGAGAGAGGGTAGAGATAAAGGGTTGAGAACTTTAATGCTCATTCAGAAAAGTAGAAAAGGGAAAGCCCCGGTGGTGCTCTTGTCAATTGATGCCGAAAAGGCGTTTGATAGAGTGGACTAAGGCTTTATGATGGACAACTTGGAAGTGTTGGGGATTGGAGAGAGAATGCGTGAGTGGATAGGTAAATTATATAGGGAGCCCACAGCAATTATCACGGTAATTGGGGAGAGGTCGGAATCCATTGGGATGTCCAATGGAACAAGACAAGGCTGCCCATTGTCCCCCTTGTTGTACGTTTTGACATTGGAACCCCTGTTGTCAATAATAAGGAATAGTGGAGCGGTAAAGGGAATCCAGATAGAAAATATAGAACACAAAGTAGCAGCCTTTGCGGACGACCTATTGTTTTATGTAGGTAATCCCCGAATAACACTACCAAGTATAATGAAGACCTTGAAGGAATACGGTGAATTATCAAACCTAAAAATGAATCCAACAAAAACAGAGATTTTGAACATCAATATACCAAAGAGCGAAAAAGAAAAATTACAAAAAGAATTCCCCTTTATATGAAGAGAAAAAGATATAAAATACCTAGGAATAAAACTAGCCACCTCATATAAACAACTGTATAGATTAAACTATATTTCTCTGATAAATGAGAGGAAGAATTAAAAAGATTAGAAGGAGGAAATCCATCATGGTTAGGACGTATAAACCTAGTTAAAATGGTAATTATACCTAAAATACTCTATAGATTTCAAATGGTCCCAATCAAACTTCCAGAGGCGTTTTTTAAGATAATGAGAAGAATGTTAACAAAATATATATGGAGGAATAAAAAACCCAGAATATCATATGAAACACTAAGTAGGACTAAAGAGAAAGGGGGAATGGGACTCCCTGATGTCAAGAGATATTATAAAGCAGTAATTTTAGCAAGAATCTATGATTGGACATTTAACCATAAGGGAAAAAGTTGGGTGAAAATAGAAAACGAATTGAGTGGAATTAGTTTGATATGGGTCCCAGCACATTATAGAAGAATTAAAGAAAGCACAAGCACTTACACTTTAAATGTTTTAAGGATATGGGATAATTTGCATAAACACATGAAATGGGATTTTAACTCTATATTAATGCCTCTTGCAAACACGGAGTATTTCCCTCCAGGAAAGGATGAGATATCAGGGAGATGGTTTAAAAAGGAAGATATCCAATTGAGAGACGTATTGGTAGAGGGGGAATTGAGAACATTTAAAGAATTAAAAGAGAGGGGGGGAGATATGTTTACTAGAATAGATGAGTGGAAATATCATCAATTAAAATGTTTTATTGGAAATCTCCCAAAACCCTTGAGATTAAAAAAGGAGTGGAATATGTTTGAAAGGCTATTAGAAACACGTACAGATGGGAAACACGGTGTTACAAAAATGTATAGAATACTCACAGAATTAGAAACAGACACAAAGTTAATTTTTATAATAAATTGGGAAAGAGAAATGGAGGTGGTGATAGATCAGGATCAACAGAATAAGATATTTAGATTGGTACACGAGAGTGTTAGTATGAGAGATGTTGAGATTAACTATAAATGTCTGACACGATGGCATATTACACCAAGCACTGAGCACAAGATGAGTGGGGAGAATTCAAAAATGTGTTGGAGAGGATGTGGGGAGGAGGGCACGGTGTTTCACATATGGTGGCAATGTCCAAAAATTCAGGTTTTTTGGAAGACAATAGTTAAATTAATAGAAAAAATAACTGGAAAGGACATAGGGTTAGACCCAACCATGTGTCTCCTACATAATGTTGTGACAACAGTAAATAAATATAAAGAATCAGGTGTACTTAAGTGCTGCAAAAGGGTTGATACCCAAGTTTTGGAGGAAGACAGAGGTGCCGATGGAGGAGGATTGGATCAATAGGGTAAACCAGATTAGTAGAATGGAAAAAACCTACTATATGCAGGAAGACAGGTTGGAAACATACTATTCGCGATGGGGAAAATGGGATAAATCAGGATTGAAAGAGAAATATAGAAAAATTTAAACTAGGAAGTTATTTAAAGTTATTGGGCCTTGAGAGATTGGAGATCTTGCAGTGGGGAGGGAGGGGGAAGGGGGGTCAAAATGGGTTGGGAGGGGAGGGAAAGAAAAGAGGTAATTAGAAGGGGCAAAGTAGAAATGTATTGATTATATATATGTATTGTGTCCCTTTTTATGGAATTTTTGTAATAATATGAAAAACTAATAAATATTTAAATTAAAAAAAAAAAAAAGAGTGAACAAGCTATATTTCCCAGAAGAGCTGGCAAAGGGGCGGGAGCATATACTGTATATTGAGAAGCCTGGGAACTTTACATGAAGGAAATGGATGGTGAGAGGGGAAGGATGGGGGTGTGTGAAAAAAAGGCCTCTGGAGATCCAAGCTGGATCAGGCCGCTGAATGCAGAAGTAAATTAGGATTGCATTCCGCTGACAAGCAGGACAGACTACCTTGCAGGCAGGCGGATCGTACTGTTGTCATCGGTATCGCTCTTTAACAGACGGACCAAGAGAAAATGGGTGGGGGGCCCAAAAGAGAGACTTCCTGTTACGCTGTAGAAGCTACAGATCGGGTGAGAGGGTTCCATAACCAGATCATCACAAGTTGAAAATAACTGTGTTAAGTTCAATTACTTTTTTCAGTTCAGCCACAGCTTATCACACTGAGGCCTAGACTGTCTAACACATTTGGTATTGCATCCTACTGCTTTAGTGCCACAGTAATATCCTGAAATCACAGGAAATCACAGGACTTTGGACAGAGCATATATACTCTGCAGACAGGAATACAGCAGTATCTCATCTCAAGTCTCTTCCAACCCCAAAGGAACTGCTTCACCAAGACTAGTTCACCATCTTTAGGGGGGTCAATCTTGTCGCAAAAACGCGCATCCCAGATGGACACGGTGCAACCATTTTGGTTTCAACCACCATCTTGGAAAAATGACTAACCATCCTGAAATATATTTTCCCTCATCATCCCCCCTTTCCTCTCTGTTCAGCCAACACGACATCTGGTTGTGGGTCACTGGCAGGCTAGAGCAGCAGGGGGCTCAGAGCTACAAAGCCCCCCAAGAAAGACAGAGCCGCTCTTCCCAAGAACCTGTGGAATCTCTCACCTCATAACAGAGCTAAGGCAGCTTTTCCTAGGAATTGAAAGAGGTTTTAACCTCATAAAACCTAGCAGCGTAGGTGACAGAATTAAATGAACATTCTTCAAGTCAGTTTTTCCCCTATGTTTCTTATCTTGAAATATGGAAGACTTACATAAAAACCGGGCACCTCGTCAGATGGCCAATGCACAGTGTTCTGATAGGTCACTCCACTTGTTTTGCATGCTCAGGGGAGCCAAAACATAGAACTCGTACACCATGTAACGTACAATTTCATAATTCATATCTACATGATCCTTAGACTTATTTGCATAAAAAAATACCTGCGGAGAGATTGTCGCTTGTGCAGCTGGGAAGTTATAGGCCAGAATATGGATTATGAAAGATGTTCTAATTCAGAGTTCCGCCCGACGATCCCTCCCGAAACAGAGTATTGGTCAGTTACTCAGAGCCACCCCCCTGCTGGGGGACTTTAAAAACACAGGCTAGCAGGCCTAAAGAGTTAAGTTAAAGACATCTCCCATTTTTAACATCAATACCACCTGGGGAGACCCTTTCGCTCTGCAACTTGGATCTGCTTACATCAAAGGCTTAAATGGCAAGTAACTTAACCCTTTAACTTCTCCCTGTTATCTCTTTGATGTGCTATGGTTCTTTGTGTATATATATATATATATATATATATATATATATATCTAAGTTACATCTATTTCTGTAAATATTTTATTGCACCTGTTTGACACTTTTAGTAATAAATCTTTCTTTCTGAAAGTGTTAGACTGTTTCTAAAGTGCTTAATTGCAATTTACAAATTCCTGCCTCTAAAGAGACGCTACTGTGTTTGTTTAATCCTCTGCCTAATTGGCCTGCGGTGACCGTATTGGACAAATGACTTTTCAACCATTATAGTGTATATTTGATAAAGAGAGTTTCCTCTTTCTCTGTACAAAAAAGAGATGGTGACAGTGTGTAAGGGTCAGTTGTGTAATTAACCTGACCCAGTAACAAGCGCATCCAGGCTGCAGGCACAGATTGAAATCCATTAGCTGGAAAATCGTTGTGTAGGGTGCAGCTGGGTGTGGCATTGTTACGCACATCACATCGCAGTCTGGATCGGCCAGTCCTTTGGTCACGAGTTTGGTGAGAAGGTCTGGGGTCTGACGCCGTCATCGTGACATATTGTTGGCAGCGTACGTGGGATAATTTCATTAAGAGCTTCAGTACAGTGTTAAAAAATTTGGCTCTGCACTGAAGGATTGTAACCTTTGTGGAAACAGTCCTTAGAAACACGCGGTGCATATTTTATATATATATATATATATAGAGACATATAGCAACAGCTCCTTCCTTTTCCTACTTTCTCCTCTATCTTTGCTTGCAATTATGCCTGGTGCAGCAGAATACGAGAAAATGAGCAAAGGTGATTTGAAGGCAGAATGTACCTCACAAGGATTGGACGTCAGTCGCAAAAATCGTGAAGATTTGATTAGTGATCTAGTGGAGTATGATATCCGAGCAGTTCAGAACTCGGGGGAACTTGACCTGAGGGGGTTCCCGCTACCCACATTTCCAGTGGCTCAGAGACGGCCTCACAGGAAGGGCATACAGAGACTGACACTGGAAGATCACTGAAAGTTATCGTCACACCACTGCCTGAGCAGGCCAGCACCGGAGTGCCTGTAACCAGCAGAGACTCTCCTCAGATGCAGGAAGCCCTGAAACGTGTTATGGAGATGGATCCTATGGCATACTTGCAGTTCCTTGACCGCCAGGCAGAGAGAGAGCAACGCCAAGCAGCGGAGGACAGAGAGGAACGCCAGAGGGAGGCTGATCGTTGGCACAAGTTGGAGATGGCAAGGCTTCAGCCACAGCGACCGGGTCAGAACCTCGGGTCCGTAGATCACAGGGACGCCACTCTTTCCATGGGCGCAGCCAAGTTTCCAGTGATGGAAAAGGATAGTGAAATTGACACGTACTTACTGTCATTTAAAAAAACATGCCATCAGTACCATGTGCCCCCAACTCAATGGGCTCGGTACCTGACACCAGGGCAATGAGGCAAGGCCCTGGATGCGTTTGTCGAATTGGCAGAGGGGCAAACTGATGATTACAAAATTTTAAAAGATTCCATCATCCGGAAGTACCAGATGACCCCGGAAGTGTACCGCAAGCGGTGCAGGTCCATGCAAAAGGGACCTGGGGACTCTTACACGGATGTGGCGAGTCTCTTACGCACCACATTCCGACAGTGGACTAAGGGCCTGAAATCTGATTCCTATGAGTCTTTGGAAGATCTCATGATACGAGATCAACTCTTGCACATGTGCCCAGCAGACATCAGACAGTTCGTCTTGGAGAGGGAGCCAGCCTCTACTAAAGCTGCAGCAGACCTGGCAGATACCTTTGTCCACACGCGGGTGTCTGACCCTCGCAAGGCTCCTCCAAACAGTTGGAAAGGGGGGAAATCGCCCCTAGAAACCTCTCCTATGTCGGTGAGTCAAGCTTCCTATCCACCCACACCTGCAGCTCCTGGGGCCAAGCCATTCCTGCCTGACAACCGCAGATGTTTCGCCTGTGGGAAAGCCAGACATCTCAGGACGCAGTGTCCTGAGCAGAAGCAGATGACATCATCTGGCCAGCCGGCCCACAACTCTTCTTCTGTGCTGTTCGTTCGCAGGAAGATGCGGGTAACCCCCGCCAATGGGCAGCAAGTCACTGTGGGCAACCGGTCTGTAACTGGTTTCCGGGACACCAGGGCAGAAGTCACCTTGAGCCGGCCAGAGCTGATTGAGCCACAGAACCTCATCCCAGGAAAGTTCCTTACCCTCACCGGAGTTGGGTGGATCCGTTCACGCATACCCTGTGCAAAGGTATTCCTAGATTGGGGTGCGGGAAGGGGGATGAGAGAGGTGGGGGTCTCGGATGAAATTCCCACACCTGTTTTGTTGGGTGCTGATCTAGGAACTCTTGTTTCTTATTATTCCCCTGCCGAGAATACCCGGAAGGGCCCCCTGGAACTCTCTGGACATGCAAAGGTACTGTGAGCAGATATTGGGGTAATGTCTGGGCCACCTGTGGATGGACAGAGGGAGGGGGCTGGGAATGGTGTGGGGCTACAGGGTTCTCCATTAGCTGGAGAACGAGAAGAAATCCCCTTGCCTGCAGGCTGCAGGCACAGATTGAAATCCATTAGCTGGAAAATCGCTGTGTAGGATACAGCTGGGTGTGGCATTGTTACACATGTCACATCGCAGTCTGGATCGGCCAGTCCTTCGGTCACAAGTTTGGTGAGAAGGTCTGGGGACTGATGCCGCGATCGTGACAAATCTCTGTTGAGGTCTGCTTCTGCCCCTTTTAACAATCTTAGCTAATTTTTGCCTTTATCCCTTGTGTTAAAGAGACGTTACCCAAATTCAATATCACTCAAAGGGGGAGTATTTCTGTGAATAAACAATCTTAAGGAAATATGGCTCTCATACAAGGATGGATCCTGAATTTGAACCTTAATGTGCACCAACTAGGGCCCCATCAAATGTGCAGAAGATTCAACACCCTTGTTTAAAGAACTGCAAAAATGGGACACTATCATTTATATTAATAGTATCCATCTCCAGAGTTAAACACAGTTACCAACAACTGATTACGCAAACGTGAATTAGCCTGACAGCTTGTTAGTTCACTCCAGCTCACTTGGGGAGAGACATATCAGAAGCTGGATGTGACAGACTACTTGGCACCCCGCTTGAGTGCCTCCATCAGAGAACGACTTCCTTGCCAGTAGGCCACAGGACCAAGGTATTATAGCTGGGCCTTGCACCCAAGACTAGAAGGCACTAGCTTAGCTGTAAACTGGAACTGTTTATTGAACAGAAATACAGGTTTTTATATACTTCAGAAATAGGAGCAGTCCCCAAATGAATAATAAAAACAAATATTACACATTGGAATAAACATCGCACACTGATTAGATACCGAGGTAAAGTTGACACAATACTAATCCCATCATGTAAAGCCCCTCAGATGCCAGGGCCCTTGGTCAGTAGGCAGTAGGCTAGTGTGCAGTTCCCTCCAAAAGCACCTGTCCGGGTTGGGTCTGTCACACTGGAATTGATGTTTAAATTCTGATCCTGCAGGACGTTTGAAGTTTCTTAAAGTGATACTCTATTTTGTTACTTTCTTGAACCTTTTAGAGTGTTTAACTTTTCTTTTATACACACTTACTACTCCCATTCTTGTTGCGCTTGCCCTCATTATATTTTGACCTTAATATAACCAGAATATCTGCTCTCTCTAAAATGTGTTTATTTTATGGTTAAAAGTCAGTGGACTGTCTAGTCAAAGATTCATGATGGTGTCAGCAGAGGCTGTACTTTCGAAGCAAGCTCAGGACAGACAAGGAATCCAAAAACACTCAGTGGCAGTCAAGAGGGTAGTGCTACATTACTACAGGAGTAGTGAATGTTCACTTTGAAAATCCAATCATGTACAAGGGAAATAGAAAAATAGGATTTTTAATTGTACGACTTAATTTTATTAATCCTTTAAATTAACCCCAATGTGTCCAATAGAGTTATAAACAGACCAAATATTCTTAAATTCTGTTACTATTATTAGATTTATTGTAGGAATGAGGCAATTAGTGAGAACTCATGCACACTGGATGTTTAACCTGGTACATGAAGCTCCGGCATTTAGATGTCCCATGCAGTAGGTGCCCAGGGATGAATGCCCAGAATGCAGACCGCTTGCTTCTAGCCACAGCAGCTGTCAGCTACTCATTGACTTTGACAGACTGATGGCTGTGGGGATGGACAGTGCGCCTGTCCCCAGAGCTTGCACCTAAATGCAGGAGCCTCATGCACCGGGACTAAACATCCAGTGTGCACGAGGTCCACTAGTAGAGAGAACTTGTCTGGAGAGGAATACAGAGGCAATCTGGAGCAGGTATGCAATAAATGGTCAGAACTCCTCCCAGATCACTTACCCAAAGCATCAAAGCCATTGGATTACCATGACAGCAAAGCAATTGAGGATCTTAACCTAATATATTGAGTGAATATTCACTTCAATTATCTAATCACGTGAATTGCAAATTCTTGTTTGCTTTGTTCATGTGCACATGATTGGGTATTCAAAGTAAACAGGAATTTGTTTTTTCAATTTAGAATACTTTTTGTTCCATAAAAAAATCAAACACAAGAAATTTGCATTTACCGTGAATAGATTAATTGAATGAAGATTCTCAACACTTTAGTAAATAATTAGAGATGAGCGAATCGAAGTATCCGAAGTGGAATTCGAGTCGAATATCGGAAAAATTTCGATTCGTGCCGAATCCGAAAAACAGCCTAATTCGGACGCGCGAATCGAAATTTTTCCGAAAATGGCGGCTGACATGTGCGGCGACGGAGCGGGGATGTCGGGGAAGGCGCGCAGACAAGGCGCGCTGCCCCATAATGCATTCCTCAACGACATGTGATCGCATCAGCCAATCAGCAGCCAGCCAGCCAGCACTGTGTAATGGTCGAGGTATATATAGCGGCCATTTTGGAAATCTTCATTTGCCTGCAGTCATTGAACAGAGGCAGACCGCTCTGTACTAGGGACAGGGACAGAGTTAGGGCCACAGAAACGAGAATTGGGGACAGAGAGAAGTTACTTAGGGACAGAGAACCATTACTCAGGGACACAGACTTGTTAATGAGGGCCACAGAATCGTTATTTAGGGACAAAGAAACGCTAGTTAGGGCCACAGAATTCATACTCAGGGACAGACAGAATTTTCACTCAGTGCCAGAGAATTGTTACTTAGGGCCACAGAAACGTTATTAGGGCCACAGAATTTTTACTCAGGGACAGACAGAATTGTTACTGAGTGCCAGAGAATTGTTACTCAGGGACAGACAGAATTGTTACTGAGTGCCAGAGAATTCTTACTCAGGGCCACAGAATTCATTCTCAGGGACAGACAGAATTGTTACTCAGGGACAGACAGAATTGTTACTGAGTGCCAGAGAATTGTTACTCAGGGACAGACAGAATTGTTACTGAGTGCCAGAGAATTGTTACTCAGGGACAGACAGAATTGTTACTGAGTGCCAGAGAATTGTTACTCAGGGACAGACAGAATTGTTACTGAGTGCCAGAGAATTGTTACTCGCACAGACACAAAATTGTTACTTGCACAGACACAGAATTGTTACTCAGGGCCACAGAATTCATACTCAGGGACAGACAGAATTGTTACTGAGTGCCAGAGAATTGTTACTCAGGGACAGACAGAATTGTTACTGAGTGCCAGAGAATTGTTACTCAGGGACAGACAGAATTGTTACTGAGTGCCAGAGAATTGTTACTCAGGGACAGACAGAATTGTTACTGAGTGCCAGAGAATTGTTACTCGCACAGACACAAAATTGTTACTTGCACAGACACAGAATTGTTACTCGCACAGACACAGAATTGTTACTCAGGGCCACAGAATTCATACTCAGGGACAGACAGAATTGTTACTGAGTGCCAGAGAATTGTTACTCAGGGACAGACAGAATTGTTACTGAGTGCCAGAGAATTGTTACTCAGGGACAGACAGAATTGTTACTGAGTGCCAGAGAATTGTTACTCGCACAGACACAAAATTGTTACTTGCACAGACACAGAATTGTTACTCGCACAGACACAGAATTGTTACTCAGGGCCACAGAATTCATACTCAGGGACAGACAGAATTGTTACTGAGTGCCAGAGAATTGTTACTCAGGGACAGACAGAATTGTTACTGAGTGCCAGAGAATTGTTACTCAGGGACAGACAGAATTGTTACTGAGTGCCAGAGAATTGTTACTCGCACAGACACAAAATTGTTACTTGCACAGACACAGAATTGTTACTCGCACAGACACAGAATTGTTACTGAGTGCCAGAGAATTGTTACTCAGGGACAGACAGAATTGTTACTGAGTGCCAGAGAATTGTTACTCAGGGACAGACAGAATTGTTACTGAGTGCCAGAGAATTGTTACTCGCACAGACACAAAATTGTTACTTGCACAGACACAGAATTGTTACTCGCACAGACACAGAATTGTTACTCAGGGCCACAGAATTCATACTCAGGGACAGACAGAATTGTTACTGAGTGCCAGAGAATTGTTACTTAGGGACAGACAGAATTGTTACTGAGTGCCAGAGAATTGTTACTCAGGGACAGACAGAATTGTTACTGAGTGCCAGAGAATTGTTACTCGCACAGACACAAAATTGTTACTTGCACAGACACAGAATTGTTACTCGCACAGACACAGAATTGTTACTCAGGGCCACAGAATTCATACTCAGGGACAGACAGAATTGTTACTGAGTGCCAGAGAATTGTTACTCAGGGACAGACAGAATTGTTACTGAGTGCCAGAGAATTGTTACTCAGGGACAGACAGAATTGTTACTGAGTGCCAGAGAATTGTTACTCGCACAGACACAAAATTGTTACTTGCACAGACACAGAATTGTTACTCGCACAGACACAGAATTGTTACTCAGGGCCACAGAATTCATACTCAGGGACAGACAGAATTGTTACTGAGTGCCAGAGAATTGTTACTCAGGGACAGACAGAATTGTTACTGAGTGCCAGAGAATTGTTACTCAGGGACAGACAGAATTGTTACTGAGTGCCAGAGAATTGTTACTCAGGGACAGACAGAATTGTTACTGAGTGCCAGAGAATTGTTACTCAGGGACAGACAGAATTGTTACTGAGTGCCAGAGAATTGTTACTCGCACAGACACAAAATTGTTACTTGCACAGACACAGAATTGTTACTCGCACAGACACAGAATTGTTACTCAGGGCCACAGAATTCATACTCAGGGACAGACAGAATTGTTACTGAGTGCCAGAGAATTGTTACTCAGGGACAGACAGAATTGTTACTGAGTGCCAGAGAATTGTTACTCAGGGACAGACAGAATTGTTACTGAGTGCCAGAGAATTGTTACTCGCACAGACACAAAATTGTTACTTGCACAGACACAGAATTGTTACTCGCACAGACACAGAATTGTTACTGAGTGCCAGAGAATTGTTACTCAGGGACAGACAGAATTGTTACTGAGTGCCAGAGAATTGTTACTCAGGGACAGACAGAATTGTTACTGAGTGCCAGAGAATTGTTACTCAGGGACAGACAGAATTGTTACTGAGTGCCAGAGAATTGTTACTCGCACAGACACAAAATTGTTACTTGCACAGACACAGAATTGTTACTCGCACAGACACAGAATTGTTACTCAGGGCCACAGAATTCATACTCAGGGACAGACAGAATTGTTACTGAGTGCCAGAGAATTGTTACTCAGGGACAGACAGAATTGTTACTGAGTGCCAGAGAATTGTTACTCGCACAGACACAAAATTGTTACTTGCACAGACACAGAATTGTTACTCGCACAGACACAGAATTGTTACTCAGGGCCACAGAATTCATACTCAGGGACAGACAGAATTGTTACTGAGTGCCAGAGAATTGTTACTCAGGGACAGACAGAATTGTTACTGAGTGCCAGAGAATTGTTACTCAGGGACAGACAGAATTGTTACTGAGTGCCAGAGAATTGTTACTCGCACAGACACAAAATTGTTACTTGCACAGACACAGAATTGTTACTCGCACAGACACAGAATTGTTACTCGCACAGACACAGAATTGTTACTCAGGGCCACAGAATTCATACTCAGGGACAGACAGAATTGTTACTGAGTGCCAGAGAATTGTTACTCAGGGACACCTAATCGTTGAATTAAATAGTATGTCAGACAACATGCAGAGGAGTGGCAGAGGAGGCAATGTTTTAGGAGCGAGCAGACGTGGCAGCAGAGGAAGGGGTCGAGGCAGCAGTATTCGCAGCCAGAGGCCAGTGCTCCCGGTGTCATCCAGCGGTCGTGTCTCCACCGACAACCCTGCCGTCATTGATTGGTTGGCTCGGTCGTCTTCCTCTTCCCAGGTCACCTCTGACACCTACAGCCAACGGTCGGTGGGTACGTCAGACACAACCGTTAGTTGGCATGGCCCGGGAGCAAGCCCACTGAAATCACGTGTCCTCTACCTGCCCCTGTCCTTTGCTGTTCCCTCACCAAGCGAAGTATCGCATGCTGTGGGCTCAGCCCCACTGTACAGTGAGGAAGAGCTAACAGAGGGCGGTCAGGAACGGGGGGAGACATCGGCCTTTTCAGCAGCCAAGCGAACAAGTACTGGCGAGGAGAGTGGCTCGGTAGCCGGTTTAGAGACAGGTCTGTCTCCTGACCCAGACGCAGCCGAGGGGGCTAGTAGTGAGGCGGAGACCCTACTTGATGATGAGGAGGTTGATCGCACTTGGCAGCCTCGTCGTCATCAGGCAATTTCTTCCGCATCATCAGGAGAAGAGGGTGGCAGCTTGGCAGCGAGCAAAACAGTCGGTGGGTTGCCCAGGAGACAGCAGCAGGGTCGCATCAGTGTCAGTGGAGCCAAACGTCCACGGAGTAGAGCACCAGCTCCACTGCAGCCTACCACCACGGCCAGTAGTGGTGCCGGTGCGCACGGAGGAAGTAGCAGTCAGCCAGTGAAGAGTAGCGGGGGCAAAGTTTCCTACTCGGTGGTGTGGCAATTTTTCCTCAAGCCGCCCGAGGAAGTAAACGTAGCCGTATGTCGACTATGTGGCCAGAAATGCAAGCGTGGCCAGGGGGCCCATGTTGGGACTACAGCGTTGCGTCAGCATATGCAGCGTCACCATTCGGTGGCCTGGGAAAACCGTGATAAACATACGGCGGTTCTGCCTGCCCCAGCCCCCGCTCCATCACCCGCTCCGTTACTTGCTCCGTCACCCGACGTCGTCAATCGCCCTCTATCAGCCAGTCAAGGCTCCAACACCTCTGCTGAGGGGAGTTGTCGCTCGTTGGCATCTTCCGCTCGTTCAGATGCTCCTTCTCCTGCTACTCCTCTTCTCGGATTCCGTCAACAGTCTTTCTTGGAATCCGTATCCAAGAGACAACAGTTTGCGAGCACGCACCCGACGGTGCAAAAGCTGAACGTCCTCCTGTCCAAGTTGCTGGTGCTGCAGTCCCTCCCTTTCCAACTGGTGGACTCAGCACCTTTCCGAGAAATGATGGCTTGTGCCGCGCCGCGGTGGAGAGTGCCAAGCCGTCATTTCTTTGCCCAAAAGGCAGTGCCAGCCCTGCATTCACATGTAGAAGAGATGGTGGGCCAGTCTTTGAGCATGTCGGTCTCTGCCAAAGTGCACGGCAGCGCCGACGTGTGGAGCTGTAACTACGGTCAGGGACAGTACATGTCATTTACGGCCCACTGGGTGAACGTGGTGCCGGCACAGCCGCACCAGCAACTTGGACAGGTCACGACGCTTTTGCCTCCACGTTTGCACGTCCTTGGTCCAGCAAGCATGTCCGCCTCTACCACCTCTTTTTCCGCCGTGTCCTCAGCCGCCACCCCCGTGCCAAGTCCCATTACCCGACCGGCATATCACATGTGCAGGGCGCAACGGTGTCACGCTGTGCTGCACCTGGTATGCCTTGGCGAACGTAGTCACACAGGGGAGGAACTGCTGAGTGTAATGAACAGAGAAATCGACAGATGGCTGTCTCCGCGCAAACTAAAAATCGGAACCATGTTGACTGACAACGGAAAGAACATGGTGTCTGCTCTGCGTCAAGGAAGGTTGTGCCATGCGCCATGCATGGCTCACGTGTTCAATCTGGTTGTCAAGCGGTTCCTAAAATCCACCATCCCACTGCAAGACATCCTTAAAATGTCACGTAAACTGTGCATGCATTTCAGCCATTCCTACACCGCAAAGAACACCCTCATTGAGCTGCAGCGGCAGAACGGAATTCCACAGCATCGCCTGATCTGCGACGTTGCAACAAGGTGGAATTCAACCCTACACATGTTAGACCGCCTTTACGAGCAGCGAAAGGCCATCACCGATTTCCTGATGTTACAAGCGGATAAAGGTACTCCCCTGTGTAACTTAGATGTCAGCCATTGGCAGCTCATGCGTGACACCTGCCGCTTGCTCAGGCCCTTTGAGGAGGCCACGCTATTCGTGAGTCGGCAGGACTATGGGATGAACGACGTCATTCCTCTGTTGCACGTCCTGGAACAAATGCTGTTAACAATGGCTGGTCAGGGTGCGGTAGACGTGGCGCACAGATCTCAACGCCACATGACCCCTGTGGGGGCAGGACAGGAAGAAGAGGAGGAGGTAGAGGAGGACATTTGTGCTCAGGAATTATTGAGTGAAATGGGTGGTTTTTCCACTCAGCGGACAGGAGTGGAGGAGCAGGAGCATCTGGTAGAGGAGGAGGAGGAGGAGACAGAGGACCCAGACGCACCGTGGCAGTATGCTGTGGAGATGGAGGCAGGGAGTCCCTCGCATTCCTTGGCACAAATGGCCCATAGCATGCTCGGTTGCTTGCGTAGCGACAGCCGAATAATAACCATCAGACAGAGGGATGACTTTTGGCTGTCCACCTTGTTGGACCCTCGCTATCGGTCCAAAATGGTGGCCTTTTTCACACCTGCTGAGAGGGAGGCCAAAATTACGTACTATAAAAACCACCTATGTAGTCAGTTGGTCTCTGCCTTTGTGCGCCAACGTCCATCCTCAGACACTGTGGGCCCTGTGCGCTCGCGTTCCGCTGGCATGGCAGCAGGGGAGGGGTGGGGTGGTAGGAGCAGTGGCAGCTCCACCAGCAGTGGCTGCCTCAGTCTGCAGTCGATGATGAGTAGCTTTCTTCACCAGCGCAGTGAGGAAACTACTAACCAGCCGCAGCAGCAGCAGCAGCATCAGGTGGACCTGGAGCAGGAGCTCAAACAACAGGCTTGGGCCTACTTGGACAGCACCCTGCCAACCGAGGTAGACAATCCCCTTGACTACTGGGCAACGAAACTTGACCTTTGGCCCCAACTAGCTGAATTTGCCCTTGAAAGGCTGTCATGCCCGGCCAGTAGCGTGGCATCGGAGCGCGTGTTTAGTGCGGCAGGAGGTATTGTAACTCCGCGGAGGACACGACTGTCCACCCAAAGTGTGGAGAGACTCACGTTTGTGAAAATGAATCAGGCGTGGATTAGTCTGGATTTCAAACCACCAGTTCCTGACACAACTGACTAAATCCGCCATGAATCATGCCTCAAACATGTGCCACTTTCAGGTCTCCTCACACTGCTGGTGTGTTTAATTTTTTGACATAGGGTGCTGGCAGATTACGGGCCTCCTATAGCTGCTGCCAGGCCCCTAATCTGCCATAGGCCCCTATATACCGCCTCCTCATGCTGCTGCTAGGTCCAGAGTCTCTCATGGGTCCCTGTACGGCCTCCCATTGCTGCTGTCTCCATCGCCACACTCTGCTGCCATGTGCCACTTTCAGGTCTCTTCACACTGCTGGTGTGTTTAATTTTTTGACATAGGGTGCAGGCAGATTACGGGCCTCACATAGCTGCTGCCAGGCCCCTAATCTGCCATGGGCCCCTATATACCGCCTCCTCATGCTGCTGCCAAGTCTAGAGTCTCTCATGGGTCCCTGTACGGCCTCCCATTGCTGCTGTCTCCATCGCCACACTCTGCTGCCATGTGCCACTTTCAGGTCTCTTCACACTGCTGGTGTGTTTAATTTTTTGACATAGGGTGCTGCAAGATAACGGGCCTCACATAGCTGCTGCCAGGCCCCTAATCTGCCATGGGCCCCTATATACCGCCTCCTCATGCTGCTGCCAAGTCCAGAGTCTCTCATGGGTCCCTGTACGGCCTCCCATTGCTGCTGTCTCCATCGCCACACTCTGCTGCCATGTGCCACTTTCAGGTCTCTTCACACTGCTGGTGTGTTTAATTTTTTGACATAGGGTGCAGGCAGATTACGGGCCTCACATAGCTGCTGCCAGGCCCCTAATCTGCCATGGGCCCCTATATACCGCCTCCTCATGCTGCTGCCAAGTCCAGAGTCTCTCATGGGTCCCTGTACGGCCTCCCATTGTTGCTGTCTCCATCGCCACACTCTGCTGCCATGTGCCACTTTCAGGTCTCTTCACACTGCTGGTGTGTTTAATTTTTTGACATAGGGTGCAGGCAGATTACGGGCCTCACATAGCTGCTGCCAGGCCCCTAATCTGCCATGGGCCCCTATATACCGCCTCCTCATGCTGCTGCCAAGTCCAGAGTCTCTCATGGGTCCCTGTACGGCCTCCCATTGTTGCTGTCTCCATCGCCACACTCTGCTGCCATGTGCCACTTTCAGGTCTCTTCACACTGCTGGTGTGTTTAATTTTTTGACATAGGGTGCAGGCAGATTACGGGCCTCACATAGCTGCTGCCAGGCCCCTAATCTGCCATGGGCCCCTATATACCGCCTCCTCATGCTGCTGCCAAGTCCAGAGTCTCTCATGGGTCCCTGTACGGCCTCCCATTGCTGCTGTCTCCATCGCCACACTCTGCTGCCATGTGCCACTTTCAGGTCTCTTCACACTGCTGGTGTGTTTAATTTTTTGACATAGGGTGCAGGCAGATTACGGGCCTCACATAGCTGCTGCCAGGCCCCTAATCTGCCATGGGCCCCTATATACCGCCTCCTCATGCTGCTGCCAAGTCCAGAGTCTCTCATGGGTCCCTGTACGGCCTCCCATTGTTGCTGTCTCCATCGCCACACTCTGCTGCCATGTGCCACTTTCAGGTCTCTTCACACTGCTGGTGTGTTTAATTTTTTGACATAGGGTGCAGGCAGATTACGGGCCTCACATAGCTGCTGCCAGGCCCCTAATCTGCCATGGGCCCCTATATACCGCCTCCTCATGCTGCTGCCAAGTCCAGAGTCTCTCATGGGTCCCTGTACGGCCTCCCATTGCTGCTGTCTCCATCGCCACACTCTGCTGCCATGTGCCACTTTCAGGTCTCTTCACACTGCTGGTGTGTTAAATTTTTTGACATAGGGTGCAGGCAGATTACGGGCCTCACATAGCTGCTGCCAGGCCCCTAATCTGCCATGGGCCCCTATATACCGCCTCCTCATGCTGCTGCCAAGTCTAGAGTCTCTCATGGGTCCCTGTACGGCCTCCCATTGCTGCTGTCTCCATCGCCACACTCTGCTGCCATGTGCCACTTTCAGGTCTCTTCACACTGCTGGTGTGTTAAATTTTTTGACATAGGGTGCAGGCAGATTACGGGCCTCACATAGCTGCTGCCAGGCCCCTAATCTGCCATGGGCCCCTATATACCGCCTCCTCATGCTGCTGCCAAGTCCAGAGTCTCTCATGGGTCCCTGTACGGCCTCCCATTGCTGCTGTCTCCATCGCCACACTCTGCTGCCATGTGCCACTTTCAGGTCTCTTCACACTGCTGGTGTGTTAAATTTTTTGACATAGGGTGCAGGCAGATTACGGGCCTCACATAGCTGCTGCCAGGCCCCTAATCTGCCATGGGCCCCTATATACCGCCTCCTCATGCTGCTGCCAAGTCCAGAGTCTCTCATGGGTCCCTGTACGGCCTCCCATTGCTGCTGTCTCCATCGCCACACTCTGCTGCCATGTGCCACTTTCAGGTCTCTTCACACTGCTGGTGTGTTTAATTTTTTGACATAGGGTGCAGGCAGATTACGGGCCTCACATAGCTGCTGCCAGGCCCCTAATCTGCCATGGGCCCCTATATACCGCCTCCTCATGCTGCTGCCAAGTCCAGAGTCTCTCATGGGTCCCTGTACGGCCTCCCATTGTTGCTGTCTCCATCGCCACACTCTGCTGCCATGTGCCACTTTCAGGTCTCTTCACACTGCTGGTGTGTTTAATTTTTTGACATAGGGTGCAGGCAGATTACGGGCCTCACATAGCTGCTGCCAGGCCCCTAATCTGCCATGGGCCCCTATATACCGCCTCCTCATGCTGCTGCCAAGTCCAGAGTCTCTCATGGGTCCCTGTACGGCCTCCCATTGCTGCTGTCTCCATCGCCACACTCTGCTGCCATGTGCCACTTTCAGGTCTCTTCACACTGCTGGTGTGTTAAATTTTTTGACATAGGGTGCAGGCAGATTACGGGCCTCACATAGCTGCTGCCAGGCCCCTAATCTGCCATGGGCCCCTATAAACCGCCTCCTCATGCTGCTGCCAAGTCTAGAGTCTCTCATGGGTCCCTGTACGGCCTCCCATTGCTGCTGTCTCCATCGCCACACTCTGCTGCCATGTGCCACTTTCAGGTCTCTTCACACTGCTGGTGTGTTTAATTTTTTGACATAGGGTGCAGGCAGATTACGGGCCTCACATAGCTGCTGCCAGGCCCCTAATCTGCCATGGGCCCCTATATACCGCCTCCTCATGCTGCTGCCAAGTCTAGAGTCTCTCATGGGTCCCTGTACGGCCTCCCATTGCTGCTGTCTCCATCGCCACACTCTGCTGCCATGTGCCACTTTCAGGTCTCTTCACACTGCTGGTGTGTTTAATTTTTTGACATAGGGTGCAGGCAGATTACGGGCCTCACATAGCTGCTGCCAGGCCCCTAATCTGCCATGGGCCCCTATATACCGCCTCCTCATGCTGCTGCCAAGTCCAGAGTCTCTCATGGGTCCCTGTACGGCCTCCCATTGCTGCTGTCTCCATCGCCACACTCTGCTGCCATGTGCCACTTTCAGGTCTCTTCACACTGCTGGTGTGTTTAATTTTTTGACATAGGGTGCAGGCAGATTACGGGCCTCACATAGCTGCTGCCAGGCCCCTAATCTGCCATGGGCCCCTATATACCGCCTCCTCATGCTGCTGCCAAGTCTAGAGTCTCTCATGGGTCCCTGTACGGCCTCCCATTGCTGCTGTCTCCATCGCCACACTCTGCTGCCATGTGCCACTTTCAGGTCTCTTCACACTGCTGGTGTGTTTAATTTTTTGACATAGGGTGCTGCAAGATAACGGGCCTCACATAGCTGCTGCCAGGCCCCTAATCTGCCATGGGCCCCTATATACCGCCTCCTCATGCTGCTGCCAAGTCCAGAGTCTCTCATGGGTCCCTGTACGGCCTCCCATTGCTGCTGTCTCCATCGCCACACTCTGCTGCCATGTGCCACTTTCAGGTCTCTTCACACTGCTGGTGTGTTAAATTTTTTGACATAGGGTGCAGGCAGATTACGGGCCTCACATAGCTGCTGCCAGGCCCCTAATCTGCCATGGGCCCCTATATACCGCCTCCTCATGCTGCTGCCAAGTCTAGAGTCTGTCATGGGTCCCTGTACGGCCTCCCATTGCTGCTGTCTCCATCGCCACACTCTGCCATGTGCCACTTTCAGGTCTCTTCACACTGCTGGTGTGTTAAATTTTTTGACATAGGGTGCAGGCAGATTACGGGCCTCACATAGCTGCTGCCAGGCCCCTAATCTGCCATGGGCCCCTATATACCGCCTCCTCATGCTGCTGCCAAGTCTAGAGTCTGTCATGGGTCCCTGTACGGCCTCCCATTGCTGCTGTCTCCATCGCCACACTCTGCCATGTGCCACTTTCAGGTCTCTTCACACTGCTGGTGTGTTTAATTTTTTGACATAGGGTGCAGGCAGATTACGGGCCTCACATAGCTGCTGCCAGGCCCCTAATCTGCCATGGGCCCCTATATACCGCCTCCTCATGCTGCTGCCAAGTCCAGAGTCTCTCATGGGTCCCTGTACGGCCTCCCATTGTTGCTGTCTCCATCGCCACACTCTGCTGCCATGTGCCACTTTCAGGTCTCTTCACACTGCTGGTGTGTTTAATTTTTTGACATAGGGTGCAGGCAGATTACGGGCCTCACATAGCTGCTGCCAGGCCCCTAATCTGCCATGGGCCCCTATATACCGCCTCCTCATGCTGCTGCCAAGTCCAGAGTCTCTCATGGGTCCCTGTACGGCCTCCCATTGCTGCTGTCTCCATCGCCACACTCTGCTGCCATGTGCCACTTTCAGGTCTCTTCACACTGCTGGTGTGTTAAATTTTTTGACATAGGGTGCAGGCAGATTACGGGCCTCACATAGCTGCTGCCAGGCCCCTAATCTGCCATGGGCCCCTATAAACCGCCTCCTCATGCTGCTGCCAAGTCTAGAGTCTCTCATGGGTCCCTGTACGGCCTCCCATTGCTGCTGTCTCCATCGCCACACTCTGCTGCCATGTGCCACTTTCAGGTCTCTTCACACTGCTGGTGTGTTTAATTTTTTGACATAGGGTGCTGCAAGATAACGGGCCTCACATAGCTGCTGCCAGGCCCCTAATCTGCCATGGGCCCCTATATACCGCCTCCTCATGCTGCTGCCAAGTCCAGAGTCTCTCATGGGTCCCTGTACGGCCTCCCATTGCTGCTGTCTCCATCGCCACACTCTGCTGCCATGTGCCACTTTCAGGTCTCTTCACACTGCTGGTGTGTTAAATTTTTTGACATAGGGTGCAGGCAGATTACGGGCCTCACATAGCTGCTGCCAGGCCCCTAATCTGCCATGGGCCCCTATAAACCGCCTCCTCATGCTGCTGCCAAGTCTAGAGTCTGTCATGGGTCCCTGTACGGCCTCCCATTGCTGCTGTCTCCATCGCCACACTCTGCCATGTGCCACTTTCAGGTCTCTTCACACTGCTGGTGTGTTTAATTTTTTGACATAGGGTGCAGGCAGATTACGGGCCTCACATAGCTGCTGCCAGGCCCCTAATCTGCCATGGGCCCCTATATACCGCCTCCTCATGCTGCTGCCAAGTCCAGAGTCTCTCATGGGTCCCTGTACGGCCTCCCATTGCTGCTGTCTCCATCGCCACACTCTGCTGCCATGTGCCACTTTCAGGTCTCTTCACACTGCTGGTGTGTTAAATTTTTTGACATAGGGTGCAGGCAGATTACGGGCCTCACATAGCTGCTGCCAGGCCCCTAATCTGCCATGGGCCCCTATATACCGCCTCCTCATGCTGCTGCCAAGTCTAGAGTCTCTCATGGGTCCCTGTACGGCCTCCCATTGCTGCTGTCTCCATCGCCACACTCTGCTGCCATGTGCCACTTTCAGGTCTCTTCACACTGCTGGTGTGTTTAATTTTTTGACATAGGGTGCAGGCAGATTACGGGCCTCACATAGCTGCTGCCAGGCCCCTAATCTGCCATGGGCCCCTATATACCGCCTCCTCATGCTGCTGCCAAGTCCAGAGTCTCTCATGGGTCCCTGTACGGCCTCCCATTGCTGCTGTCTCCATCGCCACACTCTGCTGCCATGTGCCACTTTCAGGTCTCTTCACACTGCTGGTGTGTTAAATTTTTTGACATAGGGTGCAGGCAGATTACGGGCCTCACATAGCTGCTGCCAGGCCCCTAATCTGCCATGGGCCCCTATATACCGCCTCCTCATGCTGCTGCCAAGTCTAGAGTCTCTCATGGGTCCCTGTACGGCCTCCCATTGCTGCTGTCTCCATCGCCACACTCTGCTGCCATGTGCCACTTTCAGGTCTCTTCACACTGCTGGTGTGTTTAATTTTTTGACATAGGGTGCAGGCAGATTACGGGCCTCACATAGCTGCTGCCAGGCCCCTAATCTGCCATGGGCCCCTATATACCGCCTCCTCATGCTGCTGCCAAGTCTAGAGTCTCTCATGGGTCCCTGTACGGCCTCCCATTGCTGCTGTCTTCATCGCCACACTCTGCTGCCATGTGCCACTTTCAGGTCTCTTCACACTGCTGGTGTGTTTAATTTTTTGACATAGGGTGCAGGCAGATTACGGGCCTCACATAGCTGCTGCCAGGCCCCTAATCTGCCATGGGCCCCTATATACCGCCTCCTCATGCTGCTGCCAAGTCCAGAGTCTCTCATGGGTCCCTGTACGGCCTCCCATTGCTGCTGTCTCCATCGCCACACTCTGCTGCCATGTGCCACTTTCAGGTCTCCTCACACTGCTGGTGTGTTGAATTTTTTGACATAGGGTGCTGGCAGATTACGGGCCTCCCATTGCTGCTGCCAGACATGTAATCTGCCATGGGCCCCCGTACCGACTCCTCATGCTGTGACGTTGCAACAAGGTGTAATTCAACCCTACATATGTTAGACCGCCTTTACGAACAGCTAAAGGCCATCACAGATTTCCTGATGTTAAAAGCGGATAAAGGTACTCCCTGTGTAACTTAGATGTCAGCCATAGTCAGCTCATGTGTGACACCTGCGCTTGCTCAGGCCCTTTGAGGAGGCCACGCTATTCGTGAGTCGGCAGGACTATGGGATGAATGAGGTCAAATCGGCCATGGGCCCCCGTACCGCCTGTTCACGCTGATGCTGGTCCCACAGTGTGACCTGGGTCCCTGTACGGCCTCCCATTGCTTCCACTCTGCCATGTACCTCTTTGAAATCTCCTCACACTCCTGCGGTTGTCCATTTTGTCATAGGTTGCTGGCAGATTAGCGGCCTTCCATAGGTGCCGCCAGGCCCCATATCGACCATGGGCCCCCGTACCTCCTGGTCACGCTGCTGCTGAGCCCACAGTGTGACCTGGGTCCCTGTACGGCCTCCCATTGCTTCCACTCTGCCATGTGCCACTTTGAAATCTCCTCACACTCCTGCGGTTGTCCATTTTGTCATAGGTTGCTGGCAGATTACAGGCCTTCCATAGGTGCCACCAAGCCCCATATCGGCCATGGGCCCCCGTACCGCCTGGTCACGCTGCTGCTGGGCCCACAGTGTGACCTGGGTCCCTGTACCGCCTCCCATTGCTCCCACTCTGCCATGTGCCACTTTCAGGTCTCCTCACGCTCCTGCTGGTTTCCATTTTGTCATAGGTTGCTGTATGGCCTCCCATTGCTGCTGCCTCCACCGCCACACTGTGGCTCCAAACACTGGTTTTGGCCCCGTGACTGGCCAAAGGAGTGAAGTGTGCAGTGATTCTAAGATCGACGGCACTCATCTGCATGTCATACTGACAGACAGTATTATTTCTCTTCCCCAGCAGACTCCAAGGGCATTTAAATTAAAGGTACAGTGTTCTGCACTAATATTAAGTCTCTCTGAAGCCTAGAAACACCCTTTTTTAAGTTAAATTCACAGCGAATTTATTCGACTCGAATCGAATATTGTCCACGAATTCGCCGAATCAGTCGAATCGAATTTTTCATTTCTTCGCTCATCTCTATAAATAATCCTCATTCTCTCAGGACAGATTTCTTTTAAGGGTGTAAGGAAATATCCTTACTTTGTCCTAAACAACAGTTAAGATCCACCTGTAGTTTGTAGCCTGCCTAACCCCACATCACTCCAAAAAGAGAAATTTGCTTTGGGCATATTTGTTCTTTAATAATATAACATGAACAATCTGCAAATGAGCCAAAAAGAGATTTAAGAGAAAATTAATAATTATTGATTACTGGACATACTGAACTATTAGGTATCAATAGCAAACTATTCCTTTGTTCATTTAGTAAATGAATTATTGTATAAGAAAATGCTTCTTGATCATAGTTGGGTAAAATATTACCTTCCACATGCATTCTATGTATAAATTCTGAACCGAATAAATCTTCAAACCAAGTGATGCTGTAACCATTTGTAAAAACAGTACTCAAAATCTTAAATAACATAGACCAGTACTCAAAAAGTGAAGAATTCTGTTGTATAGGGATACATAATACATTTTTAATTTTATCTAAGCAACTTCTACCTTTTGCCTATGTATTCCTACTGAAAAATAGCAGGGCTTTTCCTGATATGTGAGAGTGCCTAGACACTCCTGCACCTTGAGCCTTATAACTGTATATCTGCAGTGTGAGACCTAGGACACTGCTGCCTCTGATTGCTAATCCTATGAGATTTGGGTAAAATGTGGTGATGTCACTTGCTTGAGAGGAAGATGTACCTGAGAAAGTGTAGTTCAAAGATCCCAGGGGTGGATGTGTGCTTCCTCCACCTCTACTACTGCTCCTTGATCATTTCCGCACCTGCTATCTGATCTGGGGGCAGCTCTGACATGGGGAAGTAAGGTCATGTTCCTCTACCAAAATAACCATCTCGGACCAATGCAGAACAAGACATTGTAAGTAATAAATAAAATATTAGGAAACGTTTAGCTGCATGGAGTCTACAGGCAATACTAGTGACGAGTCCTTTGCACTTCACTAGCCTTTTTTGCTACAACCTTCACAGTACAAGTTTTTTTGTATGTTAACAACAGTCATTTCTTGCTTGTAATGATTATGGGAAGTGTATCATGAAGACTGTATTAAAACTGATGTAAATAAACTTGTTAGGGGCCTTTTAAGGTCTAAAATTTGTCACCCTCGAAAATGTATAGTAACAGGCTGCTCTTTCTGGTTGTTGTAAGCTCTGCTCCAATCTGGAGAGAGTGATAAGGGTGGGAGATTTGTCGGTTGAAGTTGTATGGTCCTTGTGAGAGAAGTGGGCATATTATAATCTGAGGAGGGGACTGATAACAATGGACGTGTAATCACTAATTGGTGTCTCCTCAATCCCAGGAGAGCACAGTATTGTCATAAAAAATGAAATCAGAAATGGTGTTTGTGACGGGCGTGGCATCAGACCCCAGCCCTTCTCACCAAACTCGTGACCGAAGGACTAGCCAATCTAAAACCACACTGTCATGTGCGTAACAATGCCACACCCAGCTGCACCCTGCACAACGATTTTCCAGCTAATTGGACCACAATCAATGTACCGGCAGCCTGAATGCGCTTGTTACTGGGTCAGGTTAATTACGCAATTAAACCTTCATACTGCCACAACCTCCTTTTTATACAGAGAAAGAGGAAACTCAGCAATACACTTTCGTTGTTGCCGCAAGATTCTCCTTTGCTTTCTGTCCGATAGATGTTATATCGAACGGTCCTCACTTGTCTGACGCCTCACAAAAACTAACTGCTTCTTTTTCTACACAACATCAACTAGTATCTTCCCTTCCTTATTTGGCAGAGGAATTGTTAGGCAGGGATCAGCATCATACGCTGCTTGCATTCCTGAGGGAGGGGGGAAATCGGAGGAGGGAGACTGATTTGGGAGTTTACGAGAAATACCAAAATGCAGAAACCTGGAGCAAAATGGAGAACTGTGCCTCTCCCTGTGGGCATGATTGTGACACCTCCCCCCTCAGGTGGTTGCATGGGAGGGGACTACAATTGCCCTCCTGATGCAACCGACCTCTGCCCAGAGGCTCACCTTGGGTTGACAGGGTGCCATTGCACTGCGGGAGAACCAGGTTCCTTCCGTTGTGCCGACCAAGTGAGTGGTCACGGGGGAGCACCAGTCTGCTGTGACTATGCGGACATTGTGGTGACTGCCGGGGTGCCCACCTGTTCACAAAACACTTCGGCTCAGGGGTGTCATCCGCTAACATATTGAGATGTAGCTTTTTTCAAGGTAGAGAGTGAGCTTTCCCTCTGCCATCTCCTTCCTCTAAACCAGGACTACATCTGACCCGCAGGTAGTGGCGCCTGTGTGCACTGGAACCGGACAGGTGAATTCTGGAACCCGCCTCCCAGATGTGTCCACAGGTACCTTCATCCAAGATAAACAGTCCTCTTTACCTGCTAGGATCCAGGACACCAGTTCCCTCAGTTTCCTGTCTGCTAGGTCAGTCGCGGGTCCAGCTGAGCCATGATAGTTGCACCCAGGCGTCTTACCGTAGCCAGCTGCATCCAAAACTGACGAAACCTGCTTCTTGACCTGGGGAGTCGGCCAGGCCATAACTGCCTCAGTCTCCCCATTCCCAGACCTCTGGGGGTCTATTTCTACCGGTGGTTCCCAAAGCTGAACCACTGACGTGCCCCTCTGACAGTTACCATTCTCAACTGTCAGACTAGGCACGGGCAGTTCGCTCCTGACTAGTGACAGGGACCCAAGTTGCTCTTCCCAGACAGGGCTGAACACCACAAGGCCCCTAAAGTGGGCAACTGCACCCAGTTCCATTCCACGTTGTAGGCCATTCCTGACCCCTGGGGAGGTGGTTGGTGCGTTCTCAACCCCAAGTAGCTTTCCTGGAAATTCAGGCAAGCCACAAGGGGTGGTGAAGGCTGACTCATCCTGAGCCTCCTGGGTTAGAGATGGTGGCCCAAACCATCTGCTCAGGTCCATGATGGTTAGACAGCGGGCCCCTTCCGGATGCTTTATTACCTCATGGCTCCTGGGCATGGGGTAGGCCACAACCACAGGGCTAGCGCTCAGTTTTCGAAGGTCCTCATAAAGTCTGGTCATCTGATCCTGTTTGGAGACCGAGACTGCCGGGGATGCCCAGACTCTAGCTGACCCCAGGATTCCTGCCGGCATCATTCCCTATGTCTCTTTGGCCCGTTCAGTCTGCACCTCCTGTGAGATGAGGTTGGCTGAAGGCATGAGGGAAGGATACACCCTGCCGTCCAACTCATGAACAGCATGGTAAGCTCTCCCCGGGTTTTCCTGAACTCTGACACCATCTCTCATAGGCCTTACCAGCAGCTCCTGTACCAGAATGGAAAGGAGAGGTGATTGGAGCTGAAGGCCGCAGCTCCCTCTCGGAGACCCGCTGACAGGTATGCTGTCACTGCCTAGGACACATGTTTGTCTGCCTGGTGACACACCAGGACAGGTCAGATCATATGACATGCTTTCAATCTCCCTGTCAGGCCTTTGTTTACCTTTCTCAGCAGGGAAGCTTACAGCTATCTGGCTGCTGAGGTCCATGTGTGAATCGCTTTCCAGTGCTTACATGTGGAACTACAAGTCCCAGCTGGCTGTCCAGTACCATGCAAGGACAACGCCTGGACACTTATCAAGGTAGAATCCTCTGGGCCTGGGCAAGGAACAGGCCTACTCAGACCATCCCTTTGCTCAGCCCCCTGAGATTGTACCTCTGCCCCTTCACAGCACTGTGGTTGACCCCCAAGAATGAAAATGCATCATTTGTATCTTCATGACCATCATCATCATTATCATCACTATCATTGACCGTATCAACATTATCATCAACATTTTCAATATCAGCTTCATCGTCATCATTATCAACAGGTACGTTTCTAATGTCCATGACACATGAGTTCGATACCTCCCCATGCAAGGGGATTTCTTCTCGTTCTCCAGCTAATGAAGAATCTTGCCACCCCACTCCATTCCCAGCCCCCTCCCTCTGTCCATCCACAGGTTGCCCAGACATTACCCCAACATCTGCACACAGTACCTTGGCATGTCCAGAGAGTTCCAGGGGGGCCTTCCGAGTATTCTTGACAGGGGTGTAATAGGACACAAGAGTACCCAAATCGGCACCCAACAAACAGGTGTGGGAATTTCATCTGAGACCCCCACCTCCCTGATCCCCCTTCCCGCACCCCAATTGATGAATACCTTTGCAAAGGGTATACGTGAACGGGTCCCCCCAACTCCTGTGAGGGTAAGGAACTTTCCTGGGTTGAGGTTCCTTGGCTTAATCACCTCTGGCCGGATCAAGGCGACTTCTGCTCCGGTGTCATGGAGACCAGTTACAGACCGGTTGCCCACAGTGACTGGCTGCAAGTTGGCAGGGTTACCTGCATCTCCCTGCGGACAAACAGCACTGAAGAAGAGTTGCTGGCCAGCTGGCCAGATGATGTCGTCTGCTTCTGCTCAGGACACTGCGTCCTGAGATGTCCGGCTTTCCCACAGGTGAAATATCTGTGGTTGTCAGTCAGGAATGGCTTGGCCCCAGGTGCTGCAGGTGTTGGTTGAGGGGGATCTTGACTCACCGATGTAGGAGGGGTTGCTAGGGGCGATTTCCCTTCTTTCCAGCCGTTCGGAAGAGCCTTGCGAGCTGATCTCGTATCATGAGATCTTCTAAAGGCTCGTAGGAGTCAGCTTTCAGTCCTTTAGTCCACTGTTGGAATGTGGTGCGTAAGCGACTTGCCACATCCGTGTAGGAGTCCCCAGGTCCCTTTTGCATGGACCTGAACATCTTGCGGTACACTTCCGGGGTCATCTGGTACTTCCGGATAATGGCTTCTTTTTATAACTTCATAATTCCCCTCTGGCATTTCAACAAATGCATCCAGGTCCTTGCCTCGTAGCCCTGGGGTCAGGTACTGAGCCCATTGAGTTGGGGGCACATGGTACTGACGGCACGTTTTTTCAAATGACAGTAAATACGTGTCAATGTCACTATCTTTGTTCATCACTGGAAACTTGGCAGCTGTGACCATGGCCAGAGTGGCGTGCCTGTGCTCTAGGGACCTGGGGTTCTGCACCTGTCACTGTGGCTGGAGCCTCACCATCTCTTGCTCGTGCCGACGATCAGCTTCCCTCTGCACCACCTCTCTGTCAGCCGCTCTTTCAGTTTGGCATTCCGCAGCTTCTCTGTCAGCCTGGCGTTCCGCAGCTTCTCTGTCAGCCGCTGCTTGGCATTCCGCAGCCTTTCTGTCAGCCGCTGCTTGGCGTTCCGCAGCCTCTCTCTCAGCCTGGCGTTCCATGAACCGCAGGTATGCCTCAGGATCTGTCTCCTTGATGTGTTTCAGGGCTTCCTACATCTGAGGAGAGTCTCTGCTGGTTACAGGCACTCCGGTGCTGGCCCGCTCGGGCGGTGGTGTGATGATAACATTCGGTGATCCTCCAGGGTCAGTCTCTGTATGCCTATCCTGCGAGGCCGTCTCTGAACCACTGGGATCGGATGTAGCAGAACCCCATCATGGTCAAGTTCCCCTGAGTTCTGCTGTGCTCGGATATCATCCTCCAATAGGTCCCAAATCAAATCTTCTTGATTTTTGCGACCGACGTCCAATCCTCGTGAGGTACATTCCACCTTCAAATTATTTTTGCTCATTTTCTCCTATTCTGCTGCCCCAGGCATAATTGCAAGCAAATATAGAATAGAAAGTAGAAAAAGAAAGGAGCTGTTGCTATATGTCTCTTTATATATATATATATATATATATATATATATATATATATATATATAAATATGCAGAGCACAACAGCACAGCAAGCAGATAACAGAAAGAAGTTTAGGTAAATAAGTACTTGCCAAATAAATGCCTGGAGTTAAGCAGTTTCAAGTCTGACGAGCTAAAAAAGGTATTTCTGGTCTCGCATTGGGTTTCATTGTTGCCGCGAGATTCTCCTTTGCTTTCTGTCCGATAGATGTTATATCGAACGGTCCTCACTTGTCTGACTCCTCACAAAAAGTAACTGCTTCTTTTTCTACACAACATCAACTAGTATCTTCCCTTCCTTATTTGGCAGAGGAATTGTTAGGCAGGGCTCAGCATCATACGCTGCTTGCATTCCTGAGGGAGGGGGGAAATCGGAGGAGGGAGACTGATTTGGGAGTTTAAGAGAAATTCCAAAATGCAGAAACCTGGAGCAAAATGGAGAACTGTGCCTCTCCCTGTGGGCATGATTGTGACAGTGTTGCGTTCCACTACCAATTGCAAAAAAGTGTAAATAAATAAATAACAGTCGAGCTTCAAAAGTGTGCATAGCATTATCTCTGCAATTATATTATAGCTACAAACATGTCCTTATTAAATACTTGACCTTGACACTTCTTCCAGTGCTGAGATACAAAATTATTAACTGTGCAGTTCACCAATCATAAAAAATGTACACCTTGACTGGTTGTGCTCTCACCTGGTGTATATGACCAGACCGTTAAGTGAGGTCATAATATACTTGTGTCCTTATAATGGGTAAATGGATGGGATGATCCCTCTCTCCCTGGGATGGATGGATGGATGAACGGAGTGTTCCCTCTTTCCAGCAGGGGGTCTCCTTGCTTCATTATAGATTTTCCTGGAGCCGAATAGATGGACGGGAATATCCCTCTTCCCACTAGGGGGTCTCCTTGTTTCCTTAGGAATTTTAATCCATAGGTATAATGGCCATGGAATGTAATAAAAATATAGTGCCTTATCCTCTTTAAAAAATAATTTATTAAATATAGTAGTGTTAGACTTGTTCCTCCAGGGTAAAGGGCATAGGAAAAAGATGAGAGAAGAGAAAATACCTACATTATACAGAGAAGGGTCTTAAATTATACAGAGAAGAGTCTTAAAGTGATATTAAAAGTTTGTTTGTTTTTTTTAATAACAAACATGTCATACTTACCTGCTCTGTGCAATGATTTTGCACAGAGCGGCCCTGATCTTCTTCTTCTCAGGTTCCTTACCAGCGCTCCTGGATCTTTCTCCTTGACCCGTGCCCCCAATAGCAACCCACTTGCTATTGGACCACTGGTGCATGCTCGTTCCCAAGCCCCACTCTATGCGTACATAGGACAGAGAGTTCTTGGCTCAGCACTGCCCCCTGCTTTCTCCTTATATGTCTCAGCCTATAAGGAGAGAGATCTGGGGACAGCCGGGGTTGGATCGAGATGGGGCTCAGGTGAGTATTAGGGGGGCTGTTGGAGGAGCATACATGTAAAACATACATAAATAGTGTTGTGCTAACTCATATAGACATATGACGTCACTAGGCTCCGCCCCCACACATTACGCCACCAACCACGTGGTTGGTGGCGTAACGCGTGGGGGTCGAGCCTAGTAACGTCATTGCCAGCTTTTCACACAGCGGGAGTTTTTTATTGCAAATCGGTATTTAACTGCTTCTATCATGTGAGTGACACTCTGGAATTATTTTATGTGGAATTAAAACCGTATTACACTATGGGAGATGTCCTCTGTTCTTTCTATATGTGTAGTTGAGCTGAGAAGAGTCCTGTTTTATACTTTTATTAAAGGTGGTGCCTGTCATCAGCTCTCTGCTGCCATCTTGAGCATTGTTTTGGAATTACCATGCTTGGTTGACCAGTATTAATTTTTAGGTCCTACAGTAGGAGGTGAGCGGCCATCCATATATATTTTTAGGTGGAGGAACATTGAGTTAAGGTGGAGCACCGTGTTTTTCAAATACCGTATTTGCCGGCGTATAAGACGACTTTTTGACCCTTGAAAATCTTCTCAAAAGTCGGGGGTCGTCTTATACGCCGGTACACATGTTAGGGGGGCTGCGGCATTAAGTACAGGGGTTTGCAGGGGCTGACGTCTCTTACCTGGATCCAGTCCCAGGACGATCCGGTCCAGGAAGCGCGGCGTCTCCTTCAGTTCGGCCACTGGATGTTCGTGCGGCTGCGCGGCTCCGCCTCCTCACCGGTGATTGGCCGCCAGAACTGTAGCTCAGGAAAGGCACACAGGCGGCCAATCACCGGCGAGGGGGCGGAGCCGAGCGGCCCCGCGAAATTTGAGTGCCGGAGCAGCAGGTAAGTGCTCTGTGTAGAGGTGCTGCTGCAACCACATATGCTGGCTGCAGCAGCACCATACGAGAACAGGGTCAGCAAGTCTCAGTGGGAGGAATAGTGCCCCATCATTGGTGTCACTGATACCAATGATGGGGCACTATTCCTCCCACTGATACCAACGATGGGGCACTATTCCTCCCACTGACACCAACGATGGGGCACTATTCCTCCCCCCCACTGACACCAACGATGGGGCACTATTCCCCCCCCCCCACTGACACCAACGATGGGGCACTATTCCTCCCCCCACTGACACCAATGATGGGGCACTATTCCTCCCCCCCACTGACACCAACGATGGGGCACTATTCCCCCCCCCACTGACACCAACGATGGGGCACTATTCCACCCCTCACTGACACCAATGATGGGACACCATTCCTCCCACTGACACCAATGATGGGGCACTATTCCTGCCACTGATACCAATGATGGGGCACTATTCCTGCCACTGATACCAATGATGGGGCACCTATTCTTCCCACTGATACCAATGATGGGGCACTATTCCTCCCACTGATGCCAATGATGGGGCACCATTCCTGCCACTGATACCAATGATGGGGCACCTATTCCCCCCACTGATACCAATGATGGGGCACTATTCCTCCCACTGATACCAATGATGGGGCACTATTCCTCCCACTGACATCAATGATGGGGCACTATTCCTCCCACTGGTGTGCATTGGAAGAGGGGTAGTCTTATACGGCGAGTATAGCCCAAACACTACATTTTAGCAGGAAAAGTAGGGGGGTCGTCTTATACGCCCAGTCGTCTTATACGCCGGCAAATACGGTAGACTTTATTTATTCGGAGCACATCGTAGTGATTCTTCACCATTCAAGCACCTTATTTGATTTTCACCATTCAAGCACTTTATATGTATACTTATATTTCATATTTTGATTGAACTATCACGTTTGAATCTGTTTATGGACTATTATATCTATATGAGTTAGCACAACACTATTTATGTATGTTTTATGTTTTATGTGTGGGATCACCTTTTAAGTGTTATTGCAGTGGCTCTATTTTATTAATTTATTCACTAGTTTGATAGCGCACATTGTTTTTTATTTATTGTATTACACAGAAGGTTTTTACCTTCATGCAGAGAATGCACGAAGCTAAAAAACATTCAGCCTTTACATCCACTTTAAATTATACAGAGAAGAGTTTTAAATCTACAAAAAAGAGTCTTAAATTATACAGAGAAAAGTCTTAGGGGTCTATTTATAAAAAGTTTTGCATAGTCATTTGTAAGAGGTGAAGAAAATAGACAGCGCCATAAAATTAAAACCCAAAGCCTAATACCTAAGATAACAGTAATCTATCTTTGTCAATAGAAGATACTAGAGATTGCATTTTTATTGTATCATCACAAGAGGGCAGAACTACATCCTGTTTATAATAGGAGGACACAGAAGTGGGAACTAAACATCTAACACTGTGATTACAGTGAACATATCCGGTCACATGTAATTAAGAGTTTTCTGTGTTTATTACAGCCATTCCCAATAAAGCACTTCTGGTTTCACCTGACCCATCCTTCCCACAGTGGAATTATTTACCGTATGTGCAACACATTCATTGAGCAAATTTGTACATACATTAATTCCATGCACATTGGGAAAAAAAACAAATGTTATTAGCATATTGTCTCTTCTGAATTAATGTAGTTTGATTAAAGGAAGTAGTAAAATGTTACAATATGACTAATAGAAGTAACTGAGGAGCAAAAGTGAACTGAGCAATACACAGGCCTTTATAACTAGAGTACAATGCAACAATTCGAGAAAACACTAGGGAATTGAAGCGGTAACACCACAACCTTTTTGCAAACAGGCTCCCTGAAGGTTTATGTCATAATGCGTTAGTATGCAGGGTCTTTTCTGTAAAAAAACAAAAAAGGAACCTACCAATCAGTGGGTTTTTTTTTTCAATTTAACTTTAATACTGATTTAATGCAACCAATAGTTACATTTATTTGCTAATTCTAACTACAATACTCTCTTGCATTTCGCGACATCAGCCATAAAATCTGGGTGACACAAATGCAAAATGAATACACTCCACAACAAAAGACTCCATCTAGTATTTTGTGTGATCTCCATGATTTGTAAGGACAGCACCAAGTCTTCTAGGCATAGAACGAACAAGTTGGCTACATATTGCAACATTGATCTTTTTCCATTCTTCAAGAACGACCTCTTTTAGAGCCTGAATGCTGGATGGAGAGTGATGCTCAGCTTGTCTCTTCAGAGTTCCCCATAGGTGTTCGTTTGGGTTCAGATCAGACCTGGCCACTGAATCACTTTCATTCTGTTCTTCTTCAGAAATGTAACAGTGGCCTTAGATGTGTGTTTTGGATCATTGTCATGTTGGAAAAGTGCACGACTACTGAGGGCACGGAGTGATGGTAGCATCTTCTCTTTCAATATAGAGCAGTACATCTGTGAAGTCATGATACCACCAATGAAATGTAGCTCTCCGACAACAGCAGCACTCATGCAACCCCACTGATGGGCACTGCCACCACCATGTTTCACTGTAGGCACAATGCATTTTTCTTTGTACTCCTCACATTTGCGACACCATACAGTTTTGAAACCATCAGTTCCAAAAACATTTGTCTTGGTCTCATTACTCCAGAGTACAGAATCCCAGTAGTCTTCTTCTTTCTCGGCATGGCCCCTGGTAAATTCTAGGTGGGCTTTATTGTGTGTGGGCTTGAGGAGAGGTTTCCTTCATGGACAACACCCATGCATGCCTTTCCTCTGCAGTGTACACCATATTGGTGACCACTTTGAGAACCTAATGTGATTGCTACTCTTTGATGTGTAAATAAATCTAGTAATAAAATGTGTACGCATATTTTTGATGTAAAAATGTGTATACATTTTTGGATCCCTCTGTGTGTATGTATATATACAGTGGGGATCGAAAGTTTGGGCACCCCAGCTAAAAATGTGTATTAATGTGCATAAAGAAGCCAAGGAAAGATGGAAAAATCTCCAAAAGGCATCAAATTACAGATTAGACATTCTTATAATATGTCAACAAAAGTTAAATTTTATTTCCATCATTTACACTTTCAAAATAACAGAAAACAAAAAAATGGCGTCTGCAAAAGTTTGGGCACCCTGCAGAGTTAATATCTTGTACTGCCCCCTTTGGCAAGTATCACAGCTTGTAAACGCTTTTTGTAGCCAGCCAAGAGTCTTTCAATTCTTGTTTGAGGTATCTTTGCCCATTCTTCCTTACAAAAGTCTTCCAGTTCTTTGAAATTTCTGGGCTGTCTGTCACGCACTGCTGTTTTAAGGTCTATCCATAGATTTTCAATTATGTTGAGGTCAGGAGATTGTGAAGGCCATGGCAAAATCTTCAGTTTACGCCTCTTGATGTAATCCCCCGTGGATTTCGAGGTGTGTTTAGGATCATTATCCATTTGTAGAAGCCCTCCTCTCTTTAACTTCAGCTTTTTCACAGATGGCATCAAGTTATCATCCAAAATTTGCTGAAATTTTATTGAATCCATTTTTCCTTCTACTCGTGAGATGTTCCCTGTGCCACTGGCTGCAACACAACCCCAAAGCATGATTGATCCAACCCCATGCTTAACAGTTGGACAGAGGTTCTTTTCATTCAATTCTGTGCCCCTTCTTCTCCAAACGTACCTTTGCTCATTCCGGCCAAAAAGTTCAATTTTAACCTCATCGGTCCACAGAACTTGTTTCCAAAATGCATCAGGCTTGTCTATATGTTCATTTGCAAAGTTCAAACGATGATTTTTGTGGTGAGGACGTAGAAGAGGTTTTCTTCTGATGACTCTTCCATGAAGACCATATTTGTACAAGTATCTCTTTATAGTGGAATAGTGTACCACAACTCCAGTGTCTGCCAGATCTTTCTGGAGGGATCGTGCAGTCAAACATGGGTTTTGAATTGTTTTTCTCACAATCCTACGAGCTGTTCTGTCTGATATTTTTCTTGGTCTTCCAGATCTTGCTTTAACTTCCACTGTTCCTGATGACTGCCATTTCTTAATTACATTCCGAACAGAGGATATTGACATCTGAAAACGCTTTGCTATCTTCTTATAGCCTTCTCCAGCTTTGTGAGCGTCAACTATTTTCAGTTTCAGTTTTCTAGACAACTGCTTAGAAGAACCCATGGTGCTGATTGTTGGGGCAAGGTCAGATGAGTCTGGGCATTTAAAATCTTTGAGATTGACATACCTGGTCTTCCCAGACGATGATTGAGAACAATCCATTACACTGGCAGGTCTCAGCTTTGTAAAGGGGGCAGTGCATGCTATAAATTCTGCAGGGTACCCAAACTTTTGTAGACGCCATTTTTTTGTTTTCTGTTATTTTGAAAGTGTAAATGATGGAAATAAAATCTAACTTTTGTTGACATATTATAAGAATGTCTAATCTGTAATTTGATGCCTTTTGGAGATTTTTCCATCTTTCCTTGGCTTCTTTATGCACATTAATACACATTTTTAGCTGGGGTGCCCAAACTTTCGATCCCCACTGTATATATATATATATATACACACATACACACCTTCCTGTTTGTTACTAAGTTCTGAGAATTTTGTGATAGAAGTAGTAATTTTGCATTTGTAATGATTATAAGATACAATTTAAACATGATAAAGAACTTCAGCAAGCAACGTCAATGTAAAGTGATGGCTTCATATGTTTTTCAAGTCACTGCTGACATATATGTGTAGGTATGAATTGGTATGCATCCCATTACTCAATAAGTTCTATAGTAACTCCTTTCATTTCATCAAGCAGGTTTTCACTGTTTTCTTTCATGTCATTTAATGTTCCTAGCAATTCATCCGCAATCTCCCGTATCTCTTCTGCTGTCTTTGTTTTGGCTCCTCTATGCAGCTCTACTGATCCCTTTACAAGAAAGGCAGCATCAATGGCTACAAACAATGCAGCAAACACTCCAGAAACCGCGTGAATTGCTCGAACTCCCTGTGCTGCTAACTGAGCCCCTCGGGCTGCAGCTGTTGGTATCCTCCCAAGCTGAGCCAATCTGCCTACCTCCACTGCAACAAACACTCCTTTACTCCCCATTCTGACACAATCAGGGTATTGTTTCGCAAAAGGTACACTACCTACAGCTATGATATTTGTAGCATATTCTTCAATATTTAAAGAAAGTTCTTCTAATGAATTTATATTTTTGTTAATGTTTTTTATCTTCTCATTTACTATATTACATTTCTTTTTAGTATTTGCAGCATCTGCTATGGAAGCAGAAACTCCAGTGACTCCTCCAGCTGTAGCTACAGAAATTCCAACAATGCTACAAATCAGAGATGCACCGAATGTCACTGGAGCTAGAGCAATGCCTACAATGGTGGTGATTCCACCGGCAATCCCAACAGCACTTCCCACAACATTGCCGATGGTGGCTCTCTTATGGAATGTGTCCACATCGTCCGCTATAGTGTACAGTTCATTAACACAATCTGAAAGATCAATCTTCAAAGAGGTTGAGAGGCTTTTATACTCTTGATAATACTGTTTGGGGGAAAAAAAAACAATGAGAAGAAAGAAATGTTTAGCACAATTATGTTAGTTGTATAAGCTCGGATTTCTGCATGGCCAGCACAGGCTATGGCATAGGTAGGCCAGGATGCTAGGGCCACACAGTAACCCACACACCATGCTACTGGCTGCCACATCTCTTGGTATAAAATAAAGTCCCGGGTTCAAGGATACTATCATCTGAATGTTTATGCAGTTTACCTAAGCTTTTTGCATTTAAAATATATGTTTAATATTTTTTTTTAATTAATACAAAATCGCATTAACATTACTTCAAATTCAACTTTAAATGATACATGGCATGGGAGAAGTATGCCACTGCTATGGTTATAATACTGTCTGAGTCACTGACCTGAAATAAGTATGGAGAAAATTAATTTTGACTTTTCCACATTTTATTGGTTTCTTTCCTGCATCAGGCCATTGATTCAGAAGTATTGAAACCCAACACAATAAGAGCATCTAGCACTTTTAAAAAAGGCCACCAATCAAATTTTTTTAATGATGGGTATATTTTAATGTATCTGCATGCTTTGCTTTTTTCATTTCCAACTTTACTTTCTATCTGTTTAAAGTAGTAAAAAACTTTGGAGGACAGCTCAGCTCAGTTCAGTTTCAAACATTATAGTATAACTTACTACTTGGCATCTTTAAAACTTTTTCAAGACATGCCATTTAGGAGATCTGCTGTCCATGATGCCACTTGCACATGTGCATTGTAAACACTGTTCATGGCACAATGACTGTGCTGTCTATCTGTACATCAGTGTGCCATCTTTACGTCATTCTGTTTCCTTGGCACAACTGTGAAATTGGTGCTATGCTTGCTGTGGATTTCTTTTCATACCGCTTTAAGAACAACACAGACTGGCTTCCCAAAGCTAAGTAGATAAACGTTCGTCCTCACTTACACAGTGCTATAGCTCTCATGGGAAGTTACCTGGTCCCAACTAACTATCTGCTGGTTTCCTGAAGGCTTTCCTGCTTTGTAACATTCTTCAGTGGTGACTTCATGGCGCCATGCCAATGCACATGACACAGTCCACTTTTGCCACCATGGGTGAACTTACTCTAAGTAATATCATGCACCTATTACTGGAGTGCATTTATGTAGTGAAGTAGTGGCTGCAAAGAGATGATGATAATCCAAAAAAAAAAACCCTTGACAATTGTTTATGATACACAACACTTTAGTTGACTGAATGTCACTTGATTAAAGTGATTCTAAAGCCTTTTATTTTAAAGAAAAAAATAACAAACATGCCATACTTACCATTTTGATCCAACATTAGCATTCCTTGTGATGCTATTTGGAGGAGAACACATAAGCAGTATTTATTGTGTGTTTTGTTTTTCAATGTTTTACTCAAAATAACCTGTTATGGTAAATGTTTCTATAGATTATAGTACTGTGACATTCATTTGATGAATTTTTGGGGTTGATTTACTAAAGGCAAATAGGCTGTGCACTTTGCATATGCAGGTGCAGTCTGCAAGGGAATTCGCTTTAAAGTTTAGTAAATGAGGTGAAGCTTTGCTGACTTCCATCATCCAATCATGTGCAAGCAAAAATGCTGTTTTTTTATTTTCCTTTTAAGTGATTGGTTATTCTTTGCAAAGTGAGCTTGGCTTCACACTGACGCGGTCCGCAATTCGCAACGTTTTCAGTGCGATTTCCGCACCGCATCAGAATCGCACCCAGTTCATGCAAACCGCTGCGGGTCTGTATGTTAAGTTAACAACACCCTGAAATTGGTCCACCAAACTCAGTGCGATGTGCAGAATCCAATAGCATAGGGGTGAATACCCATGCGATCCGATTCTAGTGCGGACCAAAAAAAGGGTCCTGCACCTTTTTGGTGCGGGTGCAGTGCGATTACAGCCATACAAAATGTATTGCTCCAATTGCACGGCACACAAATCGCATGTGATTTGCACAGGAATGTGGTGTGGTTCCTGTGCGAATCACATGCAATGTACCGCACCACATATATGTGAACCCGGGCTGAAACTTGACCTCCTTTACTAAGTTTACAAGCAAATTCACTTGCAATGTGCACAGTCTATTTGTCTTTAGTAAATCAATCCCTATGTTTAGAATATTTGTTTGTGATATTTTGTTTATAAATTTTGTTTATAATTTTTGATTGTTGGATTTATAATTCCACTCATTGAGTCCTCCCAGGTGGTGCCATAATTATAATTCTTTTTAACCTGTAGGTTAGGGTTTTGAGGTGCAATTATGTGAATAAAGAATAATATCTTTTCAAAATGTTTTCTCAAATTTTTGGTATTTTTTAAATTTTGTTATGGGTGTTTATGAGTTTTCTGTGGGACACCTTATACATCCCTCCCAAGCTCTAAACGTAGTCAGGTAACATGTTAAAAGGATCAGACAACCCCATGTGCTGGCTGTAAATAAGAAATATTTAATGAATTCAATATTCAAGAAATATTTCGTATTTACCTGAATACAAATGAAGAAATATTTTGAATAATGTAAATGTGAAAACCTGTGAGCACTCCCAAAGATCTGGAAAAATTTAATTCTGTAAAAATGTTATTGAATTGAAAAGCTCACACCTACACATACTAATAAAAATGTGCTAAATACAGAACACATACAATGATCGTGCCCCACTTCTCTGAATGTTAACCAACGCTAAATATAAATAGCAAAAAAACCCCAATGTGAAAAAAACATAAAATGAATATACTGTAAATATAATAATAAATAATGTACACAAAGAACTAATGAATAATAAAGCCCATCTCCATATTGTGATTCTTTCAATAAATAATGATGACTTGTACCATTCAAATCTTGCTTTTGACATATGCAATGTGTCTTCACCAACACCGACACCACTTGTGCTCTCACCTGAAATTTTTGAACACACAATTACCGTATTTTTCGCTCCATAAGACGCACTTTTTTCCCCCCAAAAAAGGGGGAAAAATGTCAGTGCGTCTTACGGTATTCCCACCGCCGCCGCCGCCGCCGTGTCAAAATACCGGGCCGGCCTCTCGTCTCTTCTCTGCAGCAGGGCCTTACCTGTTCCTCGGTCCAGCGCTGAGAAGGCTTCCCACGTCGGCATCTTTAGCGTGGGCTCTTGGCTGTGACAGCCGGGTGCCCAGTGCGCATGTGCAAGAAGAGCAGAGCTTTGTGAATAGTACGGCATCTTCTGGGACACATGACAGGTCCCAGAAAATGCCAGACCAAAGCGCAGCGCTTCTCGCGCATGCACACTGGGCACCTGGCTGCCAGCCGGGTACCCACGCTAAAGGGAGGACAACTCCGCAGAAGTGGGAGCGGGTACCAGTCAAATTCAGGTACCCGCTCCCCTTCCCTCCCCAAAGGTCAGCATTCTCTTAGTCATCCCCTGTACTGTCTGCAGTCTCTGGTCATCTCCTGTACTGTCTGCAGTCTCTGATAATCACCTGTACTGTCTGCAGTCTCTGGTCATTTCCTGCACCATGTCCGCAGTCTCTGGTCATCTCCTGTACTGTGTCCGCAGTCTCTGGTCATCCCCTGCACTGTCTGCAGTCTCTTGGTCATCCCCTGCACTGTCCGCAGTCTCTGCTCATCCCCTGTGCTGTCTGCAGTCTCTGATCATCTCTTGTACCATTTCTGCAGTCTCTGGTCATCTCCTGTACTGTCCGCAGACTCTGGTCATCTCCTGTACTGTCCACAGTCTCTGGTTATCCCCTGTACTATGTCCACAGTCTCTGGTCATCTCCTGTACTGTCCGCAGTCTCTGGTCATCTCCTGTATTGTCCGCAGTCTCTGATCATCTCCTGTACTGTCCGCAGTCTCTGGTCATTCCCTATACTGTCCGCAGTCTCTTGGTCATCCCCTATCATGTCCGCATTCTCTGGTCATCTCCTGTACTGTGTCCGCAGTCTCTGGTCATCTCCTGTAGTACGTCCGCAGTCTCTGGTCATCTCCTGTACTATGTCCGCAGTCTCTGGTCATCTCCTGTACTATGTCCGCAGTCTCTGGTCATCTCCTGTACTATGTCTGCAGTCTCTGGTCATCTCCTGTACTATTTCTGCAGTCTCTGGTCATCTCCTGTACTGTGTCTGCAGTCTCTGGTCATCTCCTGTACTGTGTCCGCAGTCTCTGGTCATCTCCTGTACTATGTCTCCAGTCTCTGGTCATTTCCTGTACTGTGTCTGCAGTCCATTGGTTCAGAATATTTTTTTCTTGTTTTCCTCCTCTAAAACCTAGGTGCGTCTTATGGTCAGGTGCGTCTTATGGAGCACAAAATATGGTAAGTTTGGTCAAAAATGGCTTCCGTCCATTAAATTGACATATAATGGTGGTAAGACCACTATCAAGACTCTCCTTCACTGCTGATTCAGTGCTTTATAATTTCAAAAGCTGTCCGTACTCCTCTCTGTGAGCTCTCTGGGACAGGTCAGCTGACAGCAAGCGTCGAAACATCACCAAGCTTCTCGCCATGGGTTGTAGCCCAGACGTCACAACCAGCCCCAGTCAGCTGATCTGTCCTGGAGAGAGCTCACGGAGAGGAGTCCGGTGAGATCCATTAGAGCCTGAGAGTGTCAGCTACCTTTTTACGGATTGTTTTATTCATTTGTGCAATATTTGGTGCAATGGAGCACCTGTATTATGTGAGTGGCCATTGTATATTTTAATAAAATGTTAGTTTTTTAAACGATAAAGTACTATTGGTTTGTCTATATTTCTTCTATATGTGTGCTGAGCGGAGGAGAAGGAAAGATCTGAATCAGCAGTGAAGGAGTCTTGATAGAGGTCTTACTACCATTATATGTCCATGTAATGGACGCAAGCTATTTTTGACCAAACTTAATTGTGCGGTCAAAAATTTCAGGTGAGAGCACAAGTGTTGTCAGTGTTGGTGAAGGTACATTGCATATGTCAAAACGAAGATTTGAATGGCACAAGTCATCATTATATATTGAAAGAATCACGATATAGAGATGGACTTTATTATTCATTACTTCTTTGTGCACATTGTTTATTATTATATTTATATTCATTTTATATTTTTTTCACATTGGGGTTTTTTTTGCTATTTATATTTAGCATTGGTTAACATTAAGAGAAACATGGCACGATCGTTGTATGTTTTCAAGAAATATTTTCAAATTGTAATCTGGAAGTGTAAAATGCAGGAATGCTAGCTGCACCCTTAACAAACATTAAAGTGATTCTAAAGGCTCACTTTTTATTTAATTTTTAATAACAAACATAAACAATTGAGTACTGTCCGTGATACTTTTTTTATTTGCACTAACATACAATTTTGAGGACAAGCTTTCTGGGTATGTCCCCTTCTTCAAAGTCCAAGCAGTACTCTTGGAGTGAGTACTGCTTGGACTTTGAAGAAGGGGACATACCCCAAAAGCTTGTCCTCAAAATTGTATGTTAGTGCAAATAAAAAAAAGTATCACGGACAGTACTCAATTGTTTATGTCGCAAATGCACTAATACGGCTACAATCACCTAATAATAAACATGTTATACTTACCTGCTCTGTGCAATGTTTTTGCACAGAGCAGCCCCGATCTTCCTTTTCTTGAGTCCCTGCCAGTGCTCCTGGCCCCTCCAGTCAGCTGAGTGCATGCTCACTCCCAACCCGGTTCTGTGTCCAAAAGACACACAGAATGCGGCTCAGTCCCGCCTCCCTGCTCACCCCTCAGCTGGCTGTGATTGACAGCAGCAGAAGCCAATGGCTCCAGCTGCTGTGTCTGTACCAGTGAGGAGAGAGAGAGATGCTGCTCTCATGCACATCGTTGGATCAAGATTGGGCTCAGGTAAGTATTTGAGGGGGACTTGGGGGGAACTGCTTGCAGAAGGTTTTCTTACCTTAATACAGAGAACCACTTTAAGCAGAATTTCGTAGGCATGTTCAAGATATTGGAAACTGGACTGAGCTCTGTAGATGTTTTCTAAATATACATTAAATATTTGCTGGTGAAGTGTGAACACCATCCATAAATGATGATTCTCAGACTACCATTTACAAGCTAGGGTTAAAAAAAATACCCATGTGTACATAGCCATAGCGTCTGTTATTATGCATTAGGTCAAATGTCTGTATGGCTTAATTTGTACAGGATATACTCTGTATTACCTCTTCTAGCTTCATTTTGATCTGTCTTTTGATGGAATCATCAGCCTGTAAATACAAAAAGGTACAATAATATCTGAATTGTATCAATTATGTATATGTGATAACAAGTAGTAAATTTTATTTAGCCTACCATTTCTGGTTTTACTGCTTGAAAAATCTGCCGGTTCAAGGTTTATAGGTGACAATGTACTAGAACTAAAAGAAAAACATTTTAAACATTTAAAATGATTTCAAGTACAATATCAGTGGTCCATAGATGCGGTATATATTAATAATTATAGAATGTTATCTCATTAAAGAACTAGTGGATTAGTGCTAAACCATTGTGCTTGTATTGTGTGACATAAAACATTGGAACTACCACTAACACATTATTTATCAACTATAAACACTTCTATGCCTGCTATATCAATGTTGTAATCGTCTCTTAATACAAGCAGTATATTCCTGTAAATTTTGATCCCTGATATATACCATTACTGATAAAAATTGGTGTGGCTTTGATAACACAATAAGAGGTGCTTTGTCCTCTCTCTTATGATATGGCTTTTGAAGAAGGAATGGACAAGATGTGCTTGATCACAAAATAATGGACAAGATGTGCTCGATCACAAAATCCCCATTTCTTGTCTAAAAAAAATCCTAATTATCAAATTAGGTTAACCTGTTGGGTCCCATTGGCTTTAGTATGTTGCCATGTGTACCCCCGTTCACTAACACGTAATAACTAACAAAGTCATACCACACAGCAACAGGGTCTCCCAGCCAGAATCACTGCGCGCTCCTATCTTTGAAGTGGAACCATTTTCTTACTGTGAAAGTAGAGGCCACTTTTCCTGAAAATCCACAGAAGGCAAATCACCAAATCCCACCAAAATCACGGTAATCTCCTTGCTAGTTATGTGACATTTTTCACTTTTTGTATGGCAAGGGGGACAAGCTGAAGACAAGAGTCGTACTGGGGATATTGAATGTAGTAAATGAGTAACAGAAATAAAAAAATGCACAACCCAGCTGTGGTCTAATCAAAATTATTGGTAGAGTTTCTAATGGCAGAGATGTTTAGATCTCTGAATACTATTAACAATTGTGTTTCAGATTTTGAATTTGGGAGGGCTGGTCATATGCAAACTAGTTGATCGAAACTAACTAAATCTAACACCCTAAGTTCTTTTGTATTTGTGTACACAGTGCTTTTGCTTTAAAGGCCAACTGAAGCTTTGGCAGAGAATTCATAGGAAAATTACTAATGAGGAAAAAGCTTACATGGACAAATCTCATTGTTCGCAAACTTTTAAATGCACCTCAGCATTGACCAAAATATCCAAGGAGTGGGCAGCAGGCTACGTGGAAGGGGACGAAATGTTGCTGATTGCATGACTATGATGATTGTATGATTAATACGTTTTTTTGATTTTCTCATATCCATTTAGCCAGTGATTGAATTGAATCCTGTCTTGCATAAAATACAAATCACTTTTGGGTTGTCGTTAAAGTGGTTGTTAACTCAGACATGGATTATGAACAAAGCACATCCTTCTATAGTGCACTAAGGCTCCATTCACATCTATGCAGTTTGCTTTTTGTCCATTTTGCAGTGCTTTTTGTAGTTCGTTTTGCATTTTTCTACACGTATTTTTGCCAAGATTTGCGTTTTGTTCAGCTTTTTTTTTTTTAAAGTGGAAATTTTTTTTTACTGGGCAGAGTAAAAATGCAAAATGTAAAACACGGCAAAATTGTGGCAAAATCGCTGCAAAAATGTGCTACCATGCATTTCAGCAGATTCTCCATTGAACTCTATTGTAGCAAAAACGCTGCTTTTTGCTGTTATAAAAAGTCCCTGACCCTTTCCAAAAACGCAGCAGCTTAAAAAACCATAGATGTGAACTTGTTCCCTAGGAAACCATGTTAAATGGACTGTAGTGCATTTCTTCAAAAAGCACAAAGAACACACATTTGTGTGAACAGAGCCTTAGTGTCATTTCTGTCTGCTGCTTCATTCTTCTGCTATCAGCATTAATCACTTTTGACAAGTTTTCCTGACACCAAGAGAAAAATGGTGACAGGGGAGGGACCTCCAGCAGATTGACAGCCTCAGCTCCGCTCCTGTGAGCTGTGCGGAGAGAGGGGGGGTGTCACTTCCCTCCAATCAGCTCTCAGAGCTCTCCTAGCTGAGCTTTGCACTGTGTAATTTCAGCTCACTGTCCCATTTTTTCTGAACTCTCATACAAGCTTTATAAATTCAATACTTTGAACGAATGTAGAGAAGAGAAGACTGCAGTTAGACAGGTACAACTTATGTAGGAGAATTTGTTTTGTCTCTGTGTATCACCTGAGGCCAGCCACTTCACCGGGTATATGTAAGGGTTTACAACCACTTTAAACAATCAAGGTGGTATCATTACAAGCTTGTATTATAAATCCACAAATAGGAATACTACATTACATTTTACGAGTGCTCACCATCTAGACAGCTAGCTGAAAATTTACCAGTATTCAAGTTTGTACTTCCTACCTACACAGCTTTTGACAATGCACCAGAAATTCCTATAATACCATGATGAAGTTCAGGAAAAGCTTTACTATATGCTAGAATGAGGATTCAAAATGAAAATCTATGCACAAATCTATGTGATAAATAGGGTTCCTATTATACAGACTTATAACTTCATATCTAAAAGGATTTAAAAAATCATGAGGCAGCACAACAACATCCTCGCTAATGATGAAAATACGTGTGCAGAGGTGCGGAGACCCCACTACATACCTACAAATGAAGCGGACTACTCAAAGACCTGTAGTAAGAGCCGATCCAGTCAGGAAATATCCGAAAAATGTCTGTAAAATTTCAGATAAGAAAGGGTGCTTCAAATGTCATAAGTGTAACATATGCAGTATTTTAAGATGTGGTTAAACATTTTCTCATCCACTTGCTGGGAGAAAATATCTTATTGAAGAATATTTTAATTGTGATGCCAATGTTTGTGTCCATCTTTTAAAATGTCTTTGTTCTCTAATTTATGTAGGAAGGCCTCCTAAATGTAGGTTTCAGAAGCACGGGAGCAACGTACAGGTGCCTCTGGAAAATCAGCATCTGCAAAACCCATCAACCAAGATATATCAGTTGCTGTTCACTTTGTGCATGAACAACACCAAACTCAAGAGGAATAGCCATGGATCAGGTTCTTGTATAGTCGCCCGATCGCGTCCATCTGACAGCCAGTTTGTCAGGTTTACACACATCATGTGTTAAAACCTCACTGCTGTCGAGGTATGATATACATCACTGACAGCAGAACATTTAATCATCCAAAACATGCTGCTTTGTGCCTTTTGTTTTGATAAGGCGCACTATATATTTTTACATAAGAATTTGTATACAATGTATATATAAAATGTGCTACAGCAGGCGGGAGCTTGTGTAACCCAACCCCCCCCCCCCAACTACTGCTGACGTATGACATAGGTCGTGGGTGAAAAAGGGTTAAACATTCAAATCATGCTGATTCTCACCTTTTGTTCTGCTAAGGCACTCTACAGAGTTTACCTGAGGATGTATATACTTGAAATGACTACCCCTCCCACCGTCCCAATCTTACTGCACAGCAAAGAAGAGCACACAGATCCAGTTATGACAAGTATATACTTAAAAAAAGAAAGATTTGCTTCAAATATGTTAGTTTGTGTTGATCAGGGCAGGGGGCAATTGAATATATAATATAAATACATTACAATTCAGTTTTACATACAAAGCAAGCATACTTACAAGGGTGTAAAAGAAGTATGGTCATATAATGCCATTTTAACATCTCTACCCCAGTTAATTGACAACAATTCACACCTTTACTCATGGAAATCAAGGAATTAATATCCAATCAGGATTCCTGGCACCAACAATGGGGTTATGTAAGGAGGACAGGATGGCACCACAACTTTCAAACCTCCCATCCTGCTCTTGGACAACCAATCTTAACATGCTGCATGTGATTGGATTAGGCGTTCTTAGGTGTGAATGTACATAATGAAGTATCTTCCTGACACTCATTGGAACTGAAAAAGTGGCTTAGTAAGTTTGGAAATGTCTTTAAAATTCCAGAACAAGTCTAGATGAATGTGACTACTACTGCTACTGAATAGAAAGATAACAACCGTACTCCAATCGTAGCTCTTCTTGCTGTATTTATCCTTGTGAGCAAGCCGGGAGCTGTGAAAAACATTAACCGCTCCCCCTCCCCCCACCTTTTAGCATAAGTACTGCTATAGGGCAGCAAGGGTGGGCAAAATCAAGTGTATATACATGATTTTGCATTTCCGGATAGGGGGTTGTGTGCCAGCTGCGCGTGCCCTACCTGTGCTGCCATTCGTGACCTCAGCTGCCAATCACCGTGTCCTGGCCGGTGATTCCCTGCCTGCACCCGGCGATTGCCGAGTATCACCGACGGGGGAGAGACCTGTGTATAAACAACACAGATCTCTCTCCTGTCAGCTCCTGCACACTGATTTATATGGCTCTGCTGTGCAGAGCCATACAAGCCAGGGTGCTTGCAATGTAAAGCACACACAGCACACAGTAAAACAGCACACAGTTAACCCTTTGATCGCCCCACATGTTAACCCTTTCCTTCCCAGTGCCCTTAGTACAGTGTCAGTGCTTTTTATTAGCACTGATTACTGTATTGGTGTCACTGGTGGTCACTTGGTGACACCAAGTCAGTCCCCCCCCATGTCAGATTGCCCGCTGCAGTTCCGCAATCCCGCAGTTCTGATCGCCGCCATTACTAGTAAAAAATTTTAAGTAAAAAAATTCTGGTATATATACTGCCATTTGTAATTGCTATAACTTTCACGTAAACCAATTAATTTACATGTATTGGGATTTTTTTAGCAAAGACATGTAGCAGAATACATTTTGGCCTAAATTTATGACAATTAGATTTTTGAAATTTTTCATTGGACATGTTTAATAGCAAAAAGTCAAAAATATTGTTTTTTTTCCTCAAAAATGTTGGTCTTTTCTTGTTTATAGCACAAAAAATAAAAAACACAGAGGCAATCAAATACCACCGAAAAAAGCTCTATTTGTGGGGGAAAAAAGGGTGTAAATTTAATTTGGGTGCAGCGTTGCATGACCGGGCAATTGTCAGTTAAAGTAATGCAGCACCGTAATGCAAAAAATGGCCTGGTCAAGAAAAGGGGTAAATCCTCTGGAGGGAAAGTGGTTAAGAAAGGTTGTTTTTCGGGTAGAGACATGATGTATGCAGTCGCTGAACTAAGATTGGAGAGCTAATATTGGGGTGCAGCTTTTATCTTTCATCCTTTGATGTAGAGAGGAGAAGGGCTATGGAAGCCTGCACCCAGATTGTCCATGCATGGTAAGGGGAGCAAGTCTTGAGCGGTGGTATGAATCTGGTTGTTTTTTTACTAGATAGGTTACATGTTACAATCCAAGCTCTGTAGGGGAAATGACTAGTGTTGCTGTACTTTGTATAGGACTGGAAAAAATTAATGGATATCAAAATTAAGTAAAAGAATAAATAAAAAGATAAATACATTCCAATTAAACTTTCTTTGTATTATGCCCCCCTACCCTTCATTTATTGGAAAAAGCTATGTACTATGTAGGATCATGATAAAACCAGCCTAGTAACCTAAACCCAAGTCTGCAAAAAAACATCGCAGGCAAAACTAATAGTAAAGACATACCTGCACAGGTAACAATTATAATATAAAGACAAAATCAACATTTACTGCTTACAAGTGCAGGTAACTTATGTCATGTAGACCAACTTTTTAGTATATTAAGTAAAAACTTACCTTACCTCAGAGGAAGAGAGATACTAGGCGTTTAGTAAGTGGCTGTTTCTAAAATGTGAATGTGAAAGAATTCTCCTCTTATATACTCTTTCTTGATGAAGCTATTCTAAAGCTGACTTTTGTGTTACACATACTGTATGTTGGAATGTGAAACACCTTGTAGTGCTATGTTGCTGGAACTCAGAATTTCATGATCAGATCTTAACCTCTTCAGCACCAACCATTGTAAGGCAAGTGGCTATCTTTACATGCCTTTTCTTTGTGCTCATTTGTCATTGGACAGTGCAAATCACAGAAAAAAGCTACAAAATCATTGAAAATGTCTTTGTACCACGTGGTTGCGATGATCAATTGCAGTGATCACAACTGTAAACAATGTCAATGGTAAGTGTTAATCACAGGCAGAAAGCACAGAGCAAATAAGAATGGCTTTATACCTTGTGATGGTTGTGACCCATTGCAGTGATCCCAAGTGGCCCACTGGCTGTGATGAGCAGACAGCTCTCCTTTCCTATACCTTCCAACTTTACAACTTGAGAATGAGGGACACTTTAGGAAGAAACAATAGAAACAAAGAACCTTATTTTTTTCAAAATTTTTGGTCTTTTTTCGTTTATAGTGCAAAAAATAAAAAACCCAGGGGTGATTACCACCAAAGGAAAGCTCTATTTGTGGAAAAAAATGATAAAAATTTCATATGGGTACAATGTTGCATGACCACGCAATTGTCATTTAAAGTGCGACAGCACTAAAAGCTGAAAATTGGCCTGGGCAGGAAGGGGGTAAAAGTGCCCTATGTGGAAGTGGTTAAAGTGATTGTAAAAGGTAATTTTAAAAAAAAATTATAAACATGCAATACTTACCTGCTCTGAGCAGTAGTTTTGCACAGAGCAGTGCAGATCCTCCTTTTCTAGGGTCCCCCACCACCACTCCTGGCTCCTCTTCTTCTTGGTGTGCCACAATAGGAAGTGGCTTCCTATGACACAACTATTCCTTCCTATTGTGGCACACCTCCAGGCTCGATTGTGAGAAGCGCTGCCTGTGTGCATAGACACAGGGTGGCTCAGCCCCGCCTGGTCCCTCGTCACAGGATATGTTTAACAGCAGCAGGAGCCAATGGCTCTCACTGCTATCAATCTGCCCTGTGAGGAGGGAGAGAGTGGAGAGCCACTGCCCTCAGGCCTCCTTGTACACACTGTCCCCCTCCCTGTACACACTGCCCCCCTCCCTGTACACATTGCCCCCTTCCCTGTACACACTGCTCCCCCTCCCTGTACACACTGCTCCCCCTCCCTGTACACACTGCTCCCCTTCCCTGTACACACTGCCCCCCTCCCTGTACACATTGCCCCTCTCCCTCTCCCTGTACACACTGCCCCCCTCCCTGTACTCACTGCCCCCCTCCCTGTACACATTGCCCCCTCCCTGTACACACTGCCCCCTCCCTGTACACATTGCCACCTCTAAGACACCTAGTAGCTAGAACATCGCAGTGAATATTGTTCACCCAGGGAAGAGTTATGCAGGCCATAGACGGGTCGAAAATCGGCCGATTTTTTTTTTTGCCCGATTTTCGACCCGTCTATGGCCTGCATAATTTTCGCACCGTTAGTGGGTTAATTGGTCGGCCGTTTTTCAGGGTTTTGGCACTTTTTTATCGGTGATCTTGGAAAAAAATCGCCCGACTTTGCCTATCGGCCGATATTTCCAGCAATGATGGGCAAATCGGCTGATCTTTTTACCGATAAAAAATCTGCGCATGAGCAAGAAGAAAAAGAAGAAAAATAAATCCAGTCCGCTATTATATTTGAGCCTCCTTGTACCTATGAAATCCGCTTCGATTGCTGCGCCAAAAGTACAAGTGTCACAGACACATATAAACCTCAGCACAATACAAAAGTGAGGCACTGCCATTACATATGCTTTTGTGCACAGATAGAGAGCCAACGCTTTGTCTGAGCCTACCTTAACCTCTTGGCGCCGGCCGCACACAAATATGGGCCGCACATTTGCACAAGAAATACACACTATGGTGACACTGTACTGCTAGGGTGACAGTATGTTAAATTAATAAATAATAAAAAGAAAAAGAAAAAAGAAAAATAGGAAAATTATAATTTTTGGTTATAAACTAATTTAGGTTATTTTTTTTTACTGAAAAGATAACCGAATAAAGTTGGCCAAGATTTATGAAGAAAGATTATTTATTTGCAAAATTTTATAAGAAAAACACTTTTTTTCAACATGTTTGGACTTTTGCATTTATATAGCAAAAAAAAAAAAAAAAAATCCCAGTGGTGAATAAATACCATCAAAATAAAGTTTTACCTGTCTCAAAAAAATGCTAAAAAATTCATATAAGTACAGTGTTGCTCGACCGTGCAATTGTCACTCAAAGTGTGATAGCACTGAAAGCTGAAAATTGGCCTGGACAGGAAGGGGGTGAAAGTGTCCGGACTTGAAGTGGTTAAAATACTTACCCATGCACTGCCTTCTGCATACAGCTCTGCTTCAGCTTTTCTTTCCAAAGAAGAGTTTTCCTATACACTCAGGGCTGCTGTTAGAAATCACAGGGCCCTGTACAGCCTACCTGACAGGGTACCCCTCCCAGAATGATCATAATTATATTTTCACTAAAATTATACTAAATCATTTTTAGCAAACACAAAACCCACAAAATTCCTGCAAAATCGTAAAGATAAACCTGTATTAAGTTAATAAAGCGCTAATTGAAATTGAGGTCTTAGGGCTCATTCACATGGGCACTGTGGCCTGTACAGTGTGAATTAGGTTTTTTTTGGCTGGTGGCCGGTGCCTTGTGCAGGCAGTCTATTTTACATTAAGGGAAACAGCCGCAGGTGCTAATTTGACAGGTATGGGGGTGCAGGTGCATGGCCCTGAACACAGACAGTGTGTATTCGGGTCCAGGCCACTCACCTGCACCTGCACACATGTCAAATTAGCACCTGCGGCTGTGTTCATACGGTTCCACTCATTCACACAATATGAGCCAGAGAACCCATATGAATGAGTACTTCATTTTTTAAAATTATTTTTTACAATTGCTGTATTATTTTTTTTATATATTTTTTTCACAATGCTGTTAGGAGGGCTTTATTGAAATATCAGGTGTCTAAATAAATCCCTGATATTGCATTTCTAAGACAGAGAAAAGGAACTGAGGACACAGATCCCCAATGCTTTTTCTGCAGCCTCAGCTGCACTGAAGATGAATGAATAGGAAGCCCTCTGTACAGAGACTTCCTGTTCATTTACAAACTTTACACAGTTTACTATGCTTCACTTATGAATGAACATAAGTAATTGGCACCAATCACTCACTGTGTTCAGAAAAGGAAGGGGCTGCTAAAAATAACATATTTACTGTTCACCCCCTCCTGGTGGCATCCTTAAAAGAACCCTCTGTGCGCCTGTAGCAGCTGATGTGAGGGGGAGGAGTAAAAGTCGGAAGCAGGGAAAAGGGACACAAGGGAAGCCCGGACAGCAATGTTAATCAGATAGAAGACAAGGAGGGTGCTTAATGTGATGTGGTGGGGGTATTATTAGAACCAATCCCCCTGTGTGGCTCTAAAAGCTGGTGGAAGAGGGGAATTGGAATTCCCCCTGCTGCCTGAGCCCCCTTGATGAACTGTTGGGGCTTGGGCCCCATACAGGAGGACCAGCTGTAATCCCTTATCGGTGGTGCTGTATACACTATATGGGGAATTTTTGTAACGCATAGAAACAGGAAATCCTGGAGAAGTAAGCATTCAGAGGTGGACATTCAGTTTAATGGATCACTGTGTAAAGCTCTCCTGACTCCAAACATCATTACTATTATTATGACATTTAGATTTATTGTGACAAGTGGGTTTAAAAAAAAGACACTTCAGTTTTCTTTCTCCTAACCTAATCCATTCACAATGTGAATAGTAGGGATGAGCTCTCAGCTTGGTCAAAATCCATGTTTGGACCAAATTTTGCATGTTCTGAGGTTCTGTGAGTTGCCAAACTAAATGAGTGTATGGCCAAGTTAAACCTCTGGTTGCTCCAGGGAGTAATACACATTTATCAGTGGGATGAATATTGCTGATAAACGTGACATCTTTCCACTGAGATGTCTGGCATCTCAGTGGAAAGACCATCCTGAACTCAGCTGCCAGACTCATCCACCTCACCAGCCGCTCCACCTCTGCCACCCCCCTCTGCCTCTCCCTCCACTGGCTCCCCATTGCCCAACGCATTAAATTCAAACTGCTCACTCTGACCTATAAAGCCATTCACAACACTGCCCCTAACTACCTCACCGACCTGATTCCCAGGTACCACCCTACCCGTACCCTTCGCTCTTCACAGGACCTCCTTCTATCTTGCTCCCTGGTCTCCTCCTCCCACGCACGACTGCAAGACTTCTCCAGGTCCTCCCCCATCCTCTGGAACTCACTACCCCAATCCATCAGACTGTCACCTTCCCTCCTCACCTTCAGGCGCTCCCTGAAAACCCACCTCTTCAGGGAAGCCTACCCCACCCTCACCTAACAGCCGCTGCCCTTCCCTCCTCCTACCACTCCATCCCCCACAGCCGTTTCCTCCTGTGCCTCTACCCCCTCCCTCCTAGATTGTAAGCTCGAAAGAGTAGGGCCCTCTTACCCCTTGTGTGCTGTTTGATGTTACTGTACTGTTTCATGTATTGTCCCCCCTCTATTGTACAGCGCTGAGCAAACCCTTTGGCGCTATATAAACTCGATAAATAAATAAATAATAAATAAACAACCAATTACATATATCTGCCCGCACCATTCAGCTGTCAGCCAGGGATTCAGAATTTCAGCATGTTAATGCTTGCTTAGGTCCACTTTTGTGTCTAAAACCAGTTAATGTTGTTGGCCCAGTACATGAATTTAGAAGCTGATTAAATTTCTAGCAAGCTCCCCAGGTATTGTTCAATACCTACAGTATTTTTGAACATAACACAAGGAAACATGCTTGTACTGGAGAACCGTGCTTGTAACCCCCACAGTGGAGGAGGGGTTTAAAACTTGTGCAGAGCACAGGGGTAAAAAGTATATAACATACAGAGTGTAGGGGTCAGGAGTATATAACATACCGAATGAATGGGTAACACATAGGGTGCAGAGGTCAGGAATGGGTGATATACGAAGTGCAGGGGTCAGGAGTGGGTAATGTACAGAGCAAAGGGGTCATGGGAGGGTAATGTATATAGTTCATGGGTTGTGAATAGGTATCATACAATGCTCAAAGGTCAGCAGTGGATAGCGGTATGTAATGTACAGCTTGCAAGGGTGGAGGGCAGTGCAAGAAGGAGAGGGTAAGGCAAAGGCAGCAAAGACAGCAGATGAGCCAAAAGCTCCAAAGGCAGTAGATGAGGGTGTACACATGCTGCAGCCATGATATTTTACATTGTGGTGTAGCAAAAATTATCCCCATGTGGTGTTCGGCCATTCCACTGAATAGAGCTGTCCTGTTACTGAGTACAATGCATGTAGATGCAGCATGGTGGTACAGGTTTTTAGGAGATAAATCAGGCCGTGAGGAAGCAATATAATGCTGCTTCATCACCTGACAAACACCCTCTGAAAAACAATCCACCAATGATCACTCTTCAGAGGCTGACACAAGTGTGCACAAATCCAAAGCTTCTGGGCACTTCTGGAAGAGTCTGCAGCAATTGAAAAAAAAAATTCAATGGGCCCCATGTGCCGGCAGGTGGGGGGCAGGAGCTGAAAGGGGGCTATTTATTGGCATGCAGGTGCAGGTGGAGTAATCTGTAGCACATTTCCAGACAATTACATTAAAATTATTTTTTGTTCATTTGTGGTAAAAACAATGGCAACAAATATACTTTTAATACTGTATACTTTTTTTATATTTTTTTAGCAAAAATTGTTACAGCTTTTCTAATTTCTTCTTTATTTCTTCCATTGCTGTCACAGTAGATCACTATATGGAGAGAAGCATACAGACATTAGGTTAGAGATAAAAAAAAATGATGGAGGATGGAGAAAAAATAGGAGTAAACTAATCAAGAGACTGATATGGTGATTACTAAAGTACAACTATATGCAAAACCTTTTCCTGACGACAACATGGCAGCATACATGGTATCACATGTATGCTGCCATGGACTGGCATCAGGAAAGGAAAATTACGGTAATTATTTGAAACAATTTTCTATTTTCCTGATGCCAACATAGCAGCATACATGTGATACCTCGTACGCTGCCATGGAATGACATCAGGATAGGAAAATTACGGTAAGTATTTGAAACAATTTTCCAGTCTTTTTTTTCATTTTGAATAGAGCAAGAGAATGTTAAAACCCATGACAGATTTTTTTTCCGCCATCTGTGTCCCATTGTGGAGATTTCCCTTCACTTCCAGTCCCATAGCCAAACAGGAAGCGAGAGGAAATCCCTGCAAATTAAGGGAATTCCATGGGAACCCCCAGGTCACCAGAACTAGTGTCCCCATTGGAAGATTTCCCTCTATTCCTATTCTGGGGACAACCCAAAATGTGGGATTTTCTTTTACTTACACTTACAATGATAATGGTAAACAGGACAAATAGTGAGAGTGAATCTCCCTAACGCGGACACAGACAGCAATAAAAAAAAACTGACAGTAGTGTGAATCCCTCTCCACTCTATCCAAAACCAAAAAAAAAAGTTTTGCCTTTAGTTATACTTTAATTTAACAGCTCTAGCAAACAAGGCACTTTAGCCAAAGTTGGTAAGACATCATCCATTTGGCCTATATCCAACAGCTCTTTACTGTCAACACTGGAATAGATTTTAAATCTCCAAGATAGAACTTGTACAATATGCAAAAAGCAAAAAAATCAATCTGATGTTTTTTTTTGTAAAAAAGTATTTATTGGGTTTTGTCAATACTTTAACAAAGATCAAAAGCACGAAGATATAATACATGTTATTGGTGCAGAGAATAATAGTACATAGTATAAAATGACTTACATCAATGTGAGCTTAGCTCGTTGTGGGCTGATATGAGGGGTTTTTGCTTTAAATACCGTGAGTATAGTCCAGTCTGTATCAGGCTTTAAGAGAGTGTTTTGAAGCCTGGAGAGAGGTTGCCTGTTACTGGACAGGTGTGTGTACTATATTTACTCTTCAAAGGTATAATGGTGTGCATACTTTGGACTATAAAGATAAAAAGAAAAACAAAGATGGTGGAAGACAAAAGAAACCGGAGGGGGGGAAAGAAAGGAAATGGAGAGTGAGATTGGAGATAGAAGAGTGTAGGGGAGCTAATGGCATCTAAAAGAACCAATGTGTTTTCTTGTGGTGACTTGGAAATAAGGAGGCAGGCAGCCTAGGAGGTGGGTGTCTCGTGTTATGTGTACATAACTTGGGTACCTGAGCACGTTGTAGCAGGAGTAAAATCAATTTTAAATATTGCATATATCTGAGCTGGGGGGTCAGGAAGCAATAAGTTACAATCACAATAGTACAGAAGTCATGCCATACACATGGGATCAATAGGTGACGTGGACAATTGTAGGACTTATAGTACTTGTTCAGTACTTAAGAGCCTGTTATAAGTTCTCGTTGTTCCGATGTAGGGAAGGTTCTGGCGATGTATAGGTGCCATTTTTGAGCAAAGGAGTCGACTGCGAGGCCAGGATGAAAGTAAATCGAGTTTTTCCTTACGAGAAGATATTTAAGATCTTGTTTAATATCCAATACGGTTGGAGGTGTATTTGCAACCCATTTTTTTAAGTTACAATAGCTCTTCTTTCCACTAGAAAGCAGGTTGTTAACCAAGGTTTATTTTTTCTGAAGAGTGTAAGAGTTAGGGGATCAGAGGATGTATGTTCCAAGTTGCCGAAGAGAAGGTGAAGTGGGTCTTTTGACAGTTGTACACCAATGACAAATTCTGCAAAACAGTTTACTTGGTCCCAGAATCTGGATATGTGAGGACAAAGCCAAAGCCAATGTTTGAGAGAAGGCATATGACAATTGCAAAGCGGACAGTGTGATATGGTTGGAGTAGATTTTGAAAAGGCACATGACATATAGGCACGGTGCATGATCTTGAGTTGTTGTTCACGCCAAAATCCGTTTGTTATGAAGGCGCAGGTAGTATTGAATCCTGTTAGTATTTGGTCTACTGTGATTGAGTTGTGGAAGTCTTTGACCCAAGATGCTGTTGATGAGAGTTCTAAGGGTTCAGATAAGTGTAGGTTTAGTGGGGTGTAGATGTCCGATATCTTGAACTTTCATCTTTGCAGGAGGGTATCAATCAATGAATTACGGAACCTGACAGATTTATCAGGAACAAGGTTTTTCACATAGTTCAATACTTGTAGAACATATATAAAATGGTGGGAAGGTAGGTTTAGTCTCGTCAAGGTACATTGGAGTGGTTTAGGCGATCCAGAAGAAATATTATACATTTGCACTACATTTACCAGTTCATAGATATTCCAGATTGCATATGCTGCGTACTGTTGTGAAAGAGGAAATGAAGGATTGTTTTGAACTGGGAGATACCTGGATACCCCTAACTTGCGTCTGACCTTGCTCCATGTTATGAGGGTGTCTCGTATGAGTGAATTGTATTTTAGGTGGGATGGAAGCGAGTTGACATTACAGTGTAGTATTGCAGCTAGACTATATGGGTGAACCATGTCTGTTTCGATCCGGTAGTTGGAATATTTGGACGACTGGGACAGCCAGTCTAAGCAGACTCTTAATAGACAGGGAAGATTGTATACTCTGATATTAGGCAAACCATATCCCCCTTCGCTCCTTGGGAGATAGTTTATGTAATGCTAAGCGAGGGTGGTGCCCCTTTCAGAGAAATTTAGATCTAGCTTTATTTAATGTTGTTATATCTCCGTGTCGGAGTAAGAACGGGGTGGTCTGGAGAGGATATAGAAGTTTTGGAAAACTGACCATTTTAAATAGGTGTGATCTCCCAAGAAGCAATAGTGGCAGATCTTTCCACATCTCCATCTATGATTCTGTCTATCGCTGGTGTATAGTTAAGTGTATATAGTGATGAGGGGAGCTTCCCTGTCTTTATGCCCAAGTACGTAATGTGGTTTTTGGCTAGAGTAAATACTGTGGATAGCGTCCAAGGGGAAGGCCTAGCGTGATATAGTGGAAGTATTTCACTTTTGGAGAAATTTATACGAAGGCCTGAGCAGTGTCTGAAATCCAAGAATATATCACGAATCTGGGGTATGTCCAGAGTCGGATTAGAGGTAAAGACTAGTATATCATCCGCAAATAGTGCAATACGGAGATCTTGTTGGCCTATCTTAATTCTGTGGAGATGGGATTTGAATAGTAGAAAACGTGCAAGTGGTTCTAGGGCTAGATTAAATAAGAGGGGTGAGAGAGGACAGCCCTGTCTCGTCCCTTTGTGTAGGCGAATAGGGTTAGATATGTGTCCTGCTGCTATAACTTGTGCCATGGGCATAGAATACATAGATTGGATCAAGTGTGAAAAGGGTCCGGAAAAGCCAAATTTCTGAAGAACTAATTGTAGTCAGGTAAAGTTTACATTATCAAAAGCCTTCTCGGCGTCAAGCGATATGATCACTAAATCTTGAAGTGGGTTGTGTTTAGCATGGTTTAGGACGGCTAGAACTTTACGACCTCCCCTGGATGAAACCTGCTTGGGATGGGTGGATAAGAGAGGGTAGGAAGGTAGCTAGCCTATTTGCAATTATCTTTGATAGTATTTTGGCATCCAGATTTAATAGGGAGATTGGATGATAAGAGCCTGGTTCTGTGGGGTCTTTACCTTTTTTGCTATGAGTTTTATGTGCGCTTGAAAGCCCGACGAGATGTAGTCACCTCCTTCTTGTATTTTCTGGAATGCTGATTGTAGAGACAGGGTATTTTGGCTGTTAATTCATAGAATTCAGCGGTGTATCCATTGGGGCCTGGAGTTTTACCATTGGCTAGTAAGTTTATCACCGAGCTGAATTCCGCCATTAATATCGGGGCGTTGAGAGTTTTTAAGGCAGATGGGTCAACTTGTGGGAGGGTGAGTTGTTCCAAAAATGTGTTGGCACGTGTGATGTCTATTGGGTCTGGGCTGTATAATTGAGCTTAGAATCATTCTAGAATGGATATAATTTCTTCTGGTGTGTCCTTGAGGGAGCCCTGGGAGTCTTTCAAAGCTGTGAAATGGTTTGGGGCAGGGGTGTCCCTAGGCAGGTGGGGGGGGGTGCGCGCCGCACCTGGTGACATCTACCGACCGGACCTGCACCACAAAAAGGTAAGTTGTAAAGCAAGCCGAGGATCCCCACAGGATGGATCGGATCTGCGGATTGAGCATAATGGATCCATACTGCGGGGATCATTGGCTTGCTTTACAACTTAGCTTTCCGTGAAGCAGGTCCAGTGTCACCCCGTATAGGTTGCATGCTGACGATCCCCGCAGGATGGATCGGATCTGCAGATTGGGGAGCATAATGGATCGGACTCCAATCCATTACGCTCAATTCGCATAATTCGGATCTGCGGATTGGGGAGCATAATGGATCGGATTCTGATCCTTTATGCTCAATTCGCATATAGGGACGGTATGGAAGTCAAAGCTTGGTGACCTAGGAGTCCCTGAGAAGTATACTAGGTAGTTGAGTAGAAGCAGGGTCATGAAAGCCGGAGCTTTCCTGATGGTTGGTTCACCTGTTGCCGTTTTGGTGGGTCTTTGAGAGGACTGCGTTGGTCTCTAGGGCCTGTGTCGCAGAAGGATTGTGGGAGATTTGGAGAGTCGGTTATGTCGCCCAGGTGAATAAATAAGTGTATAACCTCCTCCACCCCAAATTCCTCAAAAAGTCATACCTTCTCCCTAGAAAGTGCAATAATCATATATTATAACCTTTTTGTGATAAAATAAATATTGATATTCAAATTAAACCTTGCAATGTCATATATAATCAAAAACAAAAAAACATATAAAAAATTGTCCAAAAACAGAAAAAAGTCCAATGAAAAAACAGTGTCCAAATAAAAAAGTCCCAAATCTCCAAACTTTATCATCCAATAGGAAGGAATCCTATTTCATCCCGTGATACCTCAAAGAAAAATAAAAAATAGATGCTCTAGTGCATTACCTTTATATAACAATATATATTCACTCTGTGCAAAAACACAACTTAAAAATTGTGCAAAAACTATTTTTTAATTATATTGTGCACATTTAAATTAACTGTGACCACTCCGTGAACACTGCAACACGGTGGATGCACAGTTTGGAGATTTGGGACTTTTTTATTTGGACACTGTTTTTTCATTGGACTTTTTTCTGTTTTTGGACAATTTTTTATATGTTTTTTTGTTTTTGATTATATATGACATTGCAAGGTTTAATTTGAATATCATTATTTATTTTATCACAAAAAGGTTATAATATATGTCGCCCAGGTGGGTCTGCAAGAAATGTGAAGCTTCCTCTAGGTGTGTGAAGGCTTTAGGTTCTCCTGTTTGCGTGGTGAGCCGTAATGTGACGGGATAGCAAGAGTGAATTTAATGCCTTTTTGGTGCAGAGAGGCGCAGATAGGGTGAAAGGCTTTTCGTCTGCATGATACTTCTTGTGAGTAATCTGCAAATATTAGCAATTTATGGCCTTCAGTTTGCAATGAGCACGACTTTTGGAATGAATTGAGGATAGCCAGTTTGTCTGCGTAATTGAGGTATTTGGGAATTACAGACCGTGGCGTGCATCTGTCATTTGATGGCGAGCCTAAGCAGTGTGCTCTTTCCACGGTGCATGGCGTGGCTAGGCCAAGGGCCGTATGGATGTGTGTAGAGCAGAGATCCATGAGAGCTCCTGTGCTAAACGATTCAGGGAGGCCTATAATGCGCAAGTTGTTTCTGCACGAGCGGTTTTCTAAATCGTCTAACTTTTCTAAAATTAATTTTTGCGTTTGTGCGACTTGGTGTGCCCCCGCTTGTACAGAATGAACTTCATCCTCCAAATCAGAGAGCCGCTGTTTAGTTTCAGATAAACATTTTGCATGTTCACCTAGTTCTTTTCTGAGTTAATCTATGGCCATAGATACTGCTCGGTCCACAGCCAGAGCAGTAGTAGGTGAGAGTAAAGTAGCCACAGCCTGAGCTATTCTCTCATATTGATCTGCTGGGATTTGTGAATCATGAGGTGCTGAGACTGTCTGTGTCTCTGGCATACATGTCTCCATGCCGTTGGCAATCTTGCTGCAGAAGAGGGAGAGCTGCACATGTCAGGCCGTGGAGCGGGGACGGAGCCGGGAGGAGCCGGCAAAAGGTATCGCTCCATGTGGGGGTCTGCCTGGGTGCAGGGGGGTGATCTCAGGGCTCGTGGTGGGTGTCCCAGGAGCGGCGAGCTGGTTTTATATGCCGGTGGGACCGGAGCTGCGAGTCCCATGTCCATGTCCCTCACATGCAGCGCCAGAACCAGAAGTCCCCCAATCTGATCTTAAAAGCAGCTTTTTCTCTATATGTAGTGAGCGTGATGTCCTATCCTGTTGTGTTGTAGTGCTCTGCTCCACAATCTAAGCATTGCAAGTGTGATCTCTATAACTGATCCAGTTGTGGTGAGATAGCTATAACTTACAACAAACAAGAGATCCCTGTGCTCAAATCAGAAACAGCTAGTGCATGCATTTATCCATTAGGTGCTAATGGATATACCCTTTCAAGCAGACTATGCAATAAATAGGGATATTTTGTTCACACATATTGCAATACATGCTTAAGCTGGCCAACTGCGTCAAAGTAATCCCTCTATGGCCAGTCCTACTCTGCTCTGCCTACGCAAATGCTACTGTGGACACAATGCTAGCATAGGGGGAAAGACATAGTCTGCTTGAAAGGGTATATACCAGTGTGCAGAGGGTCCTCAGAATTTCTAGTGTTAATATGTGGTTACACCCCTTTAGCACCTGATGGATAAATGCATGCACTAGCTGTTGGGATTTGAGCAAAGGGATCTCTTGTTTGTTGTATTGTTGGGTCAGTAGCCAGACCTGAACCTTGTAGCTCTCCCCATTGTGTCTTTTCCCCTATGCTAGCATTGTGTCCACAGTAACATTTGCGTAGGCAGAGCAGAGTAGGACTGGCCATAGAGGGATTACTTTGACACAGTTGGCCAGCTTAAGCATGTATTGCAATATGTGTGAACAAAATATCCCTATTTATTGCATAGTCTGCTTGAAAGGGTATATACCAGTGTGCAGAGGGTCCTCAGAATTTCTAGCTATAACTTACAGTCTCAGCAGCTTTGGCGGACATAGAGTCAATCCAAATGATATCTTGCAGATCATAGAATGCTTTTATCCAAAACGTATGCAGATCTTCACAGAGGAACAACAGATAGGTCGAAAAATCATAATATGTCTAATTCCAGCAATTATACAGTTGCAAGAAAAAGTATGTGAGCCCCTTGGGATTATGAGGAGTTTTGCATGAATTGGGCATAAAATGTGCTCTGAATGTTATCTAAGTCACAACAATAGAAGAACACTGTAAGGGACCGCCCGGCGGCAACTCTAGCAATCCACTGGTCAGGTGCTTCCAGAGCACGGAGTCTAAGATCCGGAGCACTTGTTCACCAGGGCCTCTGATGGTGGGGATGGACTTGGAGCGCTCCGAGACCAGGTCGCGACTACTGGGCACACCCTGGGTATCCGCCGAGGGCTCCCGCAGAGTAAGAGCCTGATGTGAGGAGGTCGGGCGATCCCGACGGGATGGATGGATGGCTGAGCAGGTGCAGGGTCAAACAAGCCGCGTCGGGAGCCGTGGGGTCTGCGTGGTACAAAACAGCGGGCAGAGGATAGTCGGGTCCCACGCCAGGTCAGCAACAGTAGATCAGAACAAACAGGGGGCATCCAGGAGAGAGGTCAGGCAAGCCAAGGGTCAGGGCAGGAGAGTTCAGCAATGTCAGAAGCAATCCGAGTCAGCAACTTATCCAAAACACAGGTACACAGATCAGGGAACAGAAAAGGACCAAAACCAGTGACAGCTCAGGACGATTTAAATACCACGCCCCGCGCTGTCATTGGTGCCCGGCGCGCACCCGTGTCTCCCAGTGCGCATGCGCGAGTTCGCCGCCGCGGCCGGCCCAGACCTAGTGCCCGCATCCCCATGTGAGGCTGCGCACTGCGCCTGCACCGGGACCAGCGCCGCTGCGATCCCTGACAAACACAGTCTGCTGAACATAATACTACACAATCATTAGATGTTGCCATGGTTTAATTGCACATAACATGTAAACATTCACAGTGCAGGGAGGAAAAAGTATGTGAGACCCTAGCTTAATGACTTCTCCCAGAGCTAATTGGAGCCAGGAGTGAGCCAACCTTGACTCCAATCAGTGTGATGATATTGGATGTGTTGCTGACAGCTGTCCTGCCCTTAAAAAACACACACCTCTTTTGGGTTTACTGGTTTCAAGAAGCACTGTCTGATGTGAACCATGCCTCGCAGAAAAGAGCTCTCAGAAGACCTACGATCAAGAATTGTTGACTTGCATGAAGCTGGAAAGGGTTCCAAAAGTATCTCCAAAAGCCTTGATGTTCATGTGTCCACGGTAAGACAGACTGTCTACAAATGGAGAAAGTTTAGCACTGTTGCTACTCTCCCTAGGCATGGTCGTCCTGTAAAAATGACTGCAAGAGCACAGCGCAGAATGCTGCATGAGGTAAAGAAGAATCCCAGAGTGTCAGCTAAAGACCTACAGAAATCTCTGGCACATGCTAACATTTTTGTTGACACATCTACAATAAGGAAAACATTAAACAAGAATGGAGTACATGAGAGGACACCACGGAGGAAGCCATTGCTGTCCAAAAAGAATATTGCAGCACGTTTGAAGTTTGCAAAAGAGCGCCTGGATGTTCCACAGCACTACTGGCAAAATATACTGTGGACAGATGAAACCAAGATTGAGTTGTTTGGGAAGAACACACAACACTATGTGTGGAGAAAAAAATGCACAGCACACCAACATCAAAACCTCATCCCCACTGTAAAACATGGCGGAGGGAGCATCATGGTTTGGGGCTGCTTTGCTGCCTCAGGGCCTGGACGGATTGTTGTCATTGATAGGAAAATGAATTCCAGAGTTTATCAAGACATTTTGCAGGAAAACATACGACCATCTGTCCGCCAACTGAAGCTCCGCAGAGGATGGGTGATGCAACAGGACAATGACCCAAAGCGTACAAGTAATTCAACAAAACAATGGCTGCAACAGCACAGAATACGCCTTCTGGAGTGGCCCAGTCAGAGTCCTGACCTCAACCTGATTGAAATGCTGTGGCATGACCTTAAGAGAGCGATTCACACCAGACATCCCAAGAATATTGCTACACTGAAACAGTTTTGTGAAGAGGAGTGGTCCAAAATTACTCCAGATCGTTGTGCAGCTCTGATCTGCAACTACAGGAAACTTTTGGTTGAGGTTATTGCTGCCAAAGGAGGGTCAACCAATTATTAAGTCCAAAGGTTCACATACTTTTTCCTTCCTGCACTGTGAATGTTTACATGTTATGTGCAATTAAACCATGGCAACATCTAATGTTTGTGTAGTATTATGTTCAGCAGACTGTGTTCTTCTATTGTTGTGACTTAGATGACGTTCAGAGCACATTTTATGCCCAATTCATGCAAAACTCCACGTAATCCCAAGGGGTTCACATACTTTTTTTTGCAACTGTATGTGCTCAGAACAAAAACCAAAGACACACTGAACAAGGATGAGACTCTCTATACAGAGCATCTCCTAGCTATGGAGTCAGGATGGAACAAAATTATTTAAAAGTAAACAGACAATGCATGTGTAACATGATACTTAGCATGGTGTTTTTGCTCCAAAAAGCATTCACTGCATAGATATTTAAAATTATACTAGATTTCAAAATGTTTTTTTACCTTAATGCATTCGTATATCATAAACGTGCAGCGCTGTAAACTCATGAAACATAAGTATCTTATATCATACTCGAAGTGCAAACAAGTGCGTGAATAGTGCAATCAAATAAATCACTGAGAGTCCGTGACAGCCACAAATATTATACAGCAGGCAGTGAAAACTGCTAATGTCCTTTATCCATGTGTGCAAGTGCAAACGTGCGGTTATTGATGAAGTGAATCCACCGCCTTGGATGGATGTACACTCACCAGACTGTAAGTAAAACAGCGCATCTATTTATAACACACATCTGGGGGTATAACTACAGCTCTGGATTTACTCCTACAGCTCCCTCCATCCGTCAGTTGGGGCAGGTGTCATCTAATCCTGGGGGGAATCAGCTCACACACAGGAGCCAGAAAGTTCCTATATAGTGCAGTATTTATTGATGAGTTTAAATCACAGTACTAAGAAAACATCCACATAAATTGTAATAAATTGTAAAATCAAATACCAAGATGGCCTCCGCTCCTTGGTAGCGGTGTGACATCAGCAATGTAGGCTCCCTGTCTTCCCTCTTCACTGTGTGAAGGGGAAGAGAAGGGGGAAGAGGTCAGTGCTCTGCATGGCTGCATCTCTTCTCCCCTATTTTACTCCTCTCACACAGGGACTTGAACATCAGCAGGAGACATTGGCTCAGGCTGCTGTCAATGAAATGCAGTGAAGACGTTCTGCTGTGTGTGTCTATGGAGCGCAGTTCCATAGACCGCAGGTCCTGAGTGAGCCCCCTAGCAAACATCTTGCTATGGGGACATACAAAGAAGAGGAGCCAAGGTCGCTGACAAGGGACCTGAGAAGAGGAGGGTCGGGGCCACTTTGTGCAATACCATTGCAAAGAGAAGCTGAGTATAACATGTTTGTTATTTAAAAAAAAAAATTTAAACTTTAGTAAAAAAAAGATATACTGTATGTCTATGAAGCTGAATCTATCTGCAATGGTCTTGGTCAGGAGGAAGCAAAACACAGCCTACTGCTCCCCTATGGCCTAATTGTGCCTCACAGGAGAAAAAAAAATCCTTCCTGGCCAAATGCTTTATTACTGATTTTGCCATTTCTGTCTTCTGTGGTAGGATATTTCATAGCTTATCTACTGATGATATAATCTCCTTTCCTCATAACACTCAAATTCTCCTGTCAAATGTTTTACTGACTTTGTATTGACTTTCAGATATGGGAAACATACCCAGTTTTTCTAAACTTTCATTAATTGTGCAACATTCTATCTCTTATCTCTCACTATTTTTGGCCACATTTTCAACGTCTCCAAATCTCCAAAAGTTCTTACAATTTGGTGAACACAATTGTATTCCATATACTTTTTTTTAATTCTTTAAGGAAAGACAAAGGCATACAATCATGGTCATCAAGCACAGTATCTCAGGCACAGCTGAGAGTTCAATCCAAATCACTTACACAGTAATAATGCATACTACTTCAACCAATAGTCAGAGAAGATCAATAGTATATATACAAGTAAAGATTCATATAGCAATAGGCAACTGTGGGGTAGGATCCCACAGGAATATGGAGAAACCTGGTGTGCCTGATAGATACCAATATTCATAAGATAAGCTTGTATTTCATATTCAAGGTGTTCCCTTACAAATGATTTATACATGGGCAATACTATAGAAGCATTACATGTTTATATCTCCTTTTATTTATCTCAAAGTATTATTTGCTTTTTCTTTGAGTGGGACAGATTTTGCCCAGTGTTAACCAGCACTATCTGAGTGCATGATCCCATCCCACAGTTATCAATATTAAAGGGTTAAAGCTGACCTAGAGGCAGATATAACACATGTAAATGAATGCAGTGCCTGAATGCATAGGACCTTAAATGTGTTTGTAGTTGGAGGCCAATAGGGAGGCCGTTAGGGAGAAAATAAGCTCTGGTACTACCTGGTAGCATCTGAGGTTTGCCCACTCTGAACAGCCTGACATTCAGGTATAGCAGAGAAGAATGGGCATGGCTGAAGCTATGTACAGGCATCTATAGGTGCCTACGTTTTACTCCTGCAAGAAGCTCTTTTTTTTGTTTTCTTTGTTTTTTTAAGTTCATGAACCCTTAAGTACTTGGCTTGCTTTTAAAATGTTCCTAAATAAAGTGAGAAAGAGCATTGTGTCAGATTGATATATGCCTCTCATTAAGGCTCAGTTCACATATATGCGGGTGGCTGCAGGTGCAGGAATCACAGCGATTCCCTCAACTGCAACCACCTGCAGTGAAAAACATGCGGGGCTGCCATTCATTCTGAACGACACCCCCATGCAGGAACCGCAGGGAAATTGCATGGACAAAATGACTAAACGATTTCCCTGGGGGCCACATTTTGAAAAAGGTGCAGGAATGGGCTGTGGTGCCTGAGCAAGCCAGTCCTGCAAAAGCGTATATATGTGAACTGAGCCTTAGTATTCTGCAGGTTTGTATTGTAAAAGTTATGTCAAGTTTTAAAGATTGTAAATATTGTACATATAAAGACATCGTAGACAGGTTACCAGTAACAAAAGTACACAAAGAACAAGATCCCATACCTCTTGACAACAGCATGTAGCAGCTAAAATAGGATGCAACTATTTTGCATATCTTGCACTTTCATTTTAATTTGTGACTCAACCAGACATTGCGCTCAAACCACAGCCTGCTTTGTACAGAGAGAAAAGAAGCAAAACATAGAAGTGAAACTAGAAAATCTTGTCTGGACATGGAAAACAAGCTGTCCATTTTTTGGAGGAAAAAGTGGTGATTGTAGCCAAAGTTAACTGTTAAATAACACGTGTAAGGCTGGGCATACAGTATACAATTTTCTTGTACAAATTTCCTTTAGATTTACCAAAATCATATCATATGAAGTCAATCTAAACACTTTCAATTAGTATGCAATCAGTAAGGCCCTTGTACAACATCATTGAAGATTAATCTAAAGGAAATTGAAAAAGAAAATTATATAATATATGGTCAGCCTAAGCAATTGTAAAATGGGAAAAAACTAGAGCAATAGAAATAATAAAGTGCAAAAAAAATCAGTGTATGTATTACTGTGGTTTTGTAATTTCCTGTATTTCCTGCATAAACAGGTCCGTAGCACAAATATAAAAACTGCTCTGGCCCAAATGGTGTGAAAGCTGAAATGGTAAACATAGAAGAAAGGTACACCGTGTTGTTTGCTTTCCTGGCTTTCAGGAGTCTGGTTTGGCAACTTGATAGTGACAAGGTGGGGTGTTATCAAGTAAACATTCTGAGTTTCTTACCTGTGATTGGGAGAGGTTTTCTGCTAAACCCTTACCTTAGAGCTGGTGGATGCTGGTGGCATACAAGGTACAGCACAATTTCTGGTTGTCACTTCAATTCACACTCTGTGCAGGAGCAGATAAAAGCAGACAGATGGGTGTTACCACAAAAGGTCACTCCACAGAGAAGGGTAGATCTTTCCCACTTCTGACTATAGGGTTTAAAGTGGTTGTAAACCCTTACATATCCCCAGTGAAGCAACTGACCTCGTGTGACAGAGATAAAACAAATCCTTCTACGCACTGTAAGTTGTACATGTTTATCTGCAGTTTTCTCTTCTCTACATTTACTCAAGGTGCTGAATTTATAAAGCTATTCTGAGAGTTCAGAAAACATGGGGAGGAGAGCTGACGTTACACTCTGCAGAGCTCAGTGAGTAGAGCTCTGAGAGCTGATTGGAGGGAAAGTAGCCCCCCCTACTTTCACAAAAGTATACAGGAACAGAGCTGAGGAGGTCAGTCAACTAGAGGTCCCTCCCCTGTCACCATTTTTCTCTTGGTGTGATGAAAACTTGTCAGAAGTGATTCATGCTGATAGCAGAAGAATGAAGCAGCAGACAGAAACGACACTTATGGCGGCCATAGACAGGTTGAAAAAATTGGCCGGAAAAAAAAATTGGCCGATTTTTGCACTGTTAGTGGGTTAATTGGTCGGCCTTTTTTTGGGGTTTTTGCACAGTTTTTTTTATCGATCATGTTGGAAAATTTGTGGCTGATTTGGTTGATCTGCCGATTTTCCAGGCAATGATGGGCAAATCGGCCAATCGTTTTACCGATAAAAAATCTGCGCATGAGCCATGACCTGCAAGAAGTAGAAAAAGAAGAAGGAGAAGAAGAAGAAGAAAAATGGAATGTACAGGTGTCACTGAACGGCGGCTCCGTTCTTTATTCTAAAGGAAACTTTATGGAACTATAATGCCCAGCATGTCCAGGAGGTATTAATATAAGTGATTATTTTTCCATCTTGGTTAAAAAGACAATAGTTTATTTCATAGTCATGCAAATGAAACATGGCATGCAATATTTAGCAGAGCTGTACATGCAGTGTATACAGTTTATATAAGAGCTGAATATGCAGTATATGCGCTGTATATCAGAGCTGTACATGTAGTATATGCAGCATAATTTACAACTTTACATGTGGTATAAGCAATATATTTTATCTACGTACATGTAGTATATAGAGTGTATGTCAGAGCTGTATATATAGTATATGCAGGCTAACTCCGAGCTGTACATGTAGCATATACAGGGGTATGTATCAGAGGAGCTCTACATGGAGTATATATATTAGAGCTGTACATGTAATCTATGCAGTATATATCAAAGCTGTACATGTAGTATATGGAGCATATATCAGAGCTGTACATGTAGTTAATGGAATTTATACTAGATTCGATCAAAGGAATGGGGGACACCTGAATCCTTCCTACGAACTGGAAGTCCAGTCCACTATTATATTTTATATGAAAAAATCTTGCGGTTGCAACAAATGTATCCATCTGTATCCAAATAAAAACATTGTAATCCAAATAATGTATTTGTATTGCTGTCACATTGTATGGTGTGCTCCCCTATCTCTGTCTAATGCCGGCCATAGGCGGGTTGAAAATCGGCTGATTTTTTTTAATGTTGGTGGTAACGTCGGCCAATTGAATGACCGATTTTTTTTTTTTTTTAAATTGGCAGATTTTCGACCCGTTTGTGGCCGGCATTAGTGCTCTGGATTGAGACAAGCACATAATAAACGGGATATGCTTTGTACATATTTCATGTCTGAGGTTTACAACTACTTTGACTGCAAATACAGCAATTCCTCTGACGATTTCACACTTGTAACTGGTGCAGGTAAATGCATGTGAAACTGCACACAAAATACATGATGAAATCCATGCCTGTGCAACCAACACAGTTGTGCTATTTTTTGTAACCACTTGCTCTCCTGAGGATTTACCCCCCTTCCTGACCAGGCCATTTTTTTGCGATACGGCGTTGCGTTAGTTTAACTGACAATTGCGCGGTCATGCAACGCTGCACCCAAATGAAATTTATGTCCTTTTTTTCTCCACAAATGGAGCTTTCTTTCAGTGAAACTTGATCGCCTCTGCGGTTTTTATTTTTTCCACTTTAAACAAAAAAATCTGACAATTTGTATATACACTGTATGTGTAAATATGTATGTGCGTGTGTGTGTGTATATATATATATATATATATCTCTGTTTGCATGTTTGCAGTTACCTCAGATAAACTGGGTATTCTTGTTATTTTTATGCATGTTTTTATGACTTATGATAAACATTATAAACTAATGGCTTTACTGTTTTAATCTATTCTGTTTTTTATGTGTTTACTTTTCTTTTATTACTCAAGTAAACCTGTTATAGACCAAGGCAATTTCAGGTGAACTTGTGATAATATTAAGCATAAGTAGAGGTTATGTTCAGGGAAATGGCAATACTGTCAGTAGATCCTATGATACAGGCAGCTGAGATTATATGCAAATCTTTTCCTTAAAAAAGACCATGTGACAACTAAGATCGTTGATTAACCACTTGCCCTCCAGAGGATTTACCACCCTTCCTGACCAGGCCATTTTTTGCATTACGGCACTTTACTTTAACTGACAATTGTGCAGTCATGCAACTTAAATTTCATTCCTTTTTTCCCACAAATAGAACTTACTTTTGGCGGTATTTGTGCATTTTTAAATGTTTTTATTTTGTGCGCTATAAACAAAAAAGACTGACAATTTTGAAAGAAAAAAACAGTTTTTGACTTTTTGCTATTAAACATGCCCAGTAAAAAAATTTTAAAAATCACACTTCATAATAAATTTAGGCCAAAATGTATTCTAAAACAAAATCCCAATACATGTAAATTAATTGCTTTATGTGAAAGTTATAGTGGTATATATACTGGAGGTTTTTTTTTATACTAGTAAAGGCGGCGATCAGTGACTTATAGCGTAACTGCGGCGGCATTCTGACACTGGGGGGGAACTGACTAACTGCCACTGACATCCCCAGTGACACTAATACAGTGATCAGTGCTTTTTTTTTTTTTATAAATATTTATTAATTTTTCAATTCATATACAAATCATTTCAATATTTCTATTAAAAAAAAATATCAAACACATATTTTCTCTGTACCTAATTTATTCCTATATATACCTTTCTTTTCTTACCATCCCCCCCCCCTCCTATACTCCCGCCCCCTCTATCTCCCCATCCCTCCCAACTTCCCTCTCCCTCCCACGCTCCACATTTTCTCTTCTCGCATTAACTCCGTATAATTCTATTGTTCCTGAATCCAATTCTGTACCGGCTTCCAGGGATATTATCTCTTCATATATTTCACCCTTTCTCTATATTCTTCCCAGCCTTTCCATTTTTTATTATACATCTCCAACTTGTCCTCGTGCGTATAATACAATCTTTCTGTCCCGGAAATCTGATTTACTCTGCCCATCCAATCCTCCTCAGTTGGCACCTCTCTTTTCTTCCAGAACCTGGGTATCAGGCTCTTTGCTGCGGTCAAGTAATGCCATATCCCTGAACTCTTGTATGCCTTCACTGGGAGTTCTGAGATATGGAGGAGGCATAATTCTGGATCTAATCCTTTATTGATTTTAGTAAGTTTCCCTATCAAATAAACTATCCTTCGCCAGAACACCTGTATTTCTGGACACTCCCACCACATATGATACCACGTGCCCACCTCTCCGCAACCTCTCCAACACATCTGTGAAATTTCCGTATTCATCTTGTGCTCCAGGTTGGGGGTAATGTGCCATCTATTCAAACACTTATAATTTATTTCTACTTCTCTCATACTAATATTTTCATTAATTAATGTAAACATTTTCCTCTTCTCCTCCTCTTTCCATATCTCTTTCCCATTTCTCTATGTGCATTAATTTTGTGTTTGTGTCAAGTTCCATTAAAATCTTGTGTATTTTTGCTATTCCGTGTCTACCATTTCCCCGTGACTCAAATATTCTCTCAAATGGATTCCAGTCTTTTCTAGTTCTTATAGGCTTTGGGAGGCTTTCAAAAAAACACTTCAGTTGGTAGTATCTTAGTCTATCCATCTTATTAAAGACTTCACCCTTTCTTTCCTCCATATCCTTGTATGACCCAATTTCTTCTCCTACCATTATATCTTTCAATTGCGCCTCCTGTTTTATAATCCATTTCCCTGCTATGCTATCCTTACCCGGGGTGAAATATTTTGTGTTCCTAAGTGGTATTAATTGTGAATTAAAAACCCACCCCTTTTGTCTGTGTAATAAATCCCATTCTTTTAAGACATTAAGAGTGTACGTGCTTGTGCTCTCCTCTAGTTCTCTGTATTGTGCAGGTATCCAGATATTTTTACTTAAACTTATTCCACTCAGTGGTTTCTCAATTTTAACCCAACTTTTCTCCGGATTATGAATCCAGTCGAAGATTCTCACGATTATCCCCGCTTTGTAATATCTCCTAAAATCTGGTACCCCCATTCCTCCTCTCTCTTTACATCCAATTAGCGTTTCATAACCTATTCTAGGCTTTTTATTCCTCCATATACATTTTATTATCATTTTCCTCAGTTCTTTAAAGTATGCCTCTGGGATTTTGATTGGGATCATTTGAAATTTGTATAATACTTTGGGGACAATTACCATCTTTATCAAGTTTATGCGACCTATCCACGATGGGTTTCCATTTCCCACTCTCCTCAACTCCTCCTTAATCTCATTCAATAACGTTATATAATTGGCTTTATATAGGTTCTTAATTGAGGCTGGTAATTTTATTCCTAGATATTTTAATTCTTTGTCTCTCCAAAGGAAAGGGAATTCCTCTTGTAATTTTTCCTTTTCGCTGTTTTTGAGATTTATGTTTAAGATTTCGGTCTTTGTCGGGTTAATTTTCAGGTTCGACAGGTCTCCGTACTCCCTCAATGCTTTCATTAAATTTGGAAGTGATGTTCTAGGGTTTCCAACATAAAACATCAGGTCGTCCGCATAAGCCACAACCTTATGTTTTCTATCACCTATCTTTATTCCTTTTATGTCTATGTTCTTCCTAGTCGTGGACAGTAAGGGCTCCAATGATAACACATATAACAATGGAGACAATGGACATCCCTGTCTTGTACAATTTGACATCTTAAAATACTCTGATCTTCCTCCGTTTACCATTATGGTAGCGGTAGGCCCTCTATATAACTCTCCAATCCACCCTCTCATTCTATCTCCCATTCCTAAGGCTTCCAACTTACCCTGTCGAACGCCTTCTCAGCATCTATCGACATCAGTATCATTGGGGTTTTCCCTTTTCTACCCTCCTGTACAAGCAACAATAATCTCAAAGCATTATCTCTACCCTCTCTTCCCGAGACAAACCCCACCTGGTCTCCATGTATCCACTCCGGCATCAGCTCTTTCAGTCTATTTGCCAGAACCTTTGCATAAATTTTAGTGTCTACGTTTAACAGCGCTATTGGACGATAACTCGCACATTGCGAGGGGTCTTTATCTTCCTTCTGTATCAATACTATATTAGCCTGTAAAGACTCTCCCCTTATCTCCATCCCGTTCTCCAAGACGTTCATGTAAATCTTCATTTTGGGTATTAAAAGCTCTTTATATTTTTTATAGTATTTAGCCGTATATCCATCCGGACCTGGACTTTTCCCTCCCGCCATGCTTTTTAACGCTATTTTTATTTCCTCTGCCTCTAAAGTGTTCAGTTGTGTTTCGCTTAATTTCGGTAGGCCTGCATCCTCCAGGTATGTCTTTCTTTTTCCTCTATTTACTGTTTCCGTTTTCTTAAACGTATCCTGAGGTATGATGTTATACAGCTCATTATAATTCTCTTTAAATATTCTAGCAATATCCTTGGTTGAGTGTACAAATTCCCCCTTGGGATTTCTTATTTTCTCAATATAATTTCTATTTTTCTTCTTTCTTAAAGTTCTCATTAGATACTTTCCCGGCCTATCTCCCCATCTATACCTTTCACTTGTTATTTTATTAAAGACTCTTCTTTTTTCCTCCTCCATTACATTCTCTAATTCTTCTTTCTTCTTTATTAACATCTGCACTATCTCCTTATCTTTCCCTTTTATGCACCTGTCCAAGATCATATATTTCATTTAATAATCTATTTATCTTTTCTCTCCTTTCTTTTTTGCCCCCATTGCAATGAGTAGACCTCTGATGTAAGCTTTATGTGCTTCCCACACCACCGTTGCAACTGACACATCCTCTGTTTCATTCTCTTCAAAGAACCAATACAGTGATCAGTGCTAATAACATGCACTGACACTGTACTAATGACACTGGGCAGGAAGGGGTTAACATCGGGGGCGATCAAAGGGTTAAGTGTGCGCTGTATTACAGTGTGCTGTGTGTGTGTTTTACAGTGTAAGCTATGCAGAGCAGTGATGTATTTCGACTTTGTGCTGCCCCAGGCAACACAAAAATTTTGTGCCCCCCCCCCCAATGAGAGAGCGAGAGAGTCAATAAGTGTGTGTGTGTATATATATATATATATATATATATATATATATATATATATATATACAGGGGTGGACTGGCCATTTGGAAACTCGGACACTGCCCGAGGGTCCGGGGTCAGTAAGGGGCCCCATGAGATGCCTCTGGTTCCTTTTTCATAGGCTTTTTTGAGTTTGGGCAAGGACACAGGGTCCCCATGATCCCCTATTGCCCGGGGGCCCCATGAGTTGTCAGTCCACCCCTGTATATGTATATATATATATATATATATATATATATATATATATATACACACACTTTTATATATATATATATGATTCTCTCTCTCTTCCCTCTCTCTCGCCCCCCTCTCTCCCTTCTCTCTCTCTCTTCCCCCTATCTCTCTCGCCCCCTCTCTCTCCCCCCCTCTCCCCCCTCACTCTCTTCTCTCTCTCTTCCTTCTCTCCTCTCTCTCTTCTCCCCCTTTCTCTCTTCCCCCCCTCTCTCTTTCTCTTTATTCTCTCTCCCCCCTCTCTTCCCTCTCCGTTTCTCACATCGTATGGGGTTGCACACACACACCTCCTCCAAGGGCTGCTTATCTCCGTGCAGCAGGAAGGAGGGGGGGGTGTGCAGTCCCATACGATCTGTCAGTGCAGGGAAGGAGACAGGGAGATCCCAGAGACCACAGCACAGCTCACCTTCTTAGGATCCTCTCCTCTCCCTGCTCCAGGCTGTCCCCTGGTCCTGGCTCGTCAGCTGCTGGAGGGAGAGGTACAGGAGCATTGCTCTGCAACTGCCCTCCCCCACATCGATCCTCCTGCTGTCCTCCAGGCCACTGCAAGAGTACCGAAGGTACCCCTCTGCTGGCGGCCCTGCATGGCTCTGTCCACCACTGCTCTCAAGGTCCCTTCTTCCCGGGGGGCGGTGCCACCCCCCTAAAAATTGCCACCCTAGGCAAATGCCTTGTTTGCCTCGCGGTAGATATGCCCCAGATGCAGAGCAATACAGAGCAGCGTGCAGGAGCTGACTGGGAAGAGATCTGTATTGTTTACACACAGACCAATCCCTCGTCAGTGATACTCGGTGACCACCGGGTCCTGGCGGGGAATTTCCGGACCCGGTGATCAACAGCTGAAGCCACTAAAGGTGGTGCGTGCACGCCCCCTACCCGGAAATGCAAAATCACGTATATAAATAAGTGATTTTGCACCACCCTGTAGCAGTATTTCTACTGAGGTTCTAAGCGGTTAAGTGTATTGTTATGTACAGTATCTCACAGAAGTGAGTCCAACCTCACATTTTTGTAAATATTTTATTCAGTGACAACACTGAAGAAATGACACTTTGCTACAATGTAAAGAAGTGAGTGTGCAGCTTGTATAACAGTGTAAATTTGCTGTCCTCTCAAAATAACTCAACACACAGGCATTAATGTCTAAACCGCAACAAACGTGAGTACACCCCTGAGCTATTTTGAAAAGAAGAATGGGCAAAAATGTCACTCTCTAGATGTGCAAAGCTGGTGGAGACATCCCCAAAAAGACTTGCAGCTGTAATTGCAGCGAAAGGTGGTTCTATAAAGTATTGACTCCGGGGGGCTGAATACAAATGCATGCCACTTTTCACAGATTTATTTGTAAACAATTTTGAAAACCATTTATCATTCTCCTTCCACTTCACAATTACGTGCCACTTTGTGTTGGTCTATCACATAAAATCACAATAAAATACATTTAAGTATTGGTTGTAACATGGCAAAATGTGTGAATACTTTTTCAAGGCACTGTATATTGTACATGGATTCAGGGTGGGCAATTCATAGTAAAAATTTTAATCTAAATTCAAGGAAAGGCAATTTAACTCCAAGTGGAGGAGTGCAGTTTCAGACCTGATGTCCACATGAAACATAAGGCAGGTCTAAACATTTTACTCTCTCAACAAATGGCTTTCTCAGACTTGTAAGGTACCATGACAGTGCCTAGGAATTTTTCTTGTACATCAATATTCGACACTTTGAAGTGCCCTCCATAGTTTTATCTGAGGTCAGATTGAGTCACTGGAATTATGCTAGCATATCCTTAGAGGATTTGGCTTAAAGGGTAACTCCACTTTCATAGGGGAAAAAAGAAAAAAAAATATAGCATATACAATTGTGACCCAAGTCAAATTGTAATTTAATGTTATTAAAAATAGCCACCAGGATTGTGTATAATACTGACAGTCAGCCTCCTGCCTGTAAGGTGGAAGCAGTCGGGTGGCTACGTTGATGCCCAATCGCTTTCACAGCCCCCAGTACCGGTGCTCCCCCCCCCCACATTTACACTCCTGCCATGTATCTGGGCCCACTTGCCTATCTGTGGGTCCGGGGAGCACCATGGTGGTGCCCGCGGGTGGAGGAATGTCTGCTCTCCTCCCCTTCCTTCTGTGACCCGGAAGGCGACGGGTAAGTCGTCACTTCTGGGTCATGGCTGTCATTGTCCCTAGCCAATTCTAATCTGCATTGCAATACATCTACAGTAATGGAGACCAGAGGAGATATGCAGGGTATATTAGAGCCTGCATGTCTCCATAAAGACAATCTGTCACCTAAAAATCATCACATAGGGGACTTTGTGTCCCCTATGTGATGAAAAAAAAATTATGTAAATTTTTTTTTTCTATTGCGAAAAATAAAGTTACACCCAAGCACATAACACCACCCCCCAAAAATATTTTGAGGACCCCCACATATATGCCTGTACGAAAGTAAACTCACACGTCATATGTGCGATTAACATGTTATATATCGCTGTGCACACCGGAGTGACAACAATAATGTTAGCACAATACCTTCTCCATAACACTAAACTGATGACCTGTAGGGGCTTTTGAAGCATCGCCTATAGAAAACACAGGGTAATGAAGTTTGTTGCCATTTCACGGATGTGCACAAATTTAAGGTTTGACATGTTGGGTATCTACCGTATTTTTTGCTCCATAAGACGCACTTTTTCCCCCCAAAAAAGGGGGGGAAATGTCAGTGCGTCTTATGGAGCGGCCAGTCCGGTATTTCCACCACCACCGTGTCAGAATACTGGGCCGGCCGCTCAGCTCTTCTCTGCAGTAGAACCTTACCTGTTCCTCAGTCCAGCTCTGCGCAGTCTTCCTGCGCCGGCTTCTTTAGTGTGGGCTCTCAGCTGTGACAGCTGGGTGCCCAGTGCGCATGCGCGAGAAGCGCTGTGCTTTGTGAATGGTACGGCGTCTTTTGGGACACATGACATGTCCCAGAAGACGCCAGACCAATCACAAAGCGCAGTGCTTTTCACGCATGCACACTGGGCACCCAGCTGTCAGCCGGGTGCCCGTACTAAAGGGAGGATAACTCCGCGGAAGTGGGAGCGGGTACCTGTCAAATCCAGGTACCTGCTCCCCCTCCCTCCCCAAAGGTCAGCAGTCTCTGGTCATCCCCTGTACTGTCTGCAGTCTTGGTCATCCCCTGTACTGTCAGCAGTCTCTGGTCATCTGTACTATGTCTGCAGTCTCTGGTCATCTCGTGTATTGTCTGCAGTCTCTGGAAATCTCCTGTACTGTCCGCAGTCTCTGGTCATTTACTGCAACATGTCCGCAGTCTCTGGTCATCCCCTTCACTGTCCGCAGTCTCTTGGTCATCCCCTGTACTGTCCGCAGTCTCTTGGTCATCCTCTGTACTGTCCGCAGTCTCTGGTCATCCCCTGTACTGTCCGCAGTCTCTGGTCATCCCCTGTACTGTCCGCAGTCTCTGGTCATCTCCTGTACTGTGTCTGCAGTCTCTGGTCATCTCCTGTACTGTGTCTGCAGTCTCTGGTCATATCCTGTACTGTCTGCAGTCTCTGGTCATCTCCTGTACTATGTCTGCAGTCTCTGGTCATCTCCTGTACTATGTCTGCAGTCTCTGGTCATCTCCTGTACTATGTCTGCAGTCTCTGGTCATCTCCTGTACTATGTCTGCAGTCTCTGGTCATCTCCTGTACTGTCCAAAATCTCTGGTCATCCCCTGTACTGTGTCCGCAGTCTCTGGTCATCCCCTGGTACTGTCTGCAGTCTTTGGTCATCCCCTATATTGTCCGCAGTCTCTTGGTCATCCCCTATACTGTCCGCAGTCTCTGGTCATCCCTGTACTGTCTGCAGTCTCTGGTCATCTCCTCTACTATGTCTGCAGTCTCTGGTCATCTCCTCTACTATGTCTGCAGTCTCTGGTCATCTCCTGTACTATGTCTGCAGTCTCTGGTCATTTCCTGCACTATGTCTGCAGTCTCTGGTCATTTCCTGCACTATGTCCGCAGTCTCTGGTCATCTCATGTACTGTCCGCAGTCTCTGGTCATCTCCTGTACTATGTCCGCAGTCTGGTCATCTCCTGTACTGTGTCCGCAGTCTCTGGTCATCTCCTGTACTGTGTCCGCAGTCTCTGGTCATCTCCTGTACTGTGTCCGCAGTCTCTGGTCATCTCCTGTACTGTGTCCGCAATCTCTGGTCATCTCCTGTACTTTGTCCGTAGTCTCTGGTCATCTCCTGTACTGTGTCCGCAGTCTCTGGTCATCTCCTGTACTATGTCTGCAGTCTCTGGTCATCTCCTGTACTATGTCCGCAGTCTCTGGTCATCTCCTGTACTGTGTCCGCAGTCTATGGTCATCTCCTGTACTGTGTACTATGTCCGCAGTCTCTGGTCATCTCCTGTACTGTGTCCGAAGTCTCTGGTCATCTCCTGTACTATGTCTGCAGTCTCTGGTCATCTCCTGTACTGTGTCCGCAGTCTCTGGTCATCTCCTGTACTGTGTCCGTAGTCTCCGGTCATCTCTTGTACTGTGTCTGCAGTCTCTGGTCATCTCTTGTACTATGTCCGCAGTCTCCGGTCATCTCTTGTACTGTGTCTGCAGTCTCTGGTCATCTCCTGTACTATGTCTGCAGTCTCTGGTCATCTCCTGTACTATGTCTGCAGTCTCTGGTCATCTCCTGTACTATGTCTGCAGTCTCTGGTCATCTCCTGTGCTATGTCTGCAGTCTATTGGCTCAGAATATTTTTTTTCTTGTTTTCCACCTCTAAAATCTAGGTGCGTCTTGTGGTCAGGTGCGTCTTATGGAGCGAAAAATACGGTATTTACTTGGAGCAACCTCATACTTTATATTTTACCAAAAATGTGGTTAATTTATTGCACTTGTTTGCCCTAGAATTCACTTTAGTGTGTTTTTACTGAAATTTTGCATTTCCTAGACCAGTGATGGCGAACCCGTGGCACGCGTGCCACAGCCGGCACGCCGAGCCTTATCTGTGGGCACGCCAGGAGAATACCGTATTTTTCGCTCCATAAGACGCACTTTTTTTCCCCCAAAAAAGGGGGGAAAATGTCAGTGCGTCTTATGGAGCCAATATAGAGCGGCCGGTCCGGTATTTCCACCGCCGCCGTGTCAGAATACCGGGTCGGCCGCTCAGCTCTGGAGTGGGACCTTACCTGTCCCTCTATCCAGCGGCGCGCTGTCTTCCCGACTTCTGTAGTGTGCGTGACAGCCGGGTCCCAAGTGCGCATGCGCAAGAAGCAGTGCTCTTTGTGAATGGTAAGGCGGTACCTGGGACACATGACAGATCCCAGAAGCCGCCGGACCAATCACAAAGCGCAGCGCTTCTCGCGCATGCGCACTGGGCATCCGGCTGTCCGACGAGCGCCCACACTACAGAAGCCGGGAAGACAGCACGCGGCTGGATAAAGGAACAGGTAAGATAAAAAAAAAACTCTGCGGAAGTAAGAGCGGGTACCTGTCAAATTCAGATACCCGCTCCCCCTCCCTCCCCAAAGGTCAGCAGTCATCTGTACTGTCCGCAGTCTCTGGTCATCCCTGTGCTTTCCGCAGTCTCTGGTCATCTCCTGTACTGTCTGCAGTCTCTGGTCATCCCTGTACTGTCCGCAGTCTCTGGTCATCCCTGTACCGTGTCCGCAGTCTCTGGTCATCCCCTGTACTGTGTCCGCAGTCTCTGGTCATCCCTGTACTGTGTCCGCAGTCTCTGGTCATCCCTGTACTGTCCGCAGTCTCTGGTCATCCCCTGTACTGTCCGCAGTCTCTGGTCATCTCCTGTACTGTGTCTGCAGTCTCTGGTCATCTCCTGTACTGTGTCCGCAGTCTCTGGTCATTTCCTGTACTGTGTCCGCAGTCTCTGGTCATCCCTGTACTGTGTCCGCAGTCTCTGGTCATCCCTGTACTGTGTCCGCAGTCTCTGGTCATCCCTGTACTGTGTCTGCAGTCTCTGGTCATCCCTGTACTGTGTCTGCAGTCTCTGGTCATCCCCTGTACTGTGTCTGCAGTCTCTGGTCATCCCTGTACTGTGTCTGCAGTCTCTGGTCATCCCTGTACCGTGTCCGCAGTCTCTGGTCATCTCCTGTACCATGTCCGCAGTCTCTGGTCATCTCCTGTACCATGTCCGCAGTCTCTGGTCATCTCCTGTACTGTGTCCGCAGTCTCTGGTCATCCCTGTACTGTGTCCGCAGTCTCTGGTCATCCCTGTACTGTGTCCGCAGTCTCTGGTCATCCCTGTACTGTGTCTGCAGTCTCTGGTCATCCCTGTACTGTGTCTGCAGTCTCTGGTCATCCCTGTACTGTTAATTAGTTTGCACTACTGTACGAGTTGTTTTTTCTAAACCAAAAGCTCAATATTCAGGTTTCATTGCAGTGTTGGCACTTTGAAAGAAATAAGTTGGTTTTGGGTTGCAGTTTGGGCACTCGGGCTCAAAAAGGTTCGCCATCACTGTCCTAGACCTTTGCAGTAATGTCATATGACATGAAAAATTGGAACTACCACTATTGTATTCTCTAGGAGGCTGCTTTCAGAAAATATAGAATGTTTGGGTAGTTTGTGTAATCTTCAGGCCTGAAATAATTTTTTAAACGTGTGCAAAAATGGAAAAAAACACTCTTGCAGCAAAAGGGTTACATTTTTTCTGTCAGCTTCACTGCACAGAACATGACCAATTTCCCATTGACAGAGCATTATACATTCACTATCTTCTCTAATATAACTGAACATCTTAAATGTAAAAAAGGATGTTTAACCACTTCAATACCAGCCACTTATACCCCCTTCCTGCCCAGGCCAATTTTCAGCTTTCAGTGCTGTTGCACTTTGAATGACAATTGCGCTATCATGCAACACTGTACCCATATTAAATTTTTATCATTTTTTTCACACAAATAGAGCTTTCTTTTGGTGGTATTTAATCACCACTGAGTTTTTTATTTTTTGCAAAATAAAACAAAAAAAACCTGAACCTTTTGAAAAAAACACACTTTTCTTCGTTTCTGTTATAAAATTTTGCAAATAAATAACATTTCTTCATAAATTTAGGTCAAAATGTATTCTGCTACATTTCTTTGAAACACTAATAATTAAATTTGTATTTTTTTTCAAATGTTTCTACTATTTTTTTATTTTTTATTACATTTTTTAATTTTTTTTACTATTTTATTTTTCAGCACACTGAGACCAAAGCAATACAATGTTACCATAGTAACATTGAACTACTCTGGGCAAGTGATCAGGATTTTTTTTTTTTTAACACTTTATGACTGCTAATACCAATGTATTTCATTGATATTTGAAATCATTGTTACTGAATGAAACTAATTCATTCAGACTTTTGTTGTGATTAGCTGTGATTGGGCAAAGCTGATCACATGGTACAGATGGGCTGTGATTGGCCCTGTTTGTATCATGAGACTGCCTTGACCAGTCACAGCTAACAACATAATTGTATACAATGGATGGCATGACAGGAAGCCATCCATTGTATACAATCGGCATGTGATCTGCTGTGATTGGTCACAGCGGTCACATGACACTGGCAACGGTGTAGTGATATGTCATCGGCTGTATCCCATGTGTGCAGTCCCGTGGCCGCGTGAACGGCTCATTTTGACAGGACGTCATATGACGTCCAGTCACAATGGCGAGTGTCCCGCCCGGCTGTCAATCTGTTATAGGCGGGCGGAAAGGTGTTAAAGGATAACCTCACTTTTTGTAACTTGTTACATGTTACACCCATATTCAAGGTGTAACATGTAACATGTTACAATTGTACCAGAAAAATAGGAAAAATATGGTAGATACCCACCAAAAGAAAGCTCTATTTGTGTGAAAAAAATGCTAAAAATAGAATATGGGTACAGTGTTGCATGACCGCGCAATTGTCATTCAAAGTGCGACAGCACTGAAAGCTGAAAATTGGCCTGGGCAGGAAGGGGGTATAAGTGGCTGGTATTGAAGTGGTTAAACATCCCTTTTTACGTTTAAGATGTTCAGTTATATTAGAGAGAAGATAGTGAATGTATAATGCTCTGTCAATGGGAAATTGGTCATGTTCTGTGCAGTGAAGCTGACAGAAAAAAATGTAACCCTTTTGCTGCAAGAGCGTTTTTTTCCTTTTTTGCACACGTTTAAAAAATTATTTCAGGCCTGAAGATTACACAAACTACCCAAACATTCTATATTTTCTGAAAGCAGCCTCCTAGAGAATACAATAGTGGTAGTTCCAATTTTTCATGTCACATGACATTACCGCAAAGGTCTAGGAAATGCAAAATTTCAGTAAAAACACACTAAAGTGAATTCTAGTGCAAACAAGTGCAATAAATTACCCACATTTTTGGTAAAATATAAAGTATGAGGTTGCTCCAAGTAAATACCGTATTTTTCGCTCCATAAGACGCACCTGACCATAAGTCGCACCTAGATTTTAGAGGCTGAAAACACGAAAAAAAATATTCTGAACCAATAGACTGCAGACATAGCACAGGAGATGACCAGAGACTGCAGACACAGTACAGGAGATGACCAGAGACTGCGGACATAGTACAGGAGATGACCAGAGACTGCGGACATAGTACAGGAGATGACCAGAGACTGCGGACATAGTACAGGAGATGACCAGAGACTGCGGACATAGTACAGGAGATGACCAGAGACTGCAGACATAGTACAGGGGATGACCAAGAGACTGCAGACAGTATAGGGGATGACCAAGAGACTGCAGACAGTATAGGGGATGACCAAGAGACTGCAGACAGTATAGGGGATGGCCAGAGACTGCGGACAGTACAGGGGATGACCAAGAGACTGCGGACAGTACAGGGGATGACCAAGAGACTGCGGACAGTACAGGGGATGACCAAGAGACTGCGGACAGTACAGGGGATGACCAAGAGACTGCGGACAGTACAGGGGATGACCAAGAGACTGCGGACAGTACAGGGGATGACCAAGAGACTGCGGACAGTACAGGGGATGACCAAGAGACTGCGGACAGTATAGGGGATGACCAAGAGACTGCGGACAGTATAGGGGATGACCAGAGACTGCGGACACAGTACAGGAGATGACCAGAGACTGCGGACACAGTACAGGAGGTGACCAGAGACTGCGGACACAGTACAGGAGGTGACCAGAGACTGCGGACACAGTACAGGAGATGACCAGAGACTGCGGACACAGTACAGGAGATGACCAGAGACTGCGGACACAGTACAGGAGATGACCAGAGACTGCGGACACAGTACAGGAGATGACCAGAGACTGCAGACACAGTACAGGAGGTGACCAGAGACTGCAGACACAGTACAGGAGGTGACCACAGACTGCAGACACAGTACAGGGGATGACCAGAGACTGCAGACACAGTACAGGAGATGACCAGAGACTGCAGACACAGTACAGGAGATGACCAGAGACTGCAGACACAGTACAGGAGGTGACCACAGACTGCAGACACAGTACAGGAGGTGACCAGAGACTGCAGACACAGTACAGGAGGTGACCAGAGACTGCGGACATAGTACAGGAGATGACCAGAGACTGCGGACACAGTACAGGAGATGACCAGAGACTGCAGACACAGTACAGGAGATGACCAAGAGACTGCAGACAGTGCAGGGATGACCAGAGACAGAGAAGTTCCACTTCTTTAAAGTTTGTAAACTCAATAAAGTAATATGCTGCTCATGGTTCTGTTCTATTACACATTTTACTATTTTTGTACTTTTATTTTTTGTTTAATCTTCACTCAACCATTAGACAAATATACTGTAAGTCACAGTGCAAAAAAAAGCAAAGTGAAAATGCAGCTCTTGGCAGTAGCTACTTATTTGGCACCAAATGCAAAAATATTTTTTATGGGAAAGGGAGTGTTTGATAGTATAAATAACAGCTGAACTATACATGTAAGCATGACTGGTAACTATCTTTAATACTGTTTAAGTTTCAGGCAACACCTTTTGACCTTCTTGTACGCTGCCAGCTTTACCAACATTTGTTTCACTGTAGGGTGGCCCTCCCATGTAGCCTGATTCATTGAAGAGATGCAATGATCTAGGATGAGTATCTGCATTGTAGTATATTGTATTTATATATATATATATATATATATATATATAGTAATCCAGGACACATATGTGTCAGGACAAGTCAAATCAGTGGAGGAGAGCAGGCTGCGTTCCCATTTCCAATTTCACACAAAGGAAGCAACACAAAGTGAACAGGATACTTTTTCATAAAAGTACATGGTACACAGGCACATATCAGGAATTTGAAATGTTGGGTATATATATTCTTTAATAATCAGTGATTTCACAAATTGATGAAATATCTTTGACAGGTACACTCCTGGGAACTTCTGTAAATCAGCAATCCTGGGGGTTGGAAGAGTAGAGCAGGGCTATTAGTGCAACATGAAACGTATCTAATAGTTTCAGTGTGTACCGAAACAGTGCCAATGATTGTGGTACACCACATTGATTTGAAGAGTTTCATTGTGGTGCATTGTAAAATATGGGGTTAACAGTGGTGAAGGAAGAAAGGCCCCGACATTGGTTTGTGGAAAAAAATGTCCATTACTGTAGACCTTTCCATCTGGCAGTTCTGTCCAGTCTAGATCACAATCAATAGAGGTATAAAAATTTCATATTTACTAAAAATAAATTAAAATAATACGTTCAACTCAAATGATGTCCAAACAAAAAAGGGTCAAATTTTAAGTCATAATGTTTGACTGGGGCTGTAGGTAAACATGTTTTCCTTTTGTATGACATACGTACACTGGATGAGAACATTCAGCGGAGAGTAAACTTGCAGCAATGGACAGTCAACTATTGACATGTTCTTAAAAGCAGTAAATTGGCCCCTATAGCTTTGGGCACTATGGATTACTTCTTCCTCAATGTTCACAACAAAGGCACTGAAGTCACATCTTATCTTCCCTTGGTTCCTCTGGCAGTAGGGAATTGACAGATTTCCAGCTCTTTAATGTAAACTATTCAGCTTGTTAGAAGCAGAATGAAACCTGACCTTAGCGTGATCTTTGATGATTAATCACTCTACAGGATCTGCAGCTGCTAAGGACAGTGTGGGTGTGTTTTAAAGCTCATGTACTGCTTGTTAAGGATATGTTAATAGTTTAATGTCACTATCTTTACCACAGGTTCATTTTACATGCGGCTGTACATCTTGAAGGTTTGTGACGAGGTCAAGGCAAGGTTGTGCAGTGATACTATACCATGCTATCTAAGGAGAAATTATGGGGTTATTTGAATGAAAAACACACAGTGGTTTATTTACTAAAGCTGGAAGGTCCAAAACCAGGCTAACTTCTGCATAGAAACCAATCAGCTTCCAGGTTTTATTGCCAAAGCTTAATTGAACAAGCTGAGGTTGGAAGCTGATTGGCTACTATGCATAAGTGAGCCTGATTTTGCACTCTCCAGCTTTAGTAAATAAACCCCACAGTTCTGATGAAAAAATGACTGTTATTAAAGCTGAACTCAAGAGTTGATATATTTTACATACTTACTTTGAGCCAGCATACAAGTGGAAATGCAACAATGCATTAAAGTGTTTTTTCACCAATATTGGTCTGCCAACCAAAATACAAGAGTTGGAAGCTTTGGTGCATGAAGAGGACTATGTATCTTGACTTCATTCTATTCACAACCAGGCTGCTAATAAAATAGCTGACTATACTCTTTTTCAGCAGACAGGGTAAAATGCAAAGATAGCAGTGTCTGTCTCTATGTGAGAAGTGATCTCAAAGTGAAAAGAGGACCTTGTGGATGGGGAGTATGATGAGGGTGAAGCATTATGGGTGGAGCTACATATACTTCAGAGTCAATTAGTGGAGTTTGCTACAGGTCACCCAGTATTAATGAGGAGGTAGAGACTCAGCTCCTTGATAGATAAGGATGCAGGTGGCAATGGGTTGACAACAGCAATAATGGGAGATTTTAACTACTCTAAAATTGACTGGAGTAATGACACTGCTGGGATAGTGAAAAGAAGGACATTTCTAAACCCATTACAAGACAAATTTATGGTACAGTTTATAGATGCCCCAAGTAATGCTCTGAAGGACCTGGTAATCTAAAATATTGCAGAGCTTATTACTAATATTCAAATAAAAGAACATCTGGGTAGCAGTGACTATACAATTATTTCATTTAAGGGTGGCTATACACAACAAACACATACTGGAAAGATAAAAACACTTTTAAGGGGAACACATTTTCCAAGGCTGAGGGCGTCTCTCCAACATTAAACTGGGAGAGAATGTTATCAATGAAGAACACAGAACAGAAATGGGAATGCTTCAGATTAACTATATACAGTTACACTGCAAAATATATTCAAACAGGCAATACATTTAAAAGGCTAAAAGTAAAACCTACGTGGATCAATGTCCAAAGTTAAAAAGGTGATAAAGAATAAGAAAAGGACATTTGAAAAATATAAAAATGAAAGAAAACTATGGATGGCGGCTAGGGAAGTCAGTCACCTAGATTCCCCTCTGGCACCCGGCAGTCACTGAGTACAGCTGACAGGGGAGAGACCTGTAACACAGGTCTGTCTCCTGCCAGCAAGGGTATGCTGCTATGTATTTCTCTGTGTTTCCCTATTAAAATACACACAGCACATGATGTAAAACACAGCACAGCACACAGTTAACCCTTTGATCGCCGCAAATGTTATCCCCTTCCTGCCCAGTGTCATTAGTGCAGTGTCAGTGCTTTTTATTAGCACCGGTCACTGTATTAGTGTCATTGGTATTTCAGTGGCAGTGATTTAGTTTTCACCCAGTGTCACAATGACCGCCACACCCGCACTCCCACTATAAGTCGCTGATCGCCGCCATTACTAGTATAAAAAAAATTAAACATTCTAGTAAATATACTGCCATTTGTAGACGCTATAACTTTCATGTAAACCAATTAATTTACATGTATTGGGATTTTTTTTTAGCAAAGACATAGCAGAATAAATTTTGACCTAAATTTATGAAGACATTTTATTTTTGTACTGGATATGTTTTATAGCCAAAAGTCAAAAATATTGTTTTTTTTCCATAATTTTCATTTTTTTTGTTTATAACGCAAAAAATAAAAACCACAGAGGTGATAAAATACCACTGAAAGAAAGCTCCATTTGTGGGGAAAAAATGACATAAATTTTGCATGACCACACAATTGTCAGTTAAAGTAACGCAGCACTGTATCACAAAAAATTGCCTGGTCAGGAAGGGGGGTAAATCCTCTGGAGGGCAAGTGTATTAACCACTTTTAACCAAGTTGTTTTTACTGCAGAGTTTAAAACAGAGAGCTTAGGGCCCTTGGTGGACAGTGAATGCCTACATTATATTGGCGGTTATTGAGTGCGCCTACTACATTGACGCTGTATATGCCTTATTAAGTTGGTGGTCTGTGTAAATCAGTCCTTGCGGTATTGGGGGATTCTACACTGTAATGACACACTTACACTACTTACAATAACTACCAGTAACTGAGGATTTACAGTGACCACCAATGTAACAGGAGCATTTACCCTGAATAATTAGAGAAACTACACAAAGAGAAGCTGAGAATAAGATGCTCTGTCATACACTATGCATTTGCGGTTTGATATAACCTGATGTTATTAACCAGTACAAATTTATTTTGCTGGATAATATTCATTTCCATATTATGTGCTATTACACAGTTGCAGTTGTAGTCTGAAATCATTTGCTGTTGATTGTTGATGTCATTATTTTTGATATGCTGTTGTATCCTTTTTCTCATTTCCTGTAATGGGGTCATATAGCATAATGTTCTGTTGCTGGATGGTGTGGAATGCTTGCACGGCAGGCATATTAAAGTAGTTTTGAATACTATCGGTAGCTATTTTGTACCTTAAAACAGAACTTCACCCAAAAGGGGAAGTTCCACTTGTTTGCCTCCTCCTCCCCTCCAATGCCACATTTGGCACTTTTTGAAGGGTGAGCGCGTACTTGGTATTGACAGGTAACTGCTCCAACTTCCGGGTAAGATCGCTGCGCTGATCTTTTGGTCCTTCCTCCTTCCAGGACACACACACACATCCCAGAAGACTGCAGATCCAGTCACACAATGCAGCGCGGATCACGAATGCATAGTGGGAGCCCGGCTGTGAAGCCAGAAGGCTTCGCTGCCAGTTTCCCTGACTCAAGATGCCCACTCCTGTACCCGAAGCCAATTGATGAATCAGCTCACCCCCCTCTCAATCACAGCCTGCCTCTGGCACACACACAATCCCAATCACAGCCTGTCTCTAGCACACACACGCTCCCAATCACAGCCTGTCTCTGGCACACACCCCCTCCCAATCACAGCCTGCCTCTGGCACACACACGCTCCCAATCACAGCCTGCCTCTGGCACACACACGCTCCCAATCACAGCCTGCCTCTGGCACACACACCCTCTCAATCATGGCTTGCCTCTGGCACACACCCCCTCTCAATCACAGCCTGCCTCTGGCACACACCCCCTCCCAATCACAGCCTGCCTCTGGCACGCACCCCCTCTCAATCACAGCCTGCCTCTGGCACGCACCCCCTCTCAATCACAGCCTTCGTATGGCACACACCATCTCCCAATCACAGCCTGCCTCTGGCACACACTCCCTCCCAATCACAGCCTACCTCTGGCACACACCCCCTCTCATTTACAGCCTGCCTCTAGTACACACACACCTCTCAATCACAGCCTGCCTCTGGCACACACCCCCTCTCAATCACAGCCTGCCTCTGGCACTCACCCCCTTTCAATCACAGCCTTCCTATGGCACACACCATCTCCCAATCACAGCCTGCCTCTGGCACACACCCCCTCCCAGTCATAGCCTGCCTCTGGCACACACCCCCTCCCAGTCACAGCCTGCCTATGGCACACACCATCTCCCAATCACAGCCTGCCTCTGGCACACACCCCCTCTCAATCACAGCCTGCCTCTGGCACACACCCCCTCTCAATCACAGCCTGCCTCTTGCACACACACCCTCTCAATCACAGCCTGCCTCTGGCACACACCCCCTCCCAATCACAGCCTGCCTCTGGCACACACCCCCTCCCAATCACAGCCTGCCTCTTGCACACACACCCTCCCAATCACAGCCTGCCTTTGGCACACACCGCCTCTCAATCACAGCCTGCCTCTGGCACACACCCCCTCTCAATCACAGCCTGCCTCTGGCACACACCCCTTCTCAATCACAGCCTGCCTCTGGCACACACCCTCTCTCAATCACAGACTGCCTGTAACTCTGCCCTTGTCAGGTAGAGAGGATACATGGTCACGTGACAGAACATTGTATCCTTGAAAACAAGAGTAAAAGGAATAAAGAGATATAATTTCTGAAACTAAGCAAAAATAGTTATGATGCCTGCATAGTTATACCTGTATTAGAAAGTGCTTATAACATTGTAAGTTTACAACTACTTTAACCCTTTCACTGCCAGGTCCGTATGTCAGATGGAACTGACAATAGGGCGTTTTACCCCCACCGAGAGTGTTTATATCGGACAAGCAGACTGCTGCCTGTGAGACGAAAGCAATTTTGTTGCTTTCATACCCCATGGTAATGAACGCCTTCTACTCACGTACCTCCTCCATGTATCCCGAGCTCCCCACGCTCATCTGCGGACCCAGGACCAGCACAGGGGGTGCCACCGGGTAGAAGGGAGGGAGCTGAGCAGATACACATCCGCTCTCCTCCCCTTCTTGTTGCTGACCCAGTTGGGTACGTCCGTCAGTCTGCATTGATTCGGTACAGCACAGGGGAGACATCCAGGAACTTTTAGATCCTGAATGTCTCATTAAAGAGAACCTGTCAGCAAAAAGTCATGACATAGGGGATTTTTTTGTCCCAAATGTTGGGGGGCGCCTACGCATGAAAACATCAATTGCAATACGCATGTTACATATTGTCACATACGCTGGAGTCAGAACAATATATCGAGCACCAGATCTCCTCCATAGCACTAAACTGATGACCTATAGGGGGGTTTTATTGCTTTGCCTATAGAAAATATAGGGTACTGAACGTTGCACACAAATTTAAGGTTTGACATGTTGGGTATCTGTTTACTCCATGCAGCCTCATTATTTATATTTTACCAAAATATTGGGTAATTTATTGTGTTTCTGTGCTCTAAAATTACCTTTACTGTATTTTTACTGATGTTTTGTGTTTCCTATACCTTTATTCTCAAGGGTGTTTGATTTCAGAAAATATATAATGTTTTGAGGGTTTTATGTGATCTTCAGGCCTAAAATGATTTTTTTAACATGTGTGCAAAAAACGCAAAAGCAACTCTGGCAGTGAAAGAGTTAAGTCCAATGAAGTACATGCCACCTCCTGGACTTATCTCTTCAATTTACATCTGACAGTTTTATGGTGCTCTGGTAGTACAGTTTTTACTACACTCCCAGGGCTCTGACAGGAGAGACGTTGTCCCTCCGCTGTTTCATTCACAGAAGCCTTTGTATTTTGTGAATGAGTTCACATAATACAAAAGTGCTCTGTGATTGGGCAGGAGGAGGGGCAGCACAGCTGCTGCATGAGACTCTATAGCTGCAGTAGCTGAGACCAGAATGTCCAGCATCAGAGCGGCAAAAGTATAGTGATAGCTATGTTTTAGTACAAATTCAAATTGTAAATTAAAGAGATAAGTCCAGGAGGTGACATGCACCTAGTTGGACTTAACCCCTAGTAATCCAGTACACTGTACAAGATGGTTGATTTTCTGAACCATCCACGCTGCTTTCCCAATCTTCAAGGTTATAGGTGAGGTTGTTGAGGGCAGTGGAGGGAGTGTCCACACATGGGTGTCTCTTTAGCATCTGGCAAGCTAAAGGAGAAATCAGTGGAGGGATGGGGGGAAGGTAACACTGAAGAGATGAAAAAAGACAAGTGGACCTCATCTTCTGAAAATATCACTTTAAAGAGTTTGTTCATCTTTTCAGAAAAATTTAAAAGGTGAAATAACATCAGACACACTCCCCACCTCCATCCCACCCAGGTCCCCACTGCATTTACCACCTTTCTTTCTGTATGGCTTCTGGGATGGATCAAAATGATTCTAATTCAGATTGGTCAGTGCCAGCAGTTGAACACTTTGACAATTCAAAATAGCTTTGATTTGCCCTGGAAATTCACTAAGACAACTTGTTTCAACTACATTCATTATTTTATTTAATGATTACATGAAATTATTGTCTCCTCACAGATCATTTGATCGAAAAAAATCTAATTCACTAAACCATAATGCATGTGTTGTTTGCCATTATTAGTTATTTTTAGCCATGCAACTGTTAGTTTGAGTTCGCTTTTGCTTTCATTGCTGTAAATAACAGTTGTTTTGTTGGTAGTTAATACCATTAGGTATAGCATAGTTGGGGAGGAGGGGGGTAGACATATTTTCTGCACAGGGACTCCTTTTGTCTGCCACCTCTTCCTTTTGCTTCCCTGTTTCTTGAGATTGTTTACACAGCACTAAGGTCTGGTTCACACCAATGATTTTAGTGCTTTTTGCAGAAACCCACTACAGTCTATTTAACATGGTTTCCTATTGAACATGTTCACATCTATCCATTTTTGAACTGCTGCATTTTTGGCAAGGGTCAGGGACTTTTTAAAACACAAAACGTTGCATTTTTTGGTTTAATAGACTTCAATAGAGACATTGCAGAAAATGCATGTATTGTGTTTTTGATGCATTTTGCGGTTTAATCTCCCCAAGAAGTTGACCCCCCCCCAAAAAAAAAGTATAAAAACAGAAAACGCAACAAAAAACACGCACAGTTCTGCTTTCCAGCTCCGCAAAAGATAGCAAAGCAATACGAAAATAAAATCTTATGTGAATGTAGTCTTTGTATTTGTATTTGTTTTCTAGGAAAATGGTATGATTCATTGCCACTCAAGCATTAACAAATTTATTTGGCCAACCTCTAGCTTAGTAAGTTAGTTTAAACGAAGGTAGAGCTTGTTTTAAAAAGTTCTTATCTAAGGGTGGAGATAGCGTTTTCTTTATATAAAGACAGTTTTGCTTTCACTTTGCAGATGAAGATAGACGCTGGGCAGCCAACATCTTTCACTGTCTAGAGAACAGTAGGTATTTGTTCACCATTTGTCATTCACTTTTTTGTTTGCATTTTATAGGGTAGCAGAATACACTTCAAGTGTCAATATTGATTGAAACATGCTTAGACTTATTTTGATTTGTTCACAACTGAAACTTTTTAGACTCCGTGTGAAAGTGGACTAAACATTTGCCCATTTTACACCCATCTGTTGACAGATGAAAAACAGTCAGCAATGCGTTCTTAAGGGCACGTCATCTGTTTACATCAATTTTTCGTATGCTTCCTTAAGGTCAGATTTAGAACATGTCTGTATTTTTGTCCCGATAAAAAAAAAATCGGAAGCAGACAATAAAACAGATGTAAATGGATGAAGAACGGATGTAAATGGAACAGAACTAAACGGAAGATGGATGTTAACTGATGTAAACTGAATCAATTTTTTCTGACACTGATGATAACCATGTAAATGGAGCTTAATGTTGCATTCACACCTGTACATTCCAGGAATGTGCACAGAAAACCCGCATTTCCATGTTCATTCTGGGAACGCATGAAAAATGCGCTACAAATGTGCATCACACTTGCGGTATCTTTAAGAATAATAACATCACAACTGTGATGTGCGTTCGTAGTGCATTTTTTGTGCATTCTCAGACCGGGTGCAGAAATGCAGCCAGTAGATGCACATTTTCATGTGCAACAAATCAAGCAAAAAGCGCACTACAATGCATGATACAAAAAGATGCAAAGCCCAATGCTTGAAAAGGTGTAGGAGCGTCTATGGAGCGTTTGTCATGTATAGGGCAGCCCATTCAATTCAATGGGCTGCCATATGTGCATTGCCACAAAATGTGCGAATAATACAACAAAGCTTGCAAAGGAGACCACATTCACAAGACATTAGGTGTGAGTTAGGTCTTAGGGCTCGTTCACACTATGTGGAGAATGACATTTTTCTGTGCTGGATAAATATCAGTCACCACAAGGGCACAAATAAAACAATTGTTTTTCTATGTGCCCCGTTAACACCACAACACTGTTGTGATGTGCCTTGTAGTACAGTACATAAAAATCCAGGTGCACTGGATAGCACTGAATGTCACCGCACTGCAGCACAATGCACAGAAATGAAGTGCCACTTTGTGCACTACATAAAGAAACAGTCAACTTCCCCATCATAGCGCAAGGAAAAGCTGACAGCTGCCCGCATGCTAAAATGGTGCGTTTAGAATGCCATCAGCAGGAACAAGCCCTTAGTGACTACTAGATTGCCATTTGTTAACCTTTGTGCTTGTTATTTTTAGAGATGAGCAAATCGAACTTGGCGAAGTGGAATTCGTTTCGAATATTAGGAAAATTTCAAAATTTTTCCAAAAAAGGCGGCGACATGTGCAGTGACAAAGTGGGGATCTCTGGGAAGGCGCGCAGACAAGGCGCGCTGACCCATTATGCATTCATTCATGACATGTGATCGCATTAGCCAATCGGCAGCCAGCCAGCCAGCACTGTGTAATGGTCGAGCTATAAATGGCGGCCATTTTAGAATTCTCCATTAGCCTCCAGTCATTCAAGAGAGGCAGACCTGTCTGTATTGAGGGAGAGAGTTAGGGCCACAGAATCGTTACTTAGGGACACAGAACCGTTACTTAGGGACACAGAACCGTTACTTAGGGACACAGAATCGTTACTTAGGGCCACAGAATCGTTACTTAGGGACACAGAACCGTTACTTAGGGCCACAGAACCGTTACTTAGGGACACAGAACCGTTACTTAGGGACACAGAATTGTTACTCAGGGACAGACACAGAATTGTTACTTAGGGACACAGAACCGTTACTTAGGGACACAGAACCGTTACTTAGGGACACAGAACCGTTACTTAGGGACACAGAACCGTTACTTAGGGCCACAGAACCGTTACTTAGGGACACAGAACCGTTACTTAGGGCCACAGAACCGTTACTTAGGGACACTGAACCGTTACTTAGGGACACAGAACCGTTACTTAGGGACACAGAATTGTTACTCAGGGACAGACACAGAATTGTTACTCAGGGACAGACACAGAATTGTTACTCAGGGACAGACACAGAATTGTTACTGAGGGACACAGAATTGTTACTGAGGGACACAGAATTGTTACTCAGGGACACAGAATTGTTACTCAGGGACAGACACAGAATTGTTACTCAGGGACAGACACAGAATTGTTACTGAGGGACACAGAATTGTTACTGAGGGACACAGAATTGTTACTCAGGGACACAGAATTGTTACTGAGGGACACAGAATTGTTACTGAGGGACACAGAATTGTTACTCAGGGACAGACACAGAATTGTTACTCAGGGACAGACACAGAATTGTTACTGAGGGACACAGAATTGTTACTGAGGGACACAGAATTGTTACTCAGGGACACAGAATTGTTACTCAGGGACAGACACAGAATTGTTACTCAGGGACAGACACAGAATTGTTACTCAGGGACAGACACAGATATGTTACTCAGGGACAGACACAGAATTGTTACTGAGGGACACAGAATTGTTACTGAGGGACACAGAATTGTTACTCAGGGACAGACACAGAATTGTTACTCAGGGACAGACACAGAATTGTTACTCAGGGACAGACACAGAATTGTTACTGAGGGACACAGAATTGTTACTAAGGGACACAGAATATTTACTGAGGGACACAGAATTGTTACTCAGGGACAGACACAGAATTGTTACTCAGGGACAGACACAGAATTGTTACTGAGGGACACAGAATTGTTACTGAGGGACAGAATTGTTACTGAGGGACACCGAATTGTTACTGAGGGACACAGAATTGTTACTCAGGGACACAGAATTGTTACTCAGGGACACAGAATTGTTACTGAGGGACACAGAATTGTTACTCAGGAACAGACACAGAATTGTTACTGAGGGACACAGAATTGTTACTCAGGGACACAGAATTGTTACTCAGGGACACAGAATTGTTACTCAGGGACACAGAATTGTTACTCAGGGACAGACACAGAATTGTTACTGAGGGACACAGAATTGTTACTGAGGGACACAGAATTGTTACTGAGGGACACAGAATTGTTACTGAGGGACACAGAATTGTTACTGAGGGACACAAAATTGTTACTCAGGGACACAAAATTGTTACTCAGGGACAGACACAGAATCGTTACTGAGGGACACAGAATTGTTACTCAGGGACACAGAATTGTTACTGAGGGACACAGAATTGTTACTCAGGAACAGACACAGAATTGTTACTGAGGGACACAGAATTGTTACTCAGGGACACAGAATTGTTACTCAGGGACACAGAATTGTTACTCAGGGACACAGAATTGTTACTCAGGGACAGACACAGAATTGTTACTGAGGGACACAGAATTGTTACTGAGGGACACAGAATTGTTACTGAGGGACACAGAATTGTTACTCAGGGACAGACACAGAATTGTTACTGAGGGACACAGAATTGTTACTGAGGGACACAGAATTGTTACTGAGGGACACAGAATTGTTACTGAGGGACACAAAATTGTTACTCAGGGACACAAAATTGTTACTCAGGGACAGACACAGAATCGTTACTGAGGGACACAGAATTGTTACTGAGGGACACAGAATTGTTACTGAGGGACACAGAATTGTTACTCAGGGACACAGAATTGTTACTGAGGGACACAGAATTGTTACTGAGGGACACAGAATTGTTACTCAGGGACACAGAATTGTTACTCAGGGACACAGAATTGTTACTCAGGGACAGACACAGAATTGTTACTGAGGGACACAGAATTGTTACTCAGGGACACAGAATCGTTTAATTAAAGAATATGTCAGACAACACGCAGAGGAGTGGCAGAGGAGGCAATGTTTTAGGAGCGAGCAGACGTGGCAGCAGAGGAAGGGGTCGAGGCAGCACTAGTCGCAGCCAGAGGCCAGTGCTCCCGGTGTCATCCAGCGGTCGTGTCTCCACCGACAACCCTGCCGTCATCGATTGGTTGGCTCGGTCGTCTTCCTCTTCCCAGGTCACCTCTGACACCTACAGCCAACGGTCGGTGGGTACGTCAGACACAACCGTTAGTTGGCATGGCCCGGGAGCAAGCCCACTGAAATCACGTGTCCTCTACCTGCCCCTGTCCTTTGGTGTTCCCTCACCAAGCGAAGTATCGCATGCTGTGGGCTCAGCCCCACTGTACAGTGAGGAAGAGCTAACAGAGGGCGGTCAGGAACGGGGGGAGACATCCGCCTCTTCAGCAGCCAGGCGAAGAAGTACTGGCGAGGAGAGTGGCTCGGTAGCCGGTCTAGAGACACGTCTGTCTCCTGACCCACACGCAGCCGAGGGGGCTAGTAGTGAGGCGGAGACCCTAATTGATGATGATGAGGCTGATCGCACTTGGCAGTCTTGTCGTCATCAGGCTATTGCTTCCGCATCATCAGGAGAAGAGGGTGCCAGCTTGGCAGCGAGCAAAACAGTCGGTGGGTTACCCAGGAGGCAGCAGGGTCGCAGCAGTGTCAGTGGAGGCAAACGGCCACGGAGTAGAGCACCAGCTCCACTGCAGCCTACCACAACGGCCAGTAGTGGTGCCAGTGTGCACGGAGGAAGTAGCAGTCAGCCAGTGAGGAGTAGCGGGGGCAAAGTTTCCTACTCGGCGGTGTGGCAATTTTTCGTCAAGCCGCCCGAGGAAGTAAACGTAGCCGTATGTCGACTATGTGGCCAGAAAGTCAAGCGTGGCCAGGGGGCCCATGTTGGGCCAGGTCCAGAGTGTGTCATGGGTCCCTGTACGGCCTCCCATTGCTGCTGCCAGGTCCAGAGTCTCTCATGGGTCCCTGTACGGCCTCCCATTGCTGCTGTCTCCATCGCCACACTCTGCCATGTGCCACTTTCAGGGCTCCTCACACTGCTGGTGTGTTCCATTTTTTCATAGGGTGCTGGCAGATTACGGTCCTCCCATTGCTGCTGCCAGGCCTGTAATCTGCCATGGGCCCCTGTACCGCCTCCTCATGCTGCTGCCAGATCCAGAGTCTCTCATGGGTCCCTGTACGGCCTCCCATTGCTGCTGTCTCCATCGCCACACTCTGACATGTGCCACTTTCAGGTCTCCTCACACTGCTGGTGTGTTCCATTTTGTCATAGGGTGCTGGCAGATTACGGGCCTCCCATTGCTGCTGCCAGGCCCGTAATCTGCCATGGGCCCCCGTACCGCCTCCTCATGCTGCTGCCAGGTCCAGAGTCTCTCATGGGTCCCTGTACGGCCTCCCATTGCTGCTGTCTCCATCGCCACACTCTGCCATGTGCCACTTTCAGGTCTCCTCACACTGCTGGTGTGTTCCATTTTGTCATAGGGTGCTGGCAGATTACGGGCCTCCCATTGCTGCTGCCAGGCCTGTAATCTGCCATGGGCCCCTGTACTGCCTCCTCATGCTGCTGCCAGGTCCAGAGTCTCTCATGGGTCCCTGTACGGCCTCCCATTGCTGCTGTCTCCATCGCCACACTCTGCCATGTGCCACTTTCAGGTCTCCTCACACTGCTGGTGTGTTCCATTTTGTCATAGGGTGCTGGCAGATTACGGGCCTCCCATTGCTGCTGCCAGGCCCGTAATCTTCCATGAGCCCCTGTACCGCCTCCTCATGCTGCTGCCAGGTCCAGAGTGTCTCATGGGTCCCTGTACGGCCTCCCATTGCTGCTGTCTCCATCGCCACACTCTTCCATGTGCCACTTTCAGGTCTCCTCACACTGCTGGTGTGTTCCATTTTTTCATAGGGTGCTGGCAGATTACGGGCCTCCCATTGCTGCTGTCTCCATCGCCACACTCTGCCATGTGCCACTTTCAGGTCTCCTCACACTGCTGGTGGGTTCCATTTTGTCATAGGGTGCTGGCAGATTACGGGCCTCTCATTGCTGCTGCCAGGCCCGTAATCTGCCATGGCCCCCGTACCGCCTCCTCATGCTGCTGCCAGGTCCAGAGTCTCTCATGGGTCCCTGTACGGCCTCCCATTGCTGCTCTCTCCATCACCACACTCTGCCATGTGCCACTTTCAGGTCTCCTCACACTGCTGGTGCTGTCCATTTTGTCATAGGGTGCTGGCAGATTACGGGCCTCCCATTGCTGCTGCCAGGCCTGTAATCTGCCATGGGCCCCTGTACCGCCTCCTCATGCTGCTGCCAGGTCCAGAGTCTCTCATGGGTCCCTGTACGGCCTCCCATTGCTGCTGTCTCCATCGCCACACTCTGCCATGTGCCACTTTCAGGTCTCCTCACACTGCTGGTGTGTTCCATTTTTTCATAGGGTGTTGGCAGATTACGGGCCTCCCATTGCTGCTGCCAGGCCCGTAATCTGCCATGGGCCCCCGTACCGCCTTCTCATGCTGCTGCCAGGTCCAGAGTCTCTCATGTGTCCCTGTACGGCCTCCCATTGCTGCTGTCTCCATCGCCACACTCTGCCATGTGCCACTTTCAGGTCTCCTCACACTGCTGGTGTGTTCCATTTTTTCATAGGGTGCTGGCAGATTACGGGCCTCCCATTGCTGCTGCCAGGCCTGTAATCTGCCATTGGCCCCTGCACCGCCTCCTCATGCTGCTGCCAGGTCCAGAGTGTCTCATGGGTCCCTGTACGGCCTCCCATTGCTGCTGTCTCCATCGCCACACTCTGCCATGTGCCACTTTCAGGTCGCCTCACACTGCTGGTGGGTTCCATTTTGTCATAGGGTGCTGGCAGATTACGGGCCTCCCATTGCTGCTGCCAGGCCCGTAATCTGCCATGGGCCCCCGTACCGCCTCCTCATGCTGCTGCCAGGTCCAGAGTCTCTCATGGGTCCCTGTACGGCCTCCCATTGCTGCTGTCTCCATCGCCACACTCTGCCATGTGCCACTTTCAGGTCTCCTCACACTGCTGGTGCTGTCCATTTTGTCATAGGGTGCTGGCAGATTACGGGCCTCCCATTGCTGCTGCCAGGCCTGTAATCTGCCATGGGCCCCTGTACCGCCTCCTCATGCTGCTGCCAGGTCCAGAGTCTCTCATGGGTCCCTGTACGGCCTCCCATTGCTGCTGTCTCCATCGCCACACTCTGCCATGTGCCACTTTCAGGTCTCCTCACACTGCTGGTGGGTTCCATTTTGTCATAGGGTGCTGGCAGATTACGGGCCTCCCATTGCTGCTGCCAGGCCCGTAATCTGCCATGGGCCCCCGTACCGCCTCCTCATACTGCTGCCAGGTCCAGAGTCTCTCATGGGTCCCTGTACGGCCTCCCATTGCTGCTGTCTCCATCGCCACACTCTGCCATGTGCCACTTTCAGGTCTCCTCACACTGCTGGTGTGTTCCATTTTTTCATAGGGTGCATTACGGGCCTCCCATTGCTGCTGCCAGGCCTGTAATCTGCCATGGGCCCCTTTACCGCCTCCTCATGCTGCTGCCAGGTCCAGAGTCTCTCATGGGTCCCTGTACGGCCTCCCATTGCTGCTGTCTCCATCGCCACACTCTGCCATGTGCCACTTTCAGGTCTCCTCACACTGCTGGTGGGTTCCATTTTGTCATAGGGTGCTGGCAGAATACGGGCCTCCCATTGCTGCTTCCAGGCCCGTAATCTGCCATGGGCCCCCGTACCGCTTCCTCATGCTGCTGCCAGGTCCAGAGTCTCTCATGGGTCCCTGTACGGCCTCCCATTGCTGCTGTCTCCATCGCCACACTCTGCCATGTGCCACTTTCAGGTCTCTTCACACTGCTGGTGTGTTCCATTTTTTCATAGGGTGCTGGCAGATTACGGGCCTCCCATTGCTGCTGCCAGGCCTGTAATCTGCCATGGGCCCCTGTACCGCCTCCTCATGCTGCTGCCAGGTCCAGAGTCTCTCATGGGTCCCTGTACGGCCTCCAATTGCTGCTGTCTCCATCGCCACACTCTGCCATGTGCCACTTTCAGGTCTCCTCACACTGCTGGTGGGTTCCATTTTGTCATAGGGTGCTGGCAGATTAAGGGCCTCCCATTGCTGCTGCCAGGCCCGTAATCTGCCATGGGCCCCCGTACCGCCTCCTCATGCTGCTGCCAGGTCCAGAGTCTCTCATGGGTCCCTGTACGGCCTCCCATTGCTGCTGTCTCCATCGCCACACTCTGCCATGTGCCACTTTCGGGTCTCCTCACACTGCTGGTGGGTTCCATTTTGTCATAGGGTGCTGGCAGATTACGGGCCTCCCATTGCTGCTGCCAGGCCCGTAATCTGCCATGGGCCCCAGTACCGCCTCATCATGCTGCTGCCAGGTCCAGAGTGTCTCATGGGTCCCTGTACGGCCTCCCATTGCTGCTGTCTCCATCGCCACACTCTGCCATGTGCCACTTTCAGGTCTCCTCACACTGCTGGTGTGTTCCATTTTTTCATAGGGTGCTGGCAGATTACGGGCCTCCCATTGCTGCTGCCAGGCCCGTAATCTGCCATGGGCCCCCGTACCGCCTCCTCATGCTGCTGCCAGGTCCAGAGTCTCTCATGGGTCCCTGTACGGCCTCCCATTGCTGCTGTCTCCATCGCCACACTCTGCCATGTGCCACTTTCAGGTCTCCTCACACTGCTGGTGTGTTCCATTTTGTCATAGGGTGCTGGCAGATTACGGGCCTCCCATTGCTGCTGCCAGGCCTGTAATCTGCCATGGGCCCCTGTACCGCCTCCTCATGCTGCTGCCAGGTCCAGAGTCTCTCATGGGTCCCTGTACGGCCTCCCATTGCTGCTGTCTCCATCGCCACACTCTGCCATGTGCCACTTTCAGGTCTCCTCACACTGCTGGTGTGTTCCATTTTTTCATAGGGTGCTGGCAGATTACGGGCCTCCCATTGCTGCTGCCAGGCCCGTAATCTGCCATGGGCCCCCCTACCGACTCCTCGTGCTGTGACGTTGCAACAAGGTGGAATTCAACCCTACATATGTTAGACCGCCTTTACGAACAGCGAAAGGCCATCACCGATTTCCTGATGTTACAAGCGGATAAAGGTACTCCCCTGTGTAACTTAGATGTCAGCCATTGGCAGCTCATGCGTGACACCTGCCGCTTGCTCAGGCCCTTTGAGGAGGCCACGCTATTCGTGAGTCGGCAGGACTATGGGATGAACGACGTCATTCCTCTGTTGCACGTCCTGGAACAAATGCTGTTAACAATGGCTGGTCAGGGTGCGGTAGACGTGGCGCACAGATCTCAACGCCACATGACCCCTGTGGGGGTAGGACAGGAAAAAGAGGAGGAGGTAGAGGAGGACATTGGTGCTCAGGAATTATTGAGTGAAATGGGTGGTTTTTCCACTCAGCGGACAGGAGTGGAGGAGCAGGAGCATCTGGTAGAGGAGGAGGAGGAGGAGACAGAGGACCCAGACGCACCGTGGCAGTATGCTGTGGAGATGGAGGCAGGGAGTCCCTCGCATTCCTTGGCACAAATGGCCCATAGCATGCTCGGTTGCTTGCGTAGCGACAGCCGAATAATAACCATCAGACAGAGGGATGACTTTTGGCTGTCCACCTTGTTGGACCCTCGCTACCGTTCAAAAATGGTGGCCTTTTTCACACCTGCTGAGAGGGAGGCCAAAATAAAGTACTATAAAAACCACCTATGTAGTCAGTTGGTCTCTGCCTTTCTGCGCCAACGTCCATCCTCAGACACTGTGGGCCCTGTGCGCTCGCGTTCCGCTGCCATGGCAGCAAGGGAGGGGTGGGGTGGTAGGAGCAGTGGCAGCTCCACCAGCAGCGGCTGCCTCAGTCTGCAGTCGATGATGAGTAGCTTTCTTCACCAGCGCAGTGAGGAAACTACTAACCAGCCGCAGCAGCAGCAGCATCAGGTGGACCTGGAGCAGGACCTCAAACAACAGGCTTGGGCCTACTTGGACAGCACCCTGCCAACCGAGGTAGACAATCCCCTTGACTACTGGGCAACGAAACTTGACCTTTGGCCCCAACTAGCTGAATTTTCCCTTGAAAGGCTGTCATGCCCGGCCAGTAGCGTGGCATCGGAGCGCGTGTTTAGTGCGGCAGGAGGTATTGTAACTCCGCGGAGGACACGACTGTCCACCCAAAGTGTGGAGAGACTCACGTTTGTGAAAATGAATCAGGCGTGGATTAGTCTGGATTTCAAACCACCAGTTCCTGACACAACTGACTAAATCCGCCATGAATAATGCCCCAAACATGTGCCACTTTCAGGTCTCCTCACACTGCTGGTGGGTTCCATTTTGTCATAGGGTGCTGGCAGATTACGGGCCTCCCATTGCTGCTGCCACGCCCGTAATCTGCCATGGGCCCCTGTACCGCCTCCTCATGCTGCTGCCAGGTCCAGAGTGTGTCATGGGTCCCTGTACGGCCTCCCATTGCTGCTGTCTCCATCGCCACACTCTGCCATGTGCCACTTTCAGGTCTCCTCACACTGCTGGTGGGTTCCATTTTGTCATAGGGTGCTGGCAGATTACGGGCCTCCCATTGCTGCTGCCAGGCCCGTAATCTGCCATGGGCCCCCGTACCGACTCCTCATGCTGCTGCCAGGCCCGTAATCTGTCATGGGCCCCTGTACCGCCTCCTCATGCTGCTGCCAGGTCCAGAGTGTGTCATGGGTCCCTGTACGGCCTCCCATTGCTGCTGTCTCCATCACCACACTCTGCCATGTGCCACTTTCAGGTCTCCTCACACTGCTGGTGGGTTCCATTTTGTAATAGGGTGCTGGCAGATTACGGGCCTCCCATTGCTGCTGCCACGCCCGTAATCTGCCATGGGCCCCCGTACCGCCTCCTCATGCTGCTGCCAGGTCCAGAGTGTCTCATGGGTCCCTGTACGGCCTCCCATTGCTGCTGTCTCCATCGCCACACTCTGCCATGTGCCACTTTCAGGTCTCCTCACACTGCTGGTGGGTTCCATTTTGTCATAGGGTGCTGGCAGATTACGGGCCTCCCATTGCTGCTGCCAGGCCCGTAATCTGCCATGGGCCCCCGTACCGACTCCTCATGCTGCTGCCAGGCCCGTAATCTGTCATGGGCCCCTGTACCGCCTCCTCATGCTGCTGCCAGGTCCAGAGTGTGTCATGGGTCCCTGTACGGCCTCCCATTGCTGCTGTCTCCATCACCACACTCTGCCATGTGCCACTTTCAGGTCTCCTCACACTGCTGGTGGGTTCCATTTTGTAATAGGGTGCTGGCAGATTACGGGCCTCCCATTGCTGCTGCCAGGCCCGTAATCTGCCATGGGCCCCCGTACCGCCTCCTCATGCTGCTGCCAGGTCCAGAGTGTCTCATGGGTCCCTGTACGGCCTCCCATTGCTGCTGTCTCCATCGCCACACTCTGCCATGTGCCACTTTCAGGTCTCCTCACACTGCTGGTGGGTTCCATTTTGTCATAGGGTGCTGGCAGATTACGGGCCTCCCATTGCTGCTGCCAGACCCGTAATCTGCCATGGGCCCCCGTACCGCCTCCTCATGCTGCTGCCAGGTCCAGAGTCTCTCATGGGTCCCTGTACGGCCTCCCATTGCTGCTGTCTCCATCGCCACACTCTGCCACGTGCCACTTTCAGGTCTCCTCACACTGCTGGTGTGTTCCATTTTTTCATAGGGTGCTGGCAGATTACGGGCCTCCCATTGCTGCTGCCAGGCCTGTAATCTGCCATGGGCCCCTGTACCGCCTCCTCATGCTGTTGCCAGGTCCAGAGTCTCTCATGGGTCCCTGTACGGCCTCCCATTGCTGCTGTCTCCATCGCCACACTCTGCCATGTGCCACTTTCGGGTCTCCTCACACTGCTGGTGGGTTCCATTTTGTCATAGGGTGCTGGCAGATTACGGGCCTCCCATTGCTGCTGCCAGGCCCGTAATCTGCCATGGGCCCCAGTACCGCCTCCTCATGCTGCTGCCAGGTCCAGAGTGTCTCATGGGTCCCTGTACGGCCTCCCATTGCTGCTGTCTCCATCGCCACACTCTGCCATGTGCCACTTTCAGGTCTCCTCACACTGCTGGTGTGTTCCATTTTGTCATAGGGTGCTGGCAGATTACGGGCCTCCCATTGCTGCTGCCAGGCCTGTAATCTGCCATGGGCCCCTGTACCGCCTCCTCATGCTGCTGCCAGGTCCAGAGTCTGTCATGGGTCCCTGTACGGCCTCCCATTGCTGCTGTCTCCATCGCCACACTCTGCCATGTGCCACTTTCAGGTCTCCTCACACTGCTGGTGGGTTCCATTTTGTCATAGGGTGCTGGCAGATTACGGGCCTCCCATTGCTGCTGCCAGGCCCGTAATCTGCCATGGGCCCCAGTACCGCCTCCTCATGCTGCTGCCAGGTCCAGAGTGTCTCATGGGTCCCTGTACGGCCTCCCATTGCTGCTGTCTCCATCGCCACACTCTGCCATGTGCCACTTTCAGGTCTCCTCACACTGCTGGTGGGTTCCATTTTGTCATAGGGTGCTGGCAGATTACGGGCCTCCCATTGCTGCTGCCAGGCCCGTAATCTGCCATGGGCCCCCGTACCGCCTCCTCATGCTGCTGCCAGGTCCAGAGTGTCTCATGGGTCCCTGTACGGCCTCCCATTGCTGCTGTCTCCATCGCCACACTCTGCCATGTGCCACTTTCAGGTCTCCTCACACTGCTGGTGGGTTCCATTTTGTCATAGGGTGCTGGCAGATTACGGGCCTCCCATTGCTGCTGCCAGGCCCGTAATCTGCCATGGGCCCCCGTACCGCCTCCTCATGCTGCTGCCAGGTCCAGAGTGTCTCATGGGTCCCTGTACGGCCTCCCATTGCTGCTGTCTCCATCGCCACTCTCTGCCATGTGCCACTTTCAGGTCTCCTCACAGTGGTGGTGGGTTCTATTTTGTCATAGGGTGCTGGCAGATTACGGGCTTCCCATTGCTGCTGCCAGGCCCGTAATCTGCCATGGGCCCCTGTACCGCCTTCTAATGCTGCTGCCAGGTCCAGAGTGTCTCATGGGTCCCTGTACGGCCTCCCATTGCTGCTGTCTCCATCGCCACACTCTGTCATGTGCCACTTTCAGGTCTCCTCACACTGCTGGTGGGTTCCATTTTTTCATAGGGTGCTGTATGGCCTCCCATTGCTGCTGCCTCCACCGCCACACTGTGGCTCCACACTCTGATTTTGGCCCCGTGACTGCCCAAATGAATGAAGTGTGCGGTGATTCTAAGATCGACGGCACTCATCTGCATGTCATACTGACTGACAGTATTATTTCTCTTCCCCAGCAGACTCCAAGGGCATTTAAATTAAAGGTACAGTGTTCTGCACTAATATAAAGGCTCTCTGAAGCCTAGAAACACCCTTTTATAAATTAAATTCGCAGCGAATATATTCGCATCGAATCAAATTTATTCCTCGAATTCGCCGAATCGAATTTTTGAATACTTCGCTCATCTCTAGTTATTTTAGATAAAGACCCCAAAGACACAATTAAAATCATCTTTTACATGCATCACCCTCTAGTGTGCAACTAGACTAGTGTAGTGTATTATAGGCAAAATCATTGTGTGTGACTCATGGTAGTTGTGTGAGTCATGTGATTGGGGTCGGTTATTGCAGGTCAGCTGGATGACTCAGCAGGTTATGGCTCTATCGCCTCCTCCTGACTCTGGAGGACCATAGAACCTTCCAGTAGTCGGTAAGCAGGAATGGATGGAGGCCTAATCTGCATATTTATGGGTGGTCCGGCTAATCCCAGGTTTGGAGGCCCTCATAGAATGATGGACTGCCCTATAATTATGGGAGAGTCAGGCTTACAGAGGAGTCAGATGGAAGATTGAGTGCTGAGGAGACGATGCCTAGGATGGATCCCCGAGCTTTGGGGGGGGGGGCTCTAGCCTGGGCTTGGCTGGCTCAGGAGGATACATTCAGTGGAGAGGCATAAATGGGATCAAGGTCTGGAGCAGCAGGGAGCAAGGAGGACAGCGAGTACAGCAGCACACCTTGGCATCTACAAAGGGAAAGACTGGCACACGTAGCAAACTCTCTAAGGATAACACTGGGCTCAATTCTTAATCATTGTCCCGGGAGATCTTCTGAGAAGCCAGAAGGGCTGGTAGTACTTGCAGGCTGTGGAACTGGGAGCAGCTCTTTAGGGGAAGGGAAGACATCTCTACATGAAGCAATGAGAAGTAAAGTGATTTTTGAGGAGTTGCTAGTTCCTCGCCCATAAAGGGCAGCTGCTACTGATCCGTAAAGACTGACAGCTTTCAGGAAAAGAGCAGTCCAGGATCTGTCTTTGTACATAGGAGGGAAGTGTCCCCCTTCTGTTGTTTCAAGCCAAAGTGGGCATCTCATAATCCCTATTCCCCATCCAAGTTGATTTCCCCTGATAAAAAAACAAAACCAAGTCCATGGACTGGTCATTGTCTTTGGATGCAAGTTGGTGTGAGAAATACCTGTTGCCTGGCTGTGCAGGGAGAGGCTGAAGGATACCCACAACACAGGGTAGTGCTACATACATTTCATGTATTAAGTGGGAAAACTTCTCAACCATGAATATCTTGTCCAAGGAAAGATTTCTGTTAAATCCAGACACGTTTAATCCTCCCATGTCTGGGGGTCATCAAAAACTTTGTGAACAGATCAGTAGTTTTAGTATCTATTCACTGGCATATCATTCATTGTACAAGAGTGTGTGCGGGGTGCACAGGCCCCGAGGGAAGGGGGGCACACTGTGCCCTGTCACACACTGCGAATAGTCAACCATTTCCCATCATGGCCACTGAATCCCACCCCCCTCCACCCCCCACAGCACAGACAGATTCTCTGTGGCTGCCTTGCAGTTGCCAGCTTTCCCTCCTATCCCTTGCCACTGGCTTTGGGTGCTCTGCCATCCCCCAATGCTCTGACCCCTACATATTGCTCTGTCACCTCAGGGATTCCCTGGTGCCCCCTTCCAGCCGGATTCCCCTCCTCCCCCTCCTGCCGGCTGCATGTCATGTTTACCAGCCCTAAGATAGCCCACAAAATGTCAGCAAGGAGTCAGAATTATTGGATCACATGATCATTGACTTGCTGTGGAGGGTGATGTTTGGCAAGCATTTCTGCTTGCAGATATTTGAGCAAGATATGTTCATGGCCAGAGAAGGAGGGACATCAGACAGGGAACAGCTAGAGGCAGTGATGGTCCAGCAGCTGCAGCGTACCGGAAAGTGGGCTCCAGCAAAGAGGAGGAATCGGATGACAAGGTGGCAAACCATCTGTAGGTGCCACATATTGGAGAAGAGGAAGGAGTTTTGAGGGAGAGGCAGATGAGAAGTGAGGGAAGATTTTGTCTAGGGGCAGAAGCTGCTTACAGAGGACTGGAAGGAGTAGCCTTCCCAGGGCTGGTCCACAGAACTATTCAGCATAGACATGTTTAACCAACTGTCTACAGGGCACTTTTACCCCCTCCCTGCCCAGGCCAATTTTCAGCTTTCAGCACTGTCATACTGTGAATGACAATTGCAACACTGTACCCATATTACATTTTTATAATTATTTCACGCAAATAGAGATTTCTTTTAGTTGTATTTAATCACCACTAGGTGTTTTGTTTTTTGCACTATAAATGAACACATAACGAATATTTTGAAAAAAAAAGGTTTTCTTTGTTTCTAATATAAAATTTTGCAAACAGGTAATTTTTGTTCTTCACTAATGTGCGTTGATGAGGCTGCACTGATAGACAGCGCTGATGGTTACTGATAGGCAGCACTGATGGGCACTCATAGGTTGCACTGGTGGGCATTGGTGAGGAGGCACTGATGATGCAGCACTGATGGGCACTGATAGGCAGCTCTGAAGGGAACTAATAGGTAGCACTGAAGGGCACTGACTTGTGGTACTGATAGGCTGTACTGACTGGCGGCACTGGCGGGCACAGATTGACAGCACTGCTGGGCAGTGCTGGGCAGCACTGATGGGCAGCACTGTTAGGCTCTTTTGGGGTGGCACTGATAATCAATGCCCTGATTATCAGTGCAGATGTCTGCTTTGACCTTTGCCAGTTACTGGCAGTACTTTCCTCACGCTGTGACAGTGTAAAGAAAGTACTGCCGATAATAACCAGCAAGTATATTTACATAGTTAGACTGGACACAACTGATCATGTGGCAAAAGGCGTGATTGGCCTTTTACCATGTTATGTGATCAGCTGTGTCCAAAAGGACACAGCGATCACAGACAGCGCCAGGTGTGCAACGCTGGGGTGTGTGTAGGGACATGTTCTGTGAGGACGCCCTCCCAGAACTGGACTACGGCGCTGTAGCCGTCATTTGTAGTAAAGTGGTTAATGTATCCACTGTCATCAGCACCAATGTGATCTGCAGGTTCTGCTTTTAGCATATCAGCTGTGGTAGAAGTACCAGCCACTTGGGTATCACATGCAGGAGGAAACACGTCTCTGCACCACAGAGCTCAGTGACAGCAGCACTTTGTTGAGACAAGTTAGCATTAAAAGGCCTGTATTATTCCTTCTCATTCCTCACTTTCTGCATCCCTTCCCCCTGCTGCATCCGCTGCCACATTTTCAGCCTTCAATTACATAAAAATGCAGTCAGAGAGGAAACATGAAAAAAAACAAAACACACAATTTCCTTCCTAGAGTCTGTTAATAATACAACTGCATTAAGATACATTTAAGCTACATAATTTAGGCTCAATTTACAAAATGTTAACACAAGGATAGGTAATCTTTATTTTATCTATCAGATTGTATTTTTTCAATCTCAATGGCTGAAAATAAATGTATTTTTTTGAAAGTAGGTAATTTAATCCTGATATGTTACATTTATGGATTGAGCATAATCAGAAAGAATTAACCACTTGCCCTCCAGAGGATTTACCCCCCTTCCTGACCAGGCCATTTTTTACGATACGGCGCTGCATTACTTTAACTGATAATTGCACGGTCATGCAACGCTGCATCCAAATGAAATTCATGTAATTTTTTTCCCTACAAATAGAGCTTTCTCTCGTGGTAGTTCTACGTTTTTTATTTTTTGCACTATAAACAAAAAAAGACTGACAATTGTGAAAAAAAACCTATATTTTTGACTTTTTGCTATAAAACATATCCAGTAAAACAAATTAAGAAATCAAATTTCATCATAAATTTAGGCCAAAATGTATTCTTCTACATGTCTTTGCTAAGAAAAATCCCAATACGTGTAAATGAATTGGTTTATGTGAAAGTTATAGTGTCTACAAATGGCGGTATATACAGTATACTGGAATTTTTTTTTCTATACTAGTAATGGTGGTGGTCAGCGACTTCTAGCAGGACTGCAGCGGGCATTCTGACACTGGGTGGAAACTGACTAACTGTCACTGACATCCCCAGTGACACCAATACAGTGATCAGCGCTAATAAAAAGCACTGACACTGTACTAATGACACTGGGCAGGAAGGGGTTAACATCTGGGGCAATCAAAGGGTTAACTGTGTGCTGTGTGTGGTTTACTGTGTAAGCACACTGCTTTGTATTGCTCTGCTATGCAAGTGAGTCTCAGCCGCACAATTTTATTGTCCCTCAAACAAATAAGTGTAAATAAGTAAAAAACAGGACTAACAGAGTATGTGTAAAGTTGACAGGCTGACTGTCAAGTGGAAATGATCCAATGGCTGTGCAGCCTCCAGATCACGTCCACACCCCCATGTCCTCTGCCATGCTTCACAGGGTCCACACTCTCATCAGCGGACCTAGGTCCTGCATGGTGGGTGCCACCGGTAGGAGGGAGGGAGATCAGCAAACACCTTTTCTTCCCTTCCTGTTAATGACCTGGAAACAACGCTGAAAATGTCACTTCTGAATCTTGGTGTCACAGTCCCTAGACAGGACTGGATTATGTTAGCTTCAGACAAAGGGATGTGAGTGAGGAGATAGGAGAGGAGGACTGGAGGGAATGGTCCCTTAGAATATACAAGGGCATTGGGAATGTCTCCCTTGTAGAGGAAGGCTATAAGGTCCTTTCTTGCTGGTATTTAGTCCCAGATCGATTGTCAAGAATGTACCCTGTCTCATCCTTGCTCTGTTTCCAAGGATGTGTTCAAGTGGGAACAATGTTTCATGTATGGTGGACATGCCCTAAGGTTACAAGGTACTGGATATGAGTTCATTCCTTGATTTTCATGGTGACCATGATTAATGTCATCAAGAACCCTAGAACTGCGCTGCTTAACGAACCCATTGCTGGAGTTCCAGATCCTCTCAGACCCTAATTTATTTCATGTTCCTGGCAGCCAAAATAGCAATCGCTACTGCATGGAAGAAGCCGGTAGTGGACTTGGCGTTAATGAAACAAAAACCTTCCTGGATCATAATTAATGAGAAAATGTTCAGTATCCTGCGAGATACCTCTGCCAAGTTTGTGCGAGTCTGGAACCCATGGATTAGTTACCTGCATGCTGCATCCTAAAATTGCTCTATTTTCTTTGTGCTGGCTTGGTGGAGCCAATTGCATGGGTGGATTCCATTTCTCCCTTTGTTCTCTTCTACTTCTTTTTTTCTTTTTCTCCATCTTTCTATCTTTTCTTGCCCGATTGGCCCTCTGATGACTTGATGCCTTATTGTAGTTTAAAGATACATTGTATAGTATTTTGGTTTTTTTGTGCCTGATATATGGGACTATAGACCCCAGGCTTTGGCACATTTGGATTGCTTCCACAGATCCAGCTTTTCCATCCCTTTGTACCTGTTGTTGACCAATCCTAGTGCCTCCTGCTCTGAGGTGGATTAAGGCAGCTGGACTTGCTATACTCTCTTTCTATATCATTGGTATATATTATTTTTTGTTATCTTTGTATTTTGCCTGCGTTGCAAGTTCCTTCTGTGTGGCCATCAGGGGCCTATAGTGATACTGTTATCTACATGTTTATATGTTGAAAATTATTTTCTCTTTTAATATTTAAAAAAAATTTTTTAAGACAGAACACAAAAAAACACAAGATAAAAAAACAAAAACATGAGGCGCAAAAGAACAGACATGTTGTAACCATATATCCACATGTCATGTAACTACCTGCTCGCTGTCAGGGCAGTACATATAGATGAATTCTATACCACCCAGGGACCTGGTGGCCATGCAGGAGCTATACCTCTGCACATGGCAGTTCCAGGGCAACAAGTTGGTTGCGTTTCAATAAAACCATTATATCATAACAAAAACATAAACTAACATGTTTGATAGCGACATAAAAATAGAGCATAATAAATTATTCAGGGTACAAACATGAGGAAAAGAAAGAGAAGTAGCAGGAGCCATGATAGGCAACTGTAAAATAACTCTGATCACAGGTCATAACACCATTTTAGATGTGAGGAAAGTAGGTAAGTATGTGGGTGAGAGATCAGTATACCATGAAGTTATGTATCGTCCAGCGGTTAAGCAGAGTGAGTCTGTCAGGCATGTGGCAACACTCATCAGTGGAGGGGCATTACCAAACAAAGTTGCCCAAAAAAGCTCTAGGGGTTATAGAGTTATATTGCCAGGGATAAGGTTATCTGGGCTGTCCAGTTCCATAGAGTAATACATCCAGATTGACCAAATGTCATAAAATTTCTCAAGATAATTCTTAACTGTATAAACCCAGCGTTCAGCTTCTAGTATCTTTTCCACCTCCCTCCTCCAGTCCTGCATGGTAGGACACTGAGATTGTTTCCATAATTTCGGTATTAAGCTCTTGGCTGCATTCAAAAGATGAGGGGTGACATTATGTTTATATGATTTGATAGAGGAGGGGGTAGCGTGAAATAAATAATGAAGGGGGTAGATTTAATAGGTTTAAGAGTTGTCCTCTGAATCTAAGGGGAAATATCTCTCCAGAATTTTTGGATCATGGGACAATACCCCCATATATTCAGAAAGATGCCTTCATGAGGGCAGCCTCTCCAACAGCCATGATCAACCCCAGGGAAGATCTTAGCCAACTGTGAGGTTGTCCTATACCAGCGAGACAGAGATTTATAGAACGACTCTTGGGTCTTCGAGCCGATGGAGGAGACGTGATAATTTGATTATTTTCTGTAATTGGTGAGGCGTAAAATCAAGTCCCACCTCCAATTCCCATTTCCTAACACAGTGGGGAGTTATCTAGGAGGAAATTCCCCAAGGTTCATACATATAGATTCGAAAGAAGTTAGTGAGTCGTTTGACGTACTTTAGGGACTAATTTCTGGAAGAAATCATGTAGCTGTCTGTGGTGCAAGAAGTGCATGGGGAATGCCCCAAAGGAACCTCTCAATCTGTCCAGGGGCAGCAGGTGGCCCGCAAAGGCCAAATTCAAACATGTAGTGTTCCCTTCTCTACCCCAGGAGTTAAAAAAGGAGATATCTTCTCCAGGAGGGAACCAAGGAAAACCCCCATTGGTGCCAGAGGTGAGGTTGGAGGAGAAAGAATTCCTGTTCCATTGGCTTGATCCCAGACTCTCATAGTGTTCAGTATAAACGGACTCGTCCAACTGGACAGTCTACGAGCCATACCTGGGATCCAAGGGGCCCCTGCCAAGTTCCTACCAGAGAGACTTTTCAAAGGTAACCCATATCTTCTTTCAAATGATGGCACCAGTTTATAATACGAACCAACGACACAGCTTTATAGTATAGAGATATATCAGGCACCCCAAAGGCCCCTCTTCTTTGCATCGATGAAGAAGCGAGTACCCCAACCTAGGCTGTTTCCCCTGCAAAATGAAAGTTGTAAATAACCGGCGTAAATTACGGAAAAACAAAGGTGGCAGGTGTATGGGGATTGTGGAGAGCAAGTACAAAATTTTTGGCAGGATCAACATTTTAAGATGTTAATTTGACCCATCCACGTGAGGGCAGTATTTTGCCAAGCACTTAAATCTTTTTCTACCCCTTGTAAGAGTGTACCATAATTTGCAGCGTACAATAATTTGGGGTCTGAAGAGATATCAGTGCCTAGATAGGGCAGTGTTTGTGATTTCCAGGTAAACTAACTGCAAATTAGTCTTGAGTGATAGCATAAGATCAGAGGGAATCGTGACTGATAGAATCTCAGACTTCCCATAGTTAATACTAAAATTGGAGAGAGAACCATACGTGTGAAGCTCGGACATCAAAACTGGCAAGGTGGTAAGTGGCTGGGATATGTAAAACAGATTATCGTCAGAATAAGCAGAAACTTTATGGACTTCAGACCCAATAAGTACCCCTCTGATGTCATCATTATTGTCATTATTATTCCTGTAGGTGTTGACAAATGAAGGTGCTATGGGTGTTGGCCCAGGATGAGTCGCATGGAGCTTTAAGGTTGTATAGGGGACTGTAATAAGTCCGGAAAGCCTCAGCAATGCGATCAGAGTCCACTACCTGTCTGTCACAAGCCATCAGTTTTTGTACATGAGAAAGTGCCTGTCATTTGCGAAGGAAGTGGGCAAGAAGGCACCTCATTTATTCCCATGCTCATAAAATTTTTGTGCATAGTAACGTAATTCATTCTGAGCTTTCCTTTCAAGGCACGCAGAAAGTTTGGATCTAAGATCTGTCAGTGCAGTCAAGTCGGAAATGTTGTAGTTGATTCTTGTGTGTTTGTTCAAGTAAGCGAATTTTACTAACCAAACCATCAATTTCTGTACCTATAGCTTTTTTAAGTCTTGATCCATAGACTATCAGGGCTCCCCTTATCACCACCTTATGCCCATCCCACAACACCCCTGTGGACACTTCATCAGTGGAATTAAGTTGGAAATATGTGGTAATGGAGGATTCAATGGCGGTACAGGTGGTATCGTCATCCAACACGAACTCGTTCAAAGCCAAGTCCAAGCAGGTCTTTGGGAGGCATACATAGACAGGTTCAAAGAAACAGGGGCATGATCAGAAATAGTTGTTGGGCCAATATCCGTATTGTTAAGTTAAGCAAAGATAATACTGATCAAACCGCAAATAGGAGTTTTGGACATGGGAGAAATAGCTATAATCTTTAAGAGAAGGGTGAGCCACTCTCCAACTATCCACTAAGTGAAGATCCTGTAGATGTTTCCAGAAATGTTTCAGAGCTTTAAAAGACAAGGACGATTGCTCTGATGAGGTGTCCAATTGAGGGTCGGGGGTTAGATTGAAGTCCCCCCCCCCAAGTATGAGGAGGCCTTACTAAAATTCAAGGAGGTTCCTCAATACAGTGGAGAGAAAATCAATGGTTCGGGTGTTAGATGCATAAACATTAGCTATAGTGTATAACTTATTATTAATAGTGCCCTTGAGGAACAAATATCTGCCTTCCCGGACAGCTATATAGGTGAGAGGGATAAAAGAACACGACTTATGGATGGCCACTGCCATTCCCCTTGCTTTAGGAATTGGAGAAGGGCATAGGAACCATTGGTTAAATATTGATTATGGGAGATTGGGCGTGGAAGTCACCGTGAAATGAGTCTCCTGAAGAAGTGGCATTGTTGGGTGTAATAGGCAGAGTTCCTGCCATAATTTCCCTCTCTTAGATGGTGAGCACATTTGGTGGACAATATATGAAACCACCGACAATGTGGACTCCATATTGTCAGTTGGTGGGGAAGGCTGGGGTCCACACCCTGAGAGTCCCAGCCCAGGAGACAACACATGTAAAGAAGGCAGCACAAACCACATATAATTAAGAAAAAACCTCCAAGTATACCGGTGATGAATCGGAAAAAGCATAGAATAAAATCTAAACATAGAGAAAAAACAGTAAACCAATACAGAAGTTTGCCAACTGTGAACAAGGAGGATAGAGGGTTCGCCTGTGCACCCGAAGGGGTACGTAGCCGAAGCCCCCAAACAACTGTAATCTACAGAATAATCTTCGTTTAATGGAGATTTACCCATGTGGGGGAAGGCCTACGTAAACAAAAACAGAGCAATCATTGTTCTCAATACCAGAGTAGAAGCACTGTAGTATCTTTAGGTGATGCATAGTCAGGAGCAGACGTCTCCAGTGCGATATGTAGTGGAACACCGATGCGTACCACCAAATAGAAGAACATAAAATAAGAGCAACTGTAGGGTTCCTGACATAGATTCTCAGTAGGCAATGTTCAGTTATGAGGCTGCAGGAACGTTGGAAAGAAACAAACTGTAAGGCCTTAAAAGAGCATCTGAAGACATTTGATTCTGAAACTAGGAAACCCTCAAGGGTCCTGCTAGGGGAGTCCAAGGAGACCCCTCTCTATTGGCGTTGGTGCAGGCGAGAGCACTGGGGTGCTGGTTGCCAGCATACTGGGCCTCAGGGGATGTACACTTCACTTGTAAAGCGCCAATCCTGGAAATCAGCTTGCGGGAGTTCCAGTGTCTCTAGGAATTTACGGAAATCATCCTTGTTGCGTAGGGTGGCAGATTTCCCATCTCTGCGTGTGGTAAGACGAAAGGGGAAGCCCCATCGATATGTCACCCCCTCCTGGCAAAGACCCGCCAGCACAGGACCCAAGGCCCATCTCATCATGAGGGTGCGTTTAGATAGGTCAGGAAAAAGTAGCAGGCAAGCCCCATCAAATTCCACAAATTGCTTTCCACGCATGGCAGTCATGATGGCCCATTTAACCACATACTTATGCACCTTACAGATGATGTCCCGGGTTTGTTTATATCCTGGGGTGGCGGTAATAAGGCCCTGTGCGTACAATCTATTTCCACTGGCGCTGATGCAGATTCGCCCAGGATAAGACTGAAGATCCCCTGGAGTGTGGGTACCAGGTCTTGCGCATGGGTAGCCTCAGGCAAACCACGAATCTGTATGTTCTGCCGTTGCTCGCGGTTTTCATAGTCATCCAGTTGTAATAAAAGGGATTCAATCATGGTGTCATGTGTATGGGAGGCTTCCCCCAGTTTAGTCATCGTATGGGATAGATCTTCATGAGCCGTTTCTAAAGTGTCTACTCGATGACCTATAGCAGTGGTATCAGCTCGCACTTTATCCAAGGCCTCTTTAAAGGAAGATTCCATGGCTGCAATCAGCTGCACCATATCAGCCTTAGTAGGGAGGGCCCTAATATGCTCTTTAATGTCCCAGTCTCCTGTAAGGTCATCTAGAACAGAGCCCACTGTTGAGGGCTGTGTAGAAGTATGTGAAGGAGTAGGGCTATCACAGCATAACTGAGACGAGCTGGCAGCATCCCCATGGTCAGAGGCAGCAGCTGGAGAAGAGGCAGAGGACGGATGGTGATCCGGTGCCATCTTGGATTCCTCATGGCGCGGTCCCAGTAAAGTAGGAATCCAGGGCTCCAGAGCGAGTCTGTGGGGCCCGGGCAGGTGTGGAATATGCTGCTTTCCTGGCATTGTCAGTTATATGTATATCAGCGCCCGCGCTCTGTGAAGCGGTAAATGGCCCTGGGTGGACGGGAGCTCTCAGGCTGCATGTCCTCACGCTTTCATGGCCAGACCACACCCCCCAATACTCACCTCCACTGTCACAATTTGAAAATAGCGTGGCCATTCAGGGCTATGCCAACACAGCTGGGTAATTTATTCACAGTTTCCTGTGAATAAATTACATAGTTACATAGTTAGTCTGGCTTAAAAAAAGGCAAAAGTCCATCCAGTTCAACCATAAAAAAATCAAAACAAGTTTTAATCCTATACCCACAGAGTTCACTATATGATCCACTGATGTGTTTATACATGTTGATCATATCACCCCTTAATCTCCTTTTCTCAAGAGAGAATAAATTCAGTTTCTCTAATATTTCCTCATAGCTGAGCTCCTCCATGCCTCTTATCAGTTTGGTTGCCCTTCTCTGTACTTTCTCCAGTTCCCCAATGTTCTTTTTGTGAATTGGTGCCCAAAACTGAACTGCATATTCCAGATGAGGCATTACTAATGATTTGTACAGGGGTAATATGATATCTCTCTCTCTGGAGTCTATACCTCTTTTAATACAAGAGAGGATTTTGCTCGCTTTAGAAACCGCAGCTTGGCATTGCATGCCACCATTAAGCTTGTGAAATGAAATTGGCTGTTTACCATGTGATCAGCTGTGTCCTATCACAGCCCATCACAAATTTAAACAAACAGCTGTTACTTGCTGTTACCGCTCCTCCTTGTAACACACGGAAGAGAAGGAGAAGGGGAACAGTGAGTTACCGCATTCAGTACTGTGCACCACACTGCCCTGAATGCCTGTTACAGCTGCCCATCAGTGTACCTGTCACCAGCCCATCAGTGTACCTGTCGCCAGTCCATCAGCATACCTGTTGCCAGCCCATCAGCATACCTGTCACCAGTCCATCGGCATACCTGTCGCCAGTCTATCAGTATACCTGTTGCCAGCCCATCAGCATACCTGTCACCAGTCCATTGGCGTACCTGTCACGCAGCCTGTCAATGTACCTGTCAGTACAGCCCATCATGTACCTATCAGCACAGCCCATCATGTACCTGTCAGTGCAGCCTGTCATGTAACTGTCAGTGCAGCCCATCAAGTACCTGTCAGCAAAGCCCGTCACGTACCTGTCAGCACAGTCCGTCATATATCTGTCAGCGCAGTCCATCACGTACCTGACAACACAGCCAACCAGTGTACCTGTCCTGCAGCCTGTTAGTGTACCTGTCAGTACAGCCTGTCAGCATACTTGTCAGCACAGCCCATCATATACTTTGTCAGCACAGCCCATCAATGTACCTGTCGTGCAGCCCATCAGTGTACCTGTCAGCACATCCATCAGTGCAGCCTATCAGTGTACCTGTCAGCACACACACCAGTGCAGCCTATCAGTGTACCTGTCATCAGTGCAGCCTAATCAGTGTACCCATCACAGAGCTGCCATCACTGCCACCCATCAGCAGTGTACCCAACACAGTTGCCTGTCATACAACCAAGATGTAAAAAAAAATATTTCACTAGTGAGGAGGCTTTTAAAATCCTCTGCATGATGGACGAGAGCAGTGGGGAGCTCTCACCATCTGATTCTGATTTGGAATACGAGCTAGTTAAAATTAGTGGATCAGTGACCGAATCAGAAGAGGAAGCAGTCCCTCCTAAAAGAGTAAGATGCTCTGAAGAGCAGGCAACCATGAGCAGCGCCAAACAGAGCAAGACCCCAGGATGAAAGTACCAGCACTGGAATATCACACCAGACCCCAAAATTCAGGGCCCAAACAAACCTCCCAGATGCTCTGGCAAACCCTTTATGGCTGCCTTCCAGCTCAGGATCAGCTAAAATCCCCCCTTTCACTGCACAACCAGGTGTGCAGCCCAACACAGAACATTTTTCCCTAATTGATTTTTTAAATTTATTTTTCCCCTGATAATTTCCTTCAATTTATTGTGGATCAGACTAACCTGTTTGCTCAACAATATATCACAATCAGCACAAATGTATGCTATGCCCATCCATTTGAATGGAGACGGCTAACAGTAGAGGAGTTTAACTTGTTTTTGGGCCTTACGATCAATATGGGGCTTACAAAAAAAAATGTATTGCATTCATATTGGTCCACTCACCCCATCCATCACATTCCCATCTTTCCAGCTGTAATGTAATACATTCCCCTGCTAAATAATTTTTTTTCTAAAATATTTGCTGAACTATATGTCCCTGACCAAAATATCTGTGTGGACGAATCTCTTTCTACTTTCCTGTCATGGAAAGTAAGCAAAACATTCCCAGTAAAAGGGCTAGGTATGGACTGAAGTTCAAAAAGCTTTGTGAAAGTGCCATGGGATATGTGCATGCCTTCCACGTGTATAAAGGCAAAGACCCCCAGCTTCAGCCCCCTGGGTGCCCAACCTATATTGTCACAAGTGGAAAAATTGTTTGGGACCTGGCTTTTCCACTTTTCCAAAAGGGGTATCACATCTACCTACAGTTATTACATAAGCCTGCCCCTTTTCCTCCACCTGTAACTTGAGAAAACAATGGCCTGTGGTACTACCCGAACAAACAGGAAGGGCTTCCCACAAAATCTAGTGAACACAAGGCTACAAAGGGGGCAATCTGCATGAATGAGGAACGAGGAAGTGTTGGCCGTGAAGTGGAGAGATAGGAGAGATGTTTACACCCTGTCCACCATCCACAATGACACCATGGTGGAAATTCACAGAAGACAAGGTCCCATCTGAAAGCCAGAGTGTATCTGCAATTACAGTCAATTCATGAGAGGGGTGGATTTAAATGATAAGATGCGGCAGCCATATTTATCAAAAAGGAAGTCCCTCTTCTGGTATAAAAAAGTTGGAATATACTTTTTCCACATGGCCATTTTTAATGCATATATCACCTAACAAGTCAGTGGAAAGACCTACCACCTTCCTCAAATTTTATAGAAGATGTTGTCACTACCCTAATCTATCAGCATGGATCTCCACCACAAAACATTAGCTCCAATTGTGTCATGATCGCCATTTCCCTGAGAACATTCCACCATCAGAAACAGGATGAAGAAGCCAAAAACAATTTAGGGTATGCAACAGAGGAGGAGTTAGGAGAGACACCAGTTTTCATTGTCCCCAATGTCCCTCCCAACAAGGCCTATACATCAGAGACTGCTTCCAACATTATCACACGTTACTAAAATATTAGTTCCCCTTATTTTTAACAGCCTGCAATTTCCCAATTTTTATTATCTGTGCTGATCCTGTGCCTGCTGCCTTGATTGACTATGCCTCTGCTTTCCACCTTAACTGACCCTGGCCTGTTTACCAACAATGCCTCTGCTTGCTATCTGGATTGTTTCTAAACCACATTTCTGCCTTCCACCTGAGCTGACCCTGGCCTGTTTATCAACTATGCTTCTGCCTGCCGTCTGGATTATCAACCACGTTTATGCCTTCTTCTTGGACTGACCTCAGCCTGTTAAATCGACAATGTTTTTTGCCTGCCACTTGAATTGATCTTTTGCCCTGCTACTGTAGTAGTAGGATTCAAGATAACATAGGGGTCTCGCATATGTGAGGGGCTTCAGAGTAGAGTTCTGAATAGAGAAAACCAGTTTTTGGTTTTCTCCGGGTTTTTTAATCCCCGGAACAAGGTCTGTTTGTCTGGAGGCTTCAAAGAGATTGGGTGGGATGAAACCTCTACCCCTGTGGCCTGTTCCTACCTGACCGAGGTCCTAAGCTTGATGTTTCTGCTTGCTGCCTGGACCAATACTTTGGCTGTGCTGAGCATATCTCTGCTTGCTGTCTGTATTGACCCAAGATTTTTTATGAACCATGTTCCTGGCTGTTGCCTAGACCAATAATTTGGCTGTGTTGGCCATATCTCCTCTTAATGTCTGTACTGACCTGAGACATTTTATGGACCATGTTTCTGCCTGCTGCCTGGATGTCAGCCTTCTGCCTGTTCTGACTCTGGCCTGTTTATCACCATATTCCTGCCTGCTACCTGGGTGATTCCTGTGGCTGTTGCGTGCTTCCTAGTACAATGCTCTCCTCTGCGGACAACTGCTCTACTAAAACCAAAGGTAATCTTTTTTTTATCTTTCTTCAGCTAGGCTGTGAAAAAGTATCACATGTGGTATTGTCATGTTCAGGAAGAGTAGCAAAATGTATATTTTGAGTAGAAATATCCTATAAATTGTCAACTTTGTGTAAAAAAAATACTTTTTCATTTTCTTTCTACATTTTCCAAAAACTTGTGGAAAAAAATTCCATGTTCAAAAGACTCTTTATGCCTTAACCACTTGCCCTCTAGAGGATTTACCCCCTTTAATGACCAGGCCTCATTTTGCTACTCGGCGCTGCACTAATTCAACTGATAATCGCTTGGTCATGCAATGCTGTACCCAAGAAAAATTTACGTCTTTTTTTTCACACAAATAGAGATTTCTTTCGGTGGTATTTGATAACCTGTGCGCTTTTTTTTCGCACTATAGACAAAAAAAGACCGAAAATTTTGAAGAAAAACGATATTTTTTACTTTCGGCTATAAAAAATATATAGTAAACTCAAAGTTAGAAATTTAGGCCAAAATGTATTCTGCTACATGTTTTTGGTAAAAAAAAATCCCAATAAGTGTATATTGATTGCTTTATGTGAAAGTTATGGCATCTTCAAACTATGGTATAGATACTGCAATTTGCGCCATTTTTTGCTATACAGCGCTGCACTAGTTTAACCATTAGCCGCCCGGCCAATGGCCGTTTGGCGGCTTCAAAAGTGTTCCTGCATTCCGGGTGCACGCCATTTGGTGTGCTCCCGCACATGCGCAGTTTGCGCTAATGCAGAGCGGCGCAGCAGCGCGATCTGTCACCAGCCGTGCACCTCGGACACGGCCGATGACAGATCCGAGTACCGGCTCCCGTTGCTGGTACCATGTGACCTGCTGTGACCAATCACAGCAGGTCACATGACAGTTGTATACAATGGATGGCTTCATTCATGATGCCATCCATTGTATACTAGTGCCTAGCTGTGAATGGTCACAGCTAATCACATGCACATGTCATGTGATTAGCTGTGACCAAATCACAGCTAAGCACAAAAAAAAAAAAAAATCGATTTCATTCAGGTAAATGCTTGCTTATAGCAAAGTAATTCTTTGCTATAAGCAAATTGTGTAAAAAAAAAAAAAAAAATACTGATCACTTCCCCAAAGTAGTACAATGTTACTATGGTAACATTGTACTACTTTGGTCATAGTAAAATATGAAAAACAAATCTTAAAAAAAATAAAAATAATGTAATAAAAAATTAAATATAATAAAAAAAATTAAAAAAATATATATATATATATTTTTTTCATACTGTCACCAGTCAGTGTCCCTGTTCACCGCCATGCCAGTTATATGATGACGCTGTACTGCACTGGTGACAGTATGTAAAAAAAAAAATAGTGAAAATTATTTTCATTTTCCGAAAAATTATGACAAAAAAATACAACTTAAAAAAACTCGCCATGCCTCTTATGAAGTACGTCGGACTGTCTACTCTGCAAAAAGGGGTCATTTGGGGATATCTGTACTATTCTGACATTCTTGGACCTCAAGAAATTAGATTGGCTGTCAGTACTTCAGGATTGATCAATTTTCAGATCTATACCATAGTTTGTGAACTCTATAACTTTCCTACAAACTAAAAAATACATCCTAATTTGGGTTATTTTCACCAAAGACATGTAGCAGAATACATCTCGGCCTAAATTTATGAAGAACAATTATTTATTTGTAAACTTTTATAACAGAAATAAAGAAAAATGTTTTGTTAATTTAGCAAAAAATAAAAACCCCAGCGGTGATTAAATACCACCAAAAGAAAGCTCTAGTTGTGTGAAGAAAATGATCAAATTTTAGTTTGGGTACAGTGTTGTATGACCACGCAATTGTCATTCAAAGTGTGAGAGCGCTGAAACCTGAAAAATGGCCTGGGCAGGAAGGTGTAAAATTGCACGGTATTGAAACGGTTAACTGAGAATTACGCAGTCATGCAATACGGTACATAAATGAAATGTTCTTATTTTCACACAAACACCCCCAAATGACCCCTTTTCAGAAAGTAGACACCTTAAACTATCTGCTGAAAGGCATATTGAGTCCATGGAAGATTTACTTTTTTTCCACAAATGTCTGAAAAATGAGAAAAAACGTTTTGTTTTTTGTACACAAAGTTGTCATTTAAATGATATATTTCTTGCACAAGCCATGGGTATATGTAGAATTACACCCCAAAATACATTCTGCTACTTCTACCAAGTATGGGGATACCGCATATGTGAGACTGAGCCTGAAATCAAATGACCACTTTGAAAGCCCGAAGGTGCGTAACTTCCTCAAATTCACATCCTCACTACCTATCACAGTTTCAAAGGCCTTGAAATGCCAGGATAGCACCAAACCCCCCCCCCCCAAATTACCCCTTTTTGGAAAGTAGACACCCCAAGGAATTTAAAAAGAGGCATGGTATTTTGCAGATCTCATTTTTTCTCACAAGGTTTTGAAATATAAAATAAGAAAATATAAAATAAGAAACAAAAAAATATGTTTTTGCTTTTTTTCTTCATTTTCCAAAAACTTGTGGCAACAAACGAGATCTGCAAAATACTCACCATGCTTCTTATAAAATTCCACGGGGTGTATACTTTCCAAAAAGTTGTCATTTTGGGGGGGGGTGCTATCCTGGCATTTCAGGGCCTCCGAAACTGTGATAGGTAGTCAGGAAGTGTAAAAACCTGAAGGTGCTTATTGGATTTTGTACTTGGCTAGACTGCCAAAATGTCTCTCACATGTGGTACCCCCATATAAGTAGCAGAATGTATTTTGGGGAGTAATTCCACATATACCCATGGCATGTGTGAGCAGTAAATCATTTAAGTGAAAATTTTGTGTAAAAAAAAAAAAGAAAATGTTTTTGTCATTTTCCAAAAACTTGTGGTAAAAAAAATAAATTCTTCTATTGATTCAACATGCCTCTCAGCAAATAGTTTGGGGTGTCTACTTTTCAAAAAGGGGTTTTGGAGGCTGGGGGCATTTTATGCCCAGTATTAGAAGTTTATGCCACACATCACTCACTCTTCTAACCACCTGAAGACCAAGCCTTTTCTGACACTTTTTGTTCACATGAAAAAAATCAGTATGTTTTCTAGGAAATGAATTTAAACTCCAAACATTATATATTTTATTTAAAGAAAACACCCTAGTGAATAAAATGGTGGGTGCTGCAATTTTTTATGTCACATAGTACTCTCGCAGTGATTTTTCAAACTCATTTTAAAAAAAAAATACATTTATTTTACTTTAAATGCACAAAAACACAATATATTGGCCAATTATTTGGTAAAATAAAAATATGATGGTATGCCAAATAAATAGATATCGAACATGACATGCTTTAAAACTGCGCATGCCCCATGCAATGGCGACAAACTGCATACGTTTTTAATATCCATAGGCAACGTTTTAAAAGCCTTTTCAAGCTACCATTTTAGATTTACAAAGGAGGTCTAGTGTTAGATTTACTGCCTTTGATTTGACATTCGTGGTGATACCTCATATGCATGGTGCAAACGCTGTTTCCATACTGGCACAGGGTCAACGCTCACAAACGCAGGTGGGGCGAGGGTACTTTTTGTAATATTTTGATTTCTTAAATTATTTTTACACTGTCCCTTTAATTTTTTTTTTATCACTTTTATTGCTATCACGGGGAATGCAAATATCCCCTATAACTTCAATGGGCATTGTCATATATTCTTTTTTGAGAAATCTGGGTTCTTTCAGAATCTAGATATCTCTCTGCCCTTACATTATCTAATCAAACCAAGATCGGTGTGATCAGCTGCTTTCCCAATTTACAAATGGCGCGGTTTATATCCTGCAAGACTAAAGTGATGAAATGCTCGTAGATTCCGATTTCTTAGGCTATAGAGATGATTGTCACCATTCTGGTCTCCATTCAGCTCTATGGTCAGCTGGCAGAAACACCGGCTGCATTTTCAGGTTCCCTTGATGACACGGGACTGCCGAATAAGGCCTGTGGAAGGCAGCGGGGGAGGAGACATAGTCTCCCGCTACTTGTAAAAGCAATCCTGCAGCTAATTAGCAACTAGGATTGCTTTTACATGAAAGCCGATCGCCAGCTGAAAAAAATTACACCATTATGATGCCTTCAGCTGTAGGCATCATCCTGGTATAACCATTCAAAGTCCAGTGATGTACCAGTTCCTCACTGGTCCTTGTTGGGTATATATGCTATGTTCTTTTTTTTTTTTTGTATGTGGCCTTTGGACTGAATTGAAAAAATGAGAAGAAATCTCTGCCAGAAAAAGTGTGTGGTATGCCCACCATTAGAATATACCACCCTGCATCCACCCACTACTAATGGTGGGCACACATTAGGTCACACGGTGCCACACGGTGCCAAAAATTGTTCATGTATAAGTGGTACCCCATATGGAAAAAGGATGACACCAAGTCCCAAACTATCTTGTCACTACATGTAGTATGACTATCTTTTCCCTTCTAAATCTGAAACTTATAAGTATAGCTTGTTGCCCTCTCACAGGTCTTCTACATCTTGACCCCATATCTGGTATACTTTCTGGGAAGAAATTGTTTGAATGCAATGCGGACAGAAAAATTAATGAGGGGCTCATCAATGCAGATTTTTTGCTGGGGAGTATAGACATCTGCAAATTTTTGGTTAAGGTGATTTACGAGGGGCTAAATTTTGTGGAGCCGGTCAAATTCAGGGTCACCTCAAGGATGACAGAGTGTATTGTTGAAATGCATAAAACTCATTATATTCTCATATCTATGCCTGGCCATGGCAGCAGAGAACACTGGATATAATGAATCAGGTCTGTGGGTCAATACAACCGCAATTCATTTTTTTTGTAATGCCCATGTTGAGGGTTAGGTCCAAAAAAAAATTTAAATTTGGAAACTGTAATGAGTTTCCATGCAAATGGTCTGGCAAGGTTTGAATTTGGGTTGGTGGCGATAAATTGTTGTGCATATAAATTGCTTTGATCCACAATCAATGCATACAGATCTTCCGTGAAAAACAGCTCCAAAAAATCAAAGGGAGTAGTTAAATTTGCTATTTCCACCCGAATTCCAGGTTGGGCAGTGAATGGGGGAAGTACGGGTGCTGCAGAATTTGTGGGCTACCAATCAAGATTTGCAAGCACATCCTGAAGGATACTAAGGGCTCTACGGGCTTGTGTGTGAATTCTTGGTGGTTGCGGGACAATACTTGTGCTCGCCACTGCACCAGCTTGTACTGCACTTATGGGATTCACCACGTCACCAAGTGATACTGCAGTGCTGGTATTATTATTATACAGGATTTATATAGCGCCAACAATTTGCTCAGCGCTTTACAATATAACGGGAGACAATACAGCAACAATACAGTTCAATACAAGAGGGTTAGGAGGGCCCTGCTCCTTGGAGCTTACAATCTAAGAGGTATGTGAAAGACCAGAATGTACTAGGCCACTAGTGCTCACCAGTTCACCAAAAGGTAGCGCGGCACTAGTACTGGCACTCTGCTGCGTATGAGAGTCATCACAATTTACCAGCAAGTGCTAACAGAGATCAGGCCTGATTCTGCGAACACTGCGGTTTTGTGTGCAATGTATCAAGTGACAGTGACCTACTGACACTGCACTTGCTGGGGGAGAAGGGGGGGGGTAAGCGTAGGGGCTAATCGCAGGTGCTGGTAGGTGCCGGGGCTGATCCCGCTAACGCTGCATTTTTGGGGATACTATACTAATGTGAACGCTGATATAGTGCTGATTTGATCAAAGATATTGATCTGTTCCGACACTATACTAGCAATGCAGGTTTATTATGTATGAGCGTGTTCCTGGCAATCAAGGGGTTAAATGTGATGACTGGTGTACTGACGGCAAGCCAACGCTATCTGGGAGGGGCGTGAAAACCAGAGGAGTGCGAATCACGTATAAATATGTGATTTTGTGCACCTGTGCCGCCCTGTAGCAGTATTTCTGCTATAGGGCAGTCAGGAAGCGGTTACATAAGCGGTTTGTGTTATGGCACTGCATCATTTTAACTGACAATTGCGTGATCATGCAACGCTGCACCAAAATTTAATTTACATACTTTTTTTCCCCATGAACTGTGCTTCATACTGATCTCTAATAATTAAAGATTATACATTTAAGGCCCCATTCAGATGATCAGTCCATTTACATCTGCCACCCCATAGATGTGAATGAAGGGTCCAATCTGGTCTGTCACAAAAATGGACAGGTGGACCCAATTGGACCCTTCATTCCCATCTATAGAGCAGTGAATGTAAATGGACTTGCCTACTACTAATCTGTCCCACTAAAAATAAACAGAAGGGGATCTGTTCCCCTCTGTCTAGGTGGTTCAGAACGGAGGGTTGTCGGGTGTAAATGGACAGCTGGTCTGTGTACACCTGACTGCCCACAGAGCAGAGCAGGCTGTGTCCACTCTGCATAAGCGGAGCGGATAAGGACCTGTCATCCATCAGCTCCACTCGGGACAGATCCCTTGCTGAGCGAGTGGATTCTGCCCATGTGAAAGGGGCCTATGTTTGATGAATGTTTAGCAATCACTTGTGCACCCTATCGTACCAGCAACACTTTAGTTCATAAACTGGTCATTTTCAAGCCTCTCCCTGTTTTATAAGCTTGCATTCACACTTGAACGTTTTGTAGCTTGAAGCTCCAAAAATGCTCAAACTTAAAAAGATCAATTGCTCTCTGTGGTGCCTGCTCACTGATCAGGTGTGAACAGGCACAATAGAGAACAATTGATGTTTTTAAGTTTCAGCTTTTTTGGATTTGTGAGCTTCAAGCGTCAAAACGCTCAAGCGTGAATGCAACCTTAAAGAGGACAATTTCCCCCCATTCTAAAAATTCCAGTTGCATGCAGCTCTGCATGCACTTCCCAAAATATCTTCAAGTCATTTTGTAAATCAAATATTTATTTAACTGATAATTGCATTCCACTTCTAGGTTGAATGAGGCACTGGTGTCAAAGCCAGGGATTCACAAAAGTACCCTGGGAAGGCTATGCCACCATTGCCTTCCAGGGAGAGATGTTGGCTGTGTGCTGCATGATCTCATGAACTTTTTCAAGATCTCAGATGTAGTGTTATCTAAAGAATAGGATTTTTGGGTAGTGGAGCATGTCCAAAATCTTTCTGTGCATCCCTGGGGGGTTGAAACCAATTCTGAGAACAGAAGTGGGACTGAATCTTCTGCTCTCAGTTAATATGAGTAGCAAAAAAGGTAATAAAAGATTCAGCAGCCAATTCACAAACTGTATAATGGTGCCGGTATATTATTAATGGGGAGTAAGATGAAGGTCAGCTTTAAAGATTTTGTCTAAACAGATTACATGATCTAGAGTATACAAACACAATGGGGGGTTGGGATTTACTAAAAATGGTGCACTCAGAATCTGTTGCAGCTGTGCATAATAACCAATCAGCTTCTAATTTCAGCTTGTGCATTTTGAGTCCAATTGGCAATAAAACCTGGATGCTGATTGGTTACTATGCACAGCTGCACCACATTCTGTGTGCACCAGTTTTAGTAAATCTCCCCCAATGCATACATACACACAGTAACTCTCAGCAACTTTTTCATTTCAACCATTTTATTCCTCAAAAACTGCATTACAGCTGTTCAGAAGGACAAATTCTTAAGTAACAATTACTAAGGGATATGCATACAATGTAATATTTCTGCTCTTCATGTGAGGGGGGCTTATGTGGAAGAAGGCGCAATGTTTATTTATTTTGGTGTATTGGCTTATAAGATTTAAAATGATTAGCACACATTTTTTTAAAAAATGTTTATTGATTTAAGAAATGCATACGAGGGAGAGGTGCAGCGCTAGCTGAACAGATATACACTTATATACTTAATAAATATACACTGATATAAAGTGCTATTAAAGTGCAAAACGGTGACTAAATGACAAATATAGTCCGTAGCGTGCTCAAAAATCCAAGAGAGTCCTTAAAGAGCTCCAATCCCTGGATTCGTGGATGAGGTGATAAAGATAAGAATTGCGCACTCACCAGATACGCAATTCAAGTGCGCATTTAAAGCTGATAATTCCAGGGTCCTCATATGGATCTGGTCAGATCTGGTCACAAAAGCCTCTCGCCACCTGGTAGTGTTTTCCACACATGGAAGAAAGGGGCCGCTCTTTCTTCAGAGCTTGTGCATCTCCATGAGATGGATGCCAGCTCATGGAGATGCACAAGCTCTGAAGAAAGAGCGGCCCCTTTCTTCCATGTGTTGAAAACACTACCAGATGGCGAGAGGCTTTTGTGACCAGATCTGACCAGATCCATATGAGGACCCTGGAATTATCAGCTTTAAATGCGCACTTGAATTGCGTATCTGGTGAGTGCGCAATTCTTATCTTTATCACCTCATCCACGAATCCAGGGATTGGAGCTCTTTAAGGACTCTCTTGGATTTTTGAGCACGCTACGGACTATATTTGTCATTTAGTCACCGTTTTGCACTTTAATAGCACTTTATATCAGTGTATATTTATTAAGTATATAAGTGTATATCTGTTCAGCTAGCGCTGCACCTCTCCCTCGTATGCATTTCTTATTATGAAGGTTTATATGGTACCTTTTGGTGTTCAGCTGCTTTCTTCTTATTTATTCATTTTATTCACTAATTGATTTTATTAGTTGTTTGAAGCGCTCACTTATTCTGAGATTTACTGTTTATTGATTTAAAGCAGAGGAAAGTGCAGCTGACATGATGGACCCAAGTTCTGAGTCGAATAACTCTCAAATCTCAGAGTATGAGATGTTGGCGCTAGAGACAGAGGTAATTGTTTAATATTTTGCTACATTCTCAGGTAGATGTATTTTTTTACTATCATATAATAGCTATTTACTTTATGTTCATGTAAAACCAATAATAGCAAAGAAGATATACACTCACCAGCTACTTTATTAGGTACACCTTGCTAGTGCCGAGAAAATATCTCCCACACCATTACACCACCAGCCTGCGCAGATTATACAAGGCATGATGGATCTAGTCTTTCATGTTGTTTATGCCAAATTCTGACCATTCTCCTCTGACATCAACAAGGCAATTTCCTCCACACAACTGCCGCTCACTGGATATTTTCTCTTTTTCGGACCATATTCTGTAAACCCTAGAGATAGTTGTGTGTGAAAATCTCAGTAGATCAGCAGTTTTTTAAATACTCAGACCAGCCAATCTGGCACCAACAACCATGCCGCGTTCAAAGTCACTAAAATCCCCATTCCTCCCCATTCTGATGCTCAGTTTGAAGTTCAGCAAATCGTCTTCACCTCGTCAACATGCCTAAATGCACTGAGTTGCTGCCAAGTGATTGGCTGATTAGCAATTTGTGTTACCAAGCAATTTAACAGGTGTACTTAATAAAGTGGCCGGTGAGTGTAAATACACTATATTGCCAAAAGTATTGGGACACCCCTCCAAATCATTGGATTCAGGTGTCCCACTCACCTCCATGGCTACAGGTGTATGAGATCAACCACCTAGGCATGTAGACTGCTTCTACAAACATTTGTGAAAGAATGGGTCGCTCTCAGGAGCTCAGTGAATTCAAGCGTGGTACCGTGATAGGTTGCCACCTGTGCAATAAGTCCATCCAAGTAATATCCTTGCTACTAAATATTCCACAGTTAACTGTTAGTGGTATTATAACAAAGTGGAAGCAACTGGGAACAACAGCAATACAGCCACAAGTGGTAGGTCACGTAAAATGACAGATCGGGGTCAGCGCATGCTGAAGCTCACAGTGCGCAGAAGTCACCAACTGTTTGCAGACTCAATAGCTAAAGACCTCCAAACTTCATGTGGACTTCAGATTAGCACAACAACATTGCATAGAGAGCTTCATGGAATTGGTTTCTATGGCAGTGCAGCTGCATCCAAATCTTGCATCACCAATTGCAATGCAAAGCATCGGATGTAGTGGTGTAAACACGCCACCACAATATTCTAGAGCAGTGGAGACGTGTTCTGTGTCTGGGTTTGACAGTTGCCAGGAGAATGGTACTTTCTTTACTGCATTGTGCCAAGTGTACAGCTTGGTGGAAGGAGGATTATGGTGTGGGGTTGTTTTTATGGGTTGGGCTTTGCCCTTTAGTTCCAGTGAAGGGAACTCTTAAGGCATCAGCATACCAAGTCATTTTGGACAATTTCATGCTCCCAACTTTGTGGGAACAGTTTGGGGATGGCCCCTTCCTGTTTAAACATGACTGCGCACTAGTGCACAAAGCAAGGTCCATAAAGGCATAGATGAGCGAGTTTGGGGTGGAGGAACTTGACTGGCCTGCACAGAGTCCTGACCTCAACCCTATAGAACACCATTGGGATGAATTAGAGCAGAGACTGCGAGGTAGGCCTTCTCATCCGACATCAGCACCTGACCTCACAAATGTGCTTCTGGAAGAATGGTCAGACATTCCCATAGACACACTCCTAAACCTTGTGGACAGCCTTCCCAGAAGAGTTGAAGCTGTTATAGCTGCAAAGGGTGGGCCAACTCAATATTGAACTCTACAGACTAAGACTGAGATGCCATTAAAGTTTAATGTGCATGTAAAGGCAGGCGTCCCAATACTTTTGGCAATATAGTGTATATATACACATTATAAAAACCAAACATGAAAGGCTGACCAGAAACTGGAGATCTCTCAGCAATGATTGTATGAGGTCCGATATCTGCATATCTTAAAGTGTAATTTCACCCAAAAGGGTAAGTTCCGTTTGTCTGTCCTCTGCCCTACTCTTTAACTTTTTGCACTTTGTTTTTGCTTTTGACAGGTAACCACTCTCACTTCTACCTGGATCGTTTAGGCCAGGGGTAGGCAACCTGTGGCTCTCTAGCTGTTGTGGAACTACATGTCCCATTAGGCATTGCAAAGATTACAAAACTGACAGTTACAGCTATGACTTGCAGAGGCATGATGGAACTTGTAGTCCTGCAGCTCTCGGGTTGCCTACCCTTGGTTTAGGCGATTTGAGTGGAAGTTTGAACCCCCATTCGCTCACTGCTTTCTGGAATGCGTCACAAGCCCCAGAATGCTGCGTGACCATTCACAAAGTGCAGCACTTGCGCATGTGCAGTGGGAAGCCAACTGTGGAGCAGCAAGCAGTCACAGTCAGCTTCCCAAAGTAAACATGCCAGCACCGGTAACCAGAACACTAGCAAAGAGCTGGCCCAGGTGAGGACGGCGCTGGATTCCTGAACAGGAAAGTGTCCTATTTTCAAAAGTCACTAGCTACAGTATTTGTATTTTTAGATTCTAGGGTGAAGAACCACTTTATTATTATTATTATACAGGATTTATATAGCGCCAACAGTTTGCTCAGCGCTTTACAATATAACGGGAGACAATACAGCAACATTACAGTTCAATGCAAGAGGGATAGGAGGGCCCTGCTCCTCGGAGCTTACAATCTAGGAGGGAGGGGCTAGTAGTACAAAAAGGTAGTAACTGCGGGGGATGGGCTGGTTAGAAGAGTAGAAGATTCCATTGTTAGCTGAGGGCAGGATAGGCTTCCCTGAAGAGATAGGTTTTCAGAGATCGCCTAAAAGTGAGCAAAATAGGCGATAGTCTGATAAATTGGGGTACAGAGTTCCAGAGGATGGGAGAAGCTCTGGAGAAGTCCTGGAGATGAGCATGGGAGGAGACAAGGGAGTTAGAGAGCTGCGAAGAGCGAAGCGTACGGTTTGGGTGATATTTAGAGATAAGATCGGTGATGTAACTTGGGGCTGAGTTATAAATGGTTTTATACGTTATTGTTAATGTTTTGAATTTTATCCGTTGGGCAACAGGAAGCCAGTGGAGGGATTGGCAGAGAGGGGTGGCAGATACAGAACGGTTAGTAAGGTGGATGAATCTGGCAGCAGCATTCATGATAGACTGAAGAGGGGATAGCCTGCGATGAGGTAGGCCAATGAGGAGGGAGTTACAATAGTCAAGGCGAGATATAACAAGGGAGTGAATAAGTTGCTTAGTGGTTTCCGAGGTTAGGAACAGGCATATCTTGGAGATGTTGCGGAGCCGATTATATATTTCAAAGAATTATATCTGCATGCTAGGCTAAAACAAATGTTTGTGCCTGAACACAATTTAGCAACTTTGACATGTCTTAGTAGAACTGTACATGTCATTGTAACTACTTTTTGTGTCCAGGCAAAAAATACCTTGTTTTTATTTTAGAACGAATCGGACCTTCTTTTCGTGGTAATTGGTAAAGGATATCTCCTTTTTTTTTTTTAATTATCAAAGGAAAACTGACCCATTATAGTATAAAAAAACAAACCAAAAAAAAACACTTTTTTTAACCACTTCCAGTCCGGATCAATTATGACATTGCTCTCCTACATGTAAAAAAGCTTTTTTTTTGTTAAAAACTAGTTAGAACCCCCAAACATTATACATTTTTATAAGCAGAGGCCCTAGAGCAGGGCTTGAAAAAGCCACTCGCCAAATGTGAGGAGAAATTCCTCTGCAGCGAGCACAGATGAAGCATGGAGTGACTGCACCTGCGCTCCGAGCCTCAGGTGGGGTTGGGGGGCGGATCTGGGCAAGGTTGGGTGGGGCAACTGGTGGAGAGTAAGTTTTGTGACTGGCTAGTAGGTCTGGACTCGAAATTTTAACCCCTGCCCTAGAGAATAAAATGGTGGATTTTGCATATTTTTATGCCACGTGATATTTGTGCGTCAGTTTTTCAAACACAATTGTTAAAAAAAATACATTTTAAGAAGTTTTAATCCACAAAAACAAAATATAATAATTGTTTGGTAAACATATAAAAGATACCAAACATGTCTCGCTTTAAAATTTCATACACCGTGGAATGACGCCAAACTACGGTACCTAAAAACATCTATAGACTACGTTTTAAAAGCCTTTATGGGTTTATCAGCCTAGAGTTACACAGGAGGTCTGGTGCTAGAATTATTGCTCTCATTCTGATATTCATGGCAATACCTCACATGTGTGGTGCAATCAGCATTTACTTTGTGTGTGAGCATGGGGGGACGGGAGCGCTTTACATTTTTTTTTAAGTTTATTTTTTATTTTTTCATTGTACCTTTTTTATCAACTTTATTTCTAATACAAGGGATGAACATCATCCTTTGCAATAGCAATAGGCATGACAGGTCCTCTTTATCAAGAGATCTAGGTTCTACTAGACCTCAGATCTCTCTTCTATCCTCCAATGCAGCCACAGATAAGTCTGGTCAACTGGACGGTAACCAGCCAGTAAGCACAGCACTGTCACTTCCAGTTAATGATAACACACAGTGGGAGGAACAACATCCATTCCTCTCACTGAATGCCTAGAGCCATGTGGATGGTAGAGTCGGTAAAGGTAGCGCAGGAAGAGGGGGACCACCGCCTGTAAAAGTAATCCAGTGGCTTTTTAGCCACTTGGATTACTTTTACTAAAGAGAATCGCTGTATTTAAAAAAATTACTGCATACCAGGATCATGACTGTAGCTGCAGTCATGATCCAGGTATAACCATTTCAACCTTAGGCCATTTATACAGGATGGGAAGCAGTTACATTTAGCTGTATATTTCTTCCTATTAACATCATTTATCACTAAAGAACAACCCATAATAAATTTTCCTGTCTCCTAACGATTGCAGCATTACCAAATATGTATATGCTAGTTGTTGTTTGTCCATTCAGAGGAGGAAGAAGACACACGGGTGGGCTGCACAGTGACTAACCACTGTGATAGCCAAGCGATCAGGGACTGGGTACTGGGGGAGGAAAGAACAAAGAGAGGGTGCACAGGCCTAGTGCATTACCATAAAAAATGTTTAATAAGAAATAAAATAGGTGTTGTACTCACAAACGACAATAAAGTCAAGGCACATCATAAAAGAACAGCTGGGTCAACACCGCGCTGAGTAACAGTCCATAATGGGGAATGTAGACATCCAATAGGCTGACACGTTTCGAGGACTTGCCTCTTCCTCAGAGCCACTGGGGGTTCTAATTCCCAAATGTTAGTACAAGACCCAGGGCTCTCAGTGAGAGTCCAGTCTCTGTGCTGGCAGCATGCTGTGCAGTGCGCTCCCAGCACAAACACATAGGCAGCCTCACAGGAGAAGATCCACTTCAGTGAGGCCGTATGTGTACAGGCAATACCAAGGGTTCAGACTGTCTAATGATCAGGCCAAAAATAGCAAGATTAAGCACCTGTCATGTCATGACACTGGGTACCAACTGCCAAGTACACAACGGGGCCCTTAGACCATATCAAAAATAAAAAGTAAATACTGCACAGCCAGAATTATTCCTGTACTAGAAATGTTAAGAAGTATTTAAAATTAATCTGTGGTCAGACCTCTCTAGCTGCATGTACTGCGTAGTAATTCATTTTCCAAAATCCTCAACAATCATAACAAAGACTCTTAAGTTAATTTTATTCTGTTCCTAACAGCCTACACTTGCTGTACATTAGAAGGCTGGCAGGCTCCTAAGCTGCCATAGGAAGTAAAAAAAGCAAACGTAATGTAATTTCGGTACCTCTGCTGTGAACTTTGAAGACAAATTTTTCTAAAATGCCTACACCTACAGGGGTGAATGAGGGCTCTGGCATGATATCACTTATAAGAAAACTCTCAAATTAATTAATGGTAATAGTTTAGACAAACACCATAGTAGCTCACAAGTACACTCATTTATTTTTTTTATAAGAAAACTCTCGCCCTTGCTCAGTATTACACCCATTCTCTTTAGTGTACCTAAATGTGCATATCAAAACAAGTCAATATCAATAAACCCCCGTTACAGATATACTGTAGTTAAAGTAATACTCTCTTAGAAGCAAAATAATGTGTACACAATTATCAACCAAAGTGAACTTGTTTTTTATGTTTGTAAAATGCCAACCTAATAGAAAATCTGTTATACCCAGGCCCTGAAAGTCCTCTGGCAACTCACTGGACCATTTAGTGTCCCCTTCCCCAGAATCTACCTTATGACACATGCAGTGACAGTAACATAAATTTTACTTTGTTACAAACAGACCAGATGAAACTGATGTAATGGTGAGCATCCCATCTCCTGTAACTACTTCTTCCACCACTACAGCACAGCCATCCACAGCAGTGTGCTTACACTGAAGCACACTGACACGGCCCCCTAGTAAAACACTCCCTGCACACAGTTAACCCTTTGATTGCCCTTCATGTTAACCCCTTTCTGCTCAGTGCCATTAGTACAATGCCAGTGCTATTTTTTTTAGCACTGATCACTGTATTGGTGTTACTAGGGATGTCAGTGACACCAAGTCAGTTCCCCCAAGTGTCAGAATGTCTGCCGCAGTTCCGTTATAAGTCGCTGATCGCCTCCACTGCTAGTAAAAAAAAAAAAAAAAAAATTCTAGTATCTATACCGCCATTTGTAAACACTATAACTTTCACGTAAACCAATTAATTTACACGTATTGGGATTTTTTTCTAGTAAAGACATGTAGCAGAATACATTTTGACCTAAATTGATGACGAAATTAGCTTTTTAATTTTTTTTACTGGACATGTTTAATAGCAAAAAGTAAAAAATATTTTTATTCTCAAAATTGTCTGTCTTTTTTTTTTGTAGCGCAAAAAATAAAAACCGCACAGGTGATCAAATACCACCAAAAGAAAGCTCAATTAGTGGGAAAAAAGGCTGTAAATTTAATTTGGGTGCAGTGTTGCATGACTGCACAATCATCAGTTAAAGTAACGCAGTGCCGTAACGCAAAAAATGGCCTGGTCAGGAAGGGAGGTAAATCCTCTGGAGGGCAAGTGGTTGAAGGACAGGGTGCCCAATGTATGATCTTGCACACAGGCTCCCTGATTTCATAAAATACTCCTGTTTTAGTATATACAGCACTGGGAAATAACTGTTCAGGAATATCCGATGGCTATAAAAGCGACATAAGGAGATTATGGTTACAAGAAACATCCTCCTGCAAGATACGCGATACACATCATAACACATAACTGTTGTATCTCCCCCCCTCCCCTCCAAAAAAAATGACAAAACTTCAGTTTTAAAAGTTAAAACAATGATGAAACTAGAGAATGATGACAGCAGTGATCAGTGTACATATACTCTACATATCCTAATAAATAGATTACTACAAAGATGATGTTTTTCTCTTGGCATGTATTTCATATACTTTCTGTTTTAATTCTTTTTTGCAGATTGGACAATACATGAAAGAATTCGGAGAAAACCATAATGTGCTTCAAGAGAGCCTTAGTATGTGTATCGAGGAATTGCTTGACATTGCAAAGTACATAGATGAATTTCATAGAAAGGCTACCATTACTGGTGTCTTTGGAAGTTCGGTGGGCATAGCCGGAGGGATCACCACTGTTGTAGGCCTGATCCTGACACCTTTTACACTTGGTGCTTCTTTGATTGTTAGCGCAGTTGGCATGGGTGTGGCTACAGCAGGAGGACTCACTGGTGCTGTGGCTTCTATAGCAGACAATGAGAACATTAAAAAGAAACTCAAAAGAGTAGAAGAAATTGTAAAAGAAATTCAGAAACATATTGAGCACGTACAAACGATTTCTGAAAAAATGAACAGTGTTTTTCAAAAACTTGGTATCAATGACTTTCGTAATGCTGCCACGGTTGGGGTTGTACTCACAAGTGCAGCAGTTCAGGTAGGCAGGCTGGTCCGGCTGGGCAGAATAATTGCAACTGCAGCTCAAGGTGCTAAAACAGCAGCCCAAGGGGCCCGTGTGATTACGGCTGTTTCTGGGGTTCTTGCTGGATTGTTTTTAATTATTGATACAGTTTTTATTGTAAAGGGAGCACAAGATCTAAAAAAGGGTTGTAAAACAAAGGAAGCTGCTGAGATTAGGGACCTGGCTCAAAAACTTAGAAAACTCAAAAGTGAGCTACAATCTAATGAGGAAGCGATGATAAGGGAATTTGAAGAGCATAATTGGTTTCATTAGACTTGTGTCTGATGCTTTGATATGTGTGCCCCATCTTCTCAAAACCCATTCACAAAATGGGCATGCAGGCTTGGAACATCACAGAGGGGGACTACGTCTGCTTCCCCAATGCTCAAGGGCTATTAGGCCACATGTTTGCTGCATAAATATTGACTTTAATATAATAATTATTAGACAAATCAGTAGATTAGGCTGAAAGCACTACTAAAACCGCCAGTGATTAATCAGTCATTACACATTTGTTACAAAAACCTCTCTATGGAGTGAGGTATACAAGTAGCAGGTAATAGCTTGTTGTAGTGATTAATCCCACACATTTGGAGCATTGTCAATCATTCAGTCACTTCTGCATGCTACTTGTGTACCTCAATCCATAGCCATTTGTTCTACATGTGTAGTGGTCAATCAACACTACTACTATTAGCAATTTTATTAACATGTTTGCCAATGTGCTCCTAGCCTTAACATAAAGCTTTTGACACAGAAAAATATTGAATACGTTAATCACATAATGGTGTAATGAATTGTAAGTGTTTGATAGATTACTTCCCAGCTGCTTTAACTTTACATGATTTACATTTACAAACAGTAACTGCTGTCAATTTTCAGCTGATGGTGTAATACTCATTTATCTACAGACTGTTATTTTATGTCGTTTTTATTTTAATAGTAAATGTTTCTTTTGTTTCTGTCAAAAAGGCATACTAAATATTTGAATGCAATGTATCAGTTATATGGGTTCCTGTGGCAATAAATGGATTAAACATTTATTTCAAATCGCTTCCTCATTTATTTCTTCTTTCTATTTACGTTACACCTTGACAACAGATATGCTCTGCACTATAGTAAATGTAAGTACCGTAAGCATAGAGACATTTTAAGCACTGGATCTAAATATAAAATCAGCAATACTTCTCTACTATATTTTTCTCGAAGCCTAATTTTAGTAATAAGTAAGCGAAATACATAGACATAAGTTCAGCTTTCTATGAACCCCATACGTTTTGGTTCAGAGAAGAAAAAAGAAGCTCACTTGGGAACAAGTGGCCAATTTTGCCTCAGGGATAGAAACAATTTGACATTATCTAAAGCAGGGGTCTCCAAACTTTCTAAACATAGGACCAGTTTTTTGTTCATTAGACTTTCGGGGTGCCGGACTGTGGCCATTGGGACTAGAAATTGTCCCGGCATCAGTGGGAGTAAACAACGCATCTTTGGTATTAGGGGGAGGAATAGCGCCCAATTGTTGGTGTCAGCATAAGGAATAGTGCCCAGTTGTGTCAGTGGGAGAAATAGTGCCCCATCATTGATGTCAGTTGGAGAAATAGTGCTCCATCGTTGGTATCAGTTGGAGGAATAGTGCTCCATCGTTGGTATCAGTTGGAGGAATAGTGCTCCCTCGTTGGTATCAGTTGGAGGAATAGTGCTCCATCGTTGGTGTCAGTGGGAGAAATAGTGCCCCATCATTGGTGTCAGAGGGAGGAATAGTGCCCCATCATTGGTGTCAGTGGGAAGAATAGTGCCCCATCATAGGTGTCAGTGGGAAGAATAGTGCCCCATCATTGGTGTCAGTGGAAGGAATAGTGCCCTATCATTGATGTCAGTGGAAGGAATAGTGCCCTATAGTTGGTGTCAATGGGAGAAATAGTGCCTCATTGTTGATGTCAGTAGCAGTAACTATGCCCTATTGTTGGTGGGAGGAAAGGAATAGTGTCTTGTACCAGTGGGAGGAAAAATGCCCTGAGGGCCAGATAACGGCAAGCAAAGGGCCACAACCAGCCCCTGGGCCACAGTTTGGAGACCACTGATCTAAAGTTACAAAGTAATACATACAGTTTGTTTGTTTTTTTTCCAAAAAAATAATGCTTTCATTTGGTGAAATTGTCTTGCAAAAGTTATTACTTCCAAGCAATTCTATATTGAACATTGTTAGTTTAACAACTGCCTCTCCGGAGATATTTTTTATTTTTTTTTTCTGATTTTTTTTTTAGCTAGAAAACTATTTAAAACCCCTAGCAAATTATATATTCTCTAAAATCTAGGCCCTGTAGAATAAAAAGATGGTAGTTGAAATGTTTTATGTTGCACAATATTTGCGCAAATGTTTATCAAATCTATATTTTCAGGAAAAATACACTAAAATGAATGCCAGTGTACACAAAGACAAAATACTGTATTTTTTGTAAAACATAATAGGCTGTGTAAAGTAAATAGATATTAAATGAGGTAGGCCTCAACACAGTATGCACCTGTGGAATCACAAAAAATTATGGTACCCATATTTATCAATAGGAGATGCTTTAAATAGCTTTATAGCTCATCGGTTTAGAATTAACTGTAAATAAGGGAAAATTATTTATCTCACTTCAGCATGCATGGCGATATCCAATAAGTGTTGCTTAATTGCTGTTTGTTTGTTTATGTATGCATATGTGCCTTACACATGCATTTGTGCAGCTTGCTGGGTCCTTTGTATTTTTTCATCATTTTTATTTATTGTATTATACTTCACATTTTTAACACCTTTTTAGATTCTTTATTGCTATCACAAGGTGATGAGACTTTCATTGGGCTGGTTTACATCAAGGTGTGATTATTTTCCAGATTTGACATAATCTTTTAAACCAGGCATAGTAAACTGAGAAAGTGAGTTTTATGAAAGGAAGGTTCCAGTTCTGAACATGATACTGAATTGAAAATACTGTGTGTGTGTTACGTTTCTGTGAGTTGATCACAATATATAACAGTTCTCCTATCGCTGCCAATGACAAAGGCCCAAAAAAGGGTTCACAACAAATCCAATTTCAATAAAGTTCTGTCTGCAAAACCTTTTTCTTTTTTTTTTTGGAAGGAGGAGGAAATAGTAGAAATTGCTATAAAAGGTTTTTAGAGTACCCTAGGCCTCCATTGGATTGATTTTCCCTCACTAACTGTTCTGACAATTGGTAAATTCTGGGACAGGGTGAAAATAGAACAAATGTAGCAATAAGAACACTTGCTTTTAGTAGCATGGGAAAGGGTTGAAAATTAGATTACAGTAGCCAGCTACTATTTCCAATACAAATGTGAATGCATGCTATCCATGTGTTCACATCTCCTAATGATTACTTGACAAACACTCCCCTACACCATTTCAGTATTTATTAAGATAAACTCATAAGGGAAGACATGGCAATGGAATATATGTTGTAATTTATCATTCCTGCACAAATATGTTAGCACTTTAACATAGCACTTCAACTAAGAATGCAATTATAAACAGGGTTCCTATCCAGACAATGCATATGAATCTGTTTTATCCCATTCAGTTCTTTCTTATCAAATCTGATTTTTTTTGTTTATAATCTCCACCCTGTATTATGCTCTCTCTACCTTTCCTTCTCTATTTCCTTTACCCTCCTCTCCACCCCACAGTTATATATATATAATTCTCATTCCTGCCCTCTCCCTCTTACTGCACTCATCACCTCCTGCTTGTTTTGAACCCACATGCTGACATAACCCTCAGGCCACTAGAGCATGTGTCCTCAATACATTTTTGCTCCCATCTTACCTTCCTCATCCTCCTACTTCTTCAAATCTTGGGTTATTTCACCTAACTTTGGCTCTCTACGATCTTACTTTCACAACCTATGCTTAGAACCCTCCTTCCTCTAGCAGCAGTTGCAATTCACACACTCTAATTTCTATTCCCCTGCTTCTAAGAGCCAGCCCTTTCTCATGTGCCCACTGGAATGCCTACTCTGTGTATAACAAGCGCACCTTTGTCAATGTCCTTTTTGTCTTCTTTAAACTACTTGTTCTTTCTAAAATCTGGCTTCAGGAATATGACTATGCCTCTTTATTTGATCTGTCTCATGGTGACCTCCACTGGACTGATTCACCCAGACTTAGTGGACCAAAGGGAGTTGGAGCCAGAATCCTTCTAAGCCCACAAATCACTTTTCAAGTTCTTCCTATGGCTCCATCTCTATCCCTCTCCTCTTTTGAAGCTAGCTGAATTTTTTTCTCCAGTTTCTCTGATTACTGTGATTTATCAGCCTCCTAGACTGGTGTCACACTTTCATGAAGACATCACTGCATGGCTAAACTATTTCTTCTTCAAGAAAATACCCACTATCATCCATGGTGACTTTACCATTCCTGTCATCTACCTCTTAACTCCTCAGTCTAACCTTTTCCTTTGATCTATTGGACATACGCTTCTACTTACTGTAGGGCAACATAAGGGCAACACCCTTGGCCTTGTGTTATCCCACCTCTGCAACCTCTCCAACACCCCTTTCCTCTTCCATCACATCCTTATCAGTTTCACACTCTTCCTGTCTTCAGCCTCTTATCCCTGCAACCATCAAACAGTTACCAAATAACCCTTGCCACTTAAACTCTTCTTTACCTATTCTGCAACAGACTACCTCTATGACAAAATCTCACCCCTGTCCTGACCTAACCTGGCCACTCATGACCACTATAGCTCATTTTCATCCTTCCTGTACACACTTGTTCCCTTTGCCACACACAGGATTAGACCCTGACCACTACAATCCTAACATACAGCATATAGATGACTATTTACTGCTGTAACAGGAAAGTGAAGGTAACACTATGAAATTGGAGGCTGTTAGTGCAATATATATCTGACTGTATATTAATTTATGTGACTTGTAGCCCTCTTTTCGGGGTGGCTTATGAGAAATGGCCCTCCCCAAGCAGGATAGTGTGCTAAGCCTATAGGTAAATAAGAGAACCAGAACCTTTGCTAACTGGAAGAGTGGGTTTGATAATAAAGTTGGCAGTGCCTCCACCCAGGACATGTTCCCTGTGAACAGTGGGGATTCCCTTCCTTGGAAATTAACCAGCTATGTAATCAGAGTAATTAGGACTAGAGGGACTACTGCAACTAACCTATAACATTAACCATAAGTACTGTATATATCGTATATGAACACCAGCATGAAAACAGTAGAAGCTTTATATAGGAAAACATTGATAATAGTAAACACATCCAATGAACAAACATGTACTATCAGCACAGGGCCCAACAGGAGTCTTGGTGGAATTGCACCTATACTCAGGTATATACAGTTATTAAAAAAGATTCCTTAAGATGATAGTTCAGTTGCAGGGGCCCCTGAGGATGATCATGATGCAGCATTTTTCCTTTGTGTCAGTGACCTAAAAACAAGATCACGGTGATGGGGAGATTCTCAAACCATTGTCCAACCAGCCTGGAATGCAGCTTCTCACCAGTAGAAACTGGGGTGTGGCACTGGAATTCTATTCTGCATCTTAGTCCCTATTAATTTCTAATATGCTATGCATCCAGATCTCTAACTACCAAAACTAGCTGTCAGAAGCCTAATCTGGCTCTGGCCTTTGCTGGTTATTGAGCCCTAAGCTAAAACTAGCTATAGAATCCCAGACCAGAAGGGACAGGATCAACTAAAATAACAGGAACTACATATAAACTGTATTGCAATAAACAGGTTCACCTACTAATATACTGGAAGGCAACCACTACACACATCAGAGGTATAACTAGAACATTCAGGCCCCAGTGCAATAAACCATGAAGGGCCCACCTGACACCCCCTTTCCCTTTCCATCGGTCTCAGGCCCCTTCCCTCTGAGCCTGGGGCCCTTCCCACTGATCCTGGGGCCTTTTACTCCCATTGCAGGGCCCTTTATTACAGACCCAGAGCAGGACCCTTTCACATGTTCTGCAACGGGCCCCCTTCCTGCCATCTTGGGGCTTCTCCATGGTGGCAGAAAGCAAGAGATGCACACCAGGGAACTCCATATAAGGGTCTAACGCAGTGGTAGAACTACTAGGGTCGCAAAGGTCGCAATTGCAAACAGGCCCTCTTGCTGTTCTGTTCCTGCTATTGACAACATTTATTCATCCACTCTGTCTCCATAGCAGCGGCAGCAGTATATTAGGACCCAGTACTGGCTACATTATGACTGACATGTGCGAGAGGGCTGCCACTATTGGTTGTAAACAGCTGAGCTCCACGCTGGTTACCTAGCAGCAATGACAATGTATAGCCTTCTCTGTTGACATGCCGATCAGGATGTGATCTGGGTGATGTTCCCGATCAGATCTACTATATAATAAGATAAGGATTTTATTGATCAGAGCCCTCATGTTACTGCATGGAGGCCAAATGGCTGCTGAACATATTGTTGATATATATGTGAATGTAAAGAAACAAATATGTGTATGACCGCACTCAAAATCTCAAGTGTTAAACCATCTAAAACAAGAAAAAGTGTTAAAATAATAATAAAATCTAAAATGTATCAACAAAATATACACTTTCAAAATATTTTGCAACTCAGTTCACAAACAATGTATCTATAATAATTATTATTAAATCCAAATAAACAAAGCCCTTAATGTCCACCATCAGATACAATATGTGCTGGGAAACAAAAGCTATATATAGTGAAATAAAATTGTTTCAACACAACTTAAAATACAAAGTAAAAATTCTTTCCTTTAAAAGGTATCATACACAATGCAATCCACTTCCAATCTTGCTGTAGCACTATGCAATTTTTAACAGCCAAAGATGGGTTAATAGATCCACTCTTTTCATTAATGGGCTTGCAAGTTTCTCACAGTTCCAGACCATTTGCCAGAATGTAGAAAAATAGAAGAGAAGGCTTCATAGCGTAAAACAATCTATTATTTATTAATAAAAACCATCATAGGTACACTCACATTGCCATGTGTCATGCCCAACACTAAGGAGGTATGCACATTTATTATTTATTTCAGGTACTTATATAGCGCAGTCAATTTACGCAGTGTTTTACACACATATATATATATATTGTATATTCACATCAGTCCCTAACCCTCAAGGGGCGTACAACCTAAGTACATATCCAAGTAAAGCCGCCGGCCCCAGCCCCAAATACAGACTGCAGGTCAAAGCAGACTCAGTGCGGGGAACTTCACTCAGAGCGTGGCTCTGCCTAACATGTTTCGACATGTATCGTCATCAGAGGCAGGCTGGGAACCCCCACTGTGGTAGAACGCCAGGTCCCGGTCGCAAGTGTGACCTTTGCGACCCTGGAAGTTCCATGTACAGTAGCCCAGACCTAGCTCTCTGGCACTGTGCATGTGACATAATAACAATAGGACAGATATAAGTCTGTCACAAGGATTTAAATACACACACATGCATTATAGGGAGCTACAGTTAAACTTTTAGAACATAGGAATAATTATATAATTGTCTCTGCTTCTGGCTTGAATGAAATACAACAAGAGGCCCTTAAGGTCTTCTCAGAAGCCCACCTCACCACCTGCCCCCTGGACCCTGTCCCCTCACAACTCCTTTGTTCACCCTCCTCTTCCATCCTATGCTCACTCACTCACATGTTCAATCTCTCCCTCTCTACAGGTGCATTCCCCTCCCCTCTAAAGCACGTGCACATCACTCCCATACTTAAGAAACCCTCCCTAGACCTCACCAACCTGAACAACTTTAGACCCATCTCCCTGCTGCCATTTACCTCTAAACTCCTAGAACGCTTAGTCTACAATCATCTGAGCTCCCACCTCACTGACAACAACCTTCTTGACCCCTTACAGTCTGGCTTTCGCCCCCCTATACTCCACCGAAACTGCCCTACTAAAGCTCTCTAATGACCTACTAACTGCAAAAACCAACGGCCACTATTCAATACTCCTACTACTCGACCTCTCCATGGCTTTCGACACGGTTGACCATCCCCTCCTCCTCAAAAAAGCTACACACTTTTGGCCTCAGAGACTCCGCTCTCTCCTGGTTCTCCTCCTATCTATCGCAGCGCTCCTATAGTGTTACCTATAACGCTGCCACCTACTCCTCTCTCTGTAGGGGTCCCCCAAGGTTTTGTCCTTGGACCCCTTCTCTTCTCCATCTACACCTCCTCCCTTGGTCACTTGATAAACTCCCACGGCTTCAAGTACCATCTCTATGTTGACGACACACAAATCTATCTGTCTACCCCTCACCTCACCCCTTCAGTTTCCACCCGCATCGCTAGCCTACTAAGCAACATATCGGCTTGGATGTCACTCCACTTCCTCAAACTCAACCTTTCCAAAACTGAGCTCCTAGTATTCCCCCCTGCCCGCGCCACCCCCATTGACTTCACCATAAATATCGCTAACACCATCCTCAGTCCATCCCCTCATGCCAGGGTACTAGGTGTAATCCTAGACTCCCATCTGTCCTTCCAGCCCCAGATCCAATCGCTGACAAAATCATGTAGACTTCACCTCCGCAACATCTCCAAGATACAACTGTTCCTAACCCGGAAACCACTAAGCAACTTATTCACTCCCTTGTCATATCACGCCTCGACTACTGTAACTCCCTCCTCATTGGCCTGCCTCATCGTAGGCTATCCCACCTCCAGTCTATCATGAACGCTGCTGCCAGACTCATCCACCTCACCAACCGTTCTGTATCTGCCATACCTCTCTGCCAATCCCTCCACTGACTCCCAGTTGCCCAACGGATAAAATTAAAAACTCTAACAATGACATATAAAGCCATCCACAACACTTCCCCAACTTACATAACCGATTTTATCTCTAAATATCACCCAAACTGTACTCTCTGCTCCTCGCAGGACCTCCTACTCCCTAGCTCCCTTATCTCCTCCTCCCATGCTCGTCTCCAAGACTTCTCCAGGGTGTCACCCATCCTCTGGAACTCCCTACCCCAATCTATCAGACTATCACCTACTCTACTTGCCTTTCGGCAATCACTGAAAACCGTTCTCTTCAGGGAAGCCTATCCCGCCCCCTGCTAATTCTGAAATCCTCTACTTTTCCAACCACTCCATCCCCCACAGTGACTACCTACTGTACCATTCACCCCTCCCTCCTAGATTGTAAGCTCCAAGGAGCAGGGCCCTCACATCTCTCTTGTATTGAACTGTATTGTTGCTGTATTGTCTCCCACTATAATGTAAAGCGCTGAGTAAACCGTTGGCGCTATATAAATCCTGTATAATAATGTATAATAATAATTAGAGATGAGCGAATCGAACATGACGAAGTGGAATTCGTTTCGAAGATTAGGAAAAATTCGATTCGCGCCGAATCCGAAAATTAGCAGACTTCGGATGCACGAATCAAATTTTTCCAAAAATGGCGGCGACATGTGTGGCGACGGAGCGGGGATCTCTGGGAAGGCGCGCAGACAAGGCGTGCTGACCCATAATGCATTCATTCATGACATGTGATCGCATTAGCCAATCAGCAGCCAGCCAGCCAGCACTGTGTAATGGTGGAGCTATAAATCGCGGCCATCTTAGAATTCTCCATTAGCCTCCGGTCATTCAAGAGAAACAGACCTCTCTGTATTAGGGACAGAGTTAGGGCCACAGAGACTTTAGGGCCACAGAATCGTTACTTAGGGACACAGAATCGTTACTCAGGGACACAGAATTGTTACTCAGGGACACAGAATTGTTACTCAGGGAAAGACACAGAATTGTTACTCAGGGACACAGAATTGTTACTCAGGGACACAGAATTGTTACTCAGGGACACAGAATTGTTACTCAGGGACAGACACAGAATTGTTACTCAGGGACACAGAATTGTTACTCAGGGACAGACACAGAATTGTTACTCAGGGACACAGAATTGTTACTCAGGGACACAGAATTGTTACTCAGGGACAGACACAGAATTGTTACTCAGGGACACAGAATTGTTACTGAGGGACACAGAATCGTTACTGAGGGACACAGAATTGTTACTCAGGGACACAGAATTGTTACTCAGGGACAGACACAGAATTGTTACTCAGGGACACAGAATTGTTACTCAGGGAAAGACACAGAATTGTTACTCAGGGACACAGAATTGTTACTGAGGGACACAGAATTGTTACTGAGGGACACAGAATTGTTACTCAGGGACACAGAATTGTTACTCAGGGACACAGAATTGTTACTCAGGGACACAGAATTGTTACTCAGGGACACAGAATCGTTACTCAGGGACACAGAATTGTTACTGAGGGACACAGAATCGTTACTGAGGGACACAGAATTGTTACTCAGGGACACAGAATTGTTACTCAGGGACAGACACAGAATTGTTACTCAGGGACACAGAATTGTTACTCAGGGACAGACACAGAATTGTTACTCAGGGACAGACACAGAATTGTTACTCAGGGACAGACACAGAATTGTTACTCAGGGACACAGAATTGTTACTCAGGGACACAGAATCGTTACTGAGGGACACAGAATCGTTACTCAGGGACACAGAATTGTTACTCAGGGACACAGAATTGTTACTCAGGGACAGACACAGAATTGTTACTCAGGGACACAGAATCGTTACTCAGGGACACAGAATCGTTACTCAGGGACACAGAATCGTTACTCAGGGACACAGAATTGTTACTCAGGGACAGACACAGAATTGTTACTCAGGGACACAGAATTGTTACTCAGGGACACAGAATCGTTACTCAGGGACACAGAATCGTTACTCAGGGACACAGAATTGTTACTGAGGGACACAGAATCGTTACTGAGGGACACAGAATTGTTACTCAGGGACACAGAATTGTTACTCAGGGACACAGAATCGTTACTCAGGGACACAGAATTGTTACTCAGGGACACAGAATTGTTACTCAGGGACACAGAATCGTTACTCAGGGACACAGAATCGTTGAATTAAAGAGTATGTCAGACAACACGCAGAGGAGTGGCAGAGGAGGCAATGTTTCAGGAGCGAGCAGACGTGGCAGCAGAGGAAGGGGTCGAGGCAGCACTAGTCGCAGCCAGAGGCCAGTGCTCCCAGTGTCATCCAGCGGTCGTGTCTCCACCGACAACCCTGCCGTCATCGATTGGTTGGCTCGGTCGTCTTCCTCTTCCCAGGTCACCTCTGACACCTACAGCCAATGGTCGGTGGGTACGTCAGACACAACCGTTAGTTGGCATGGCCCGGGAGCAAGCCCACTGAAATCACGTGTCCTCTACCTGCCCCTGTCCTTTGGTGTTCCCTCACCAAGCGAAGTATCGCATGCTGTGGGCTCAGCCCCACTGTACAGTGAGGAAGAGCTAACAGAGGGCGGTCAGGAACGGGGGGAGACATCCGCCTTTTCAGCAGCCAGGCGAAGAAGTACTGGCGAGGAGAGTGGCTCGGTAGCCGGTCTAGAGACAGGTCTGTCTCCTGACCCACACGCAGCCGAGGGGGCTAGTAGTGAGGCGGAGACCCTAATTGATGATGATGAGGCTGATCGCACTTGGCAGCCTCGTCGTCATCAGGCTATTGCTTCCGCATAATCAGGAGTAGAGGGTGCCAGCTTGGCAGCGAGCAAAACAGTCGGTGGGTTGCCCAGGAGGCAGCAGGGTCGCAGCAGTGTCAGTGGAGGCAAACGGCCACGGAGTAGAGCACCAGCTCCACTGCAGCCTACCACCACGGCCAGTAGTGGTGCCGGTGTGCACGGAGGAAGTAGCAGTCAGCCAGTGAGGAGTAGCGGGGGCAAAGTTTCCTACTCGGCGGTGTGGCAATTTTTCGTCAAGCCGCCCGAGGAAGTAAACGTAGCCGTATGTCGACTATGTGGCCAGAAAGTCAAGCGTGGCCAGGGGGCCCATGTTGGGACTACAGCGTTGCGTCAGCATATGCAGCGTCACCATTCGGTGGCCTGGGAAAACCGTGATAAAGATACGGCGGTTCTGCCTGCCCCAGCCCCCGCTCCATCACCCGCTCCGTTACTTGCTCCGTCACCCGACGTCAATCGCCCTCTATCAGCCAGTCAAGGCTCCAACACCTCTGCTGAGGGGAGTTGTCGCTCGTTGGCATCTTCCGCTCGTTCAGATGCTCCTTCTCCTGCTACTCCTCTTCACGGATTCCGTCAGCAGTCTTTCTTGGAATCCGTTTCCAAGAGACAACAGTTTGCGAGCACACACCCGACGGTGCAGAAGCTGAACGTCCTCCTGTCCAAGTTGCTGGTGCTGCAGTCCCTCCCTTTCCAAGTGGTGGACTCAGCACCTTTCCGAGAAATGATGGCTTGTGCCGCGCCGCGGTGGAGAGTGCCAAGCCGGCATTTCTTTGCCAAAAAGGCAGTGCCAGCCCTGCATTCACATGTAGAAGAGATGGTGGGCCAGTCTTTGAGCATGTCGGTCTCTGCCAAAGTTCACGGCAGCGCCGACGTGTGGAGCTGTAACTACGGTCAGGGACAGTACATGTCATTTACGGCCCACTGGGTGAACGTGGTGCCGGCACAGCCGCACCAGCAACTTGGACAGGTCACGCCGCTTTTACCTCCACGTTTGCACGTCCTTGGTCCAGCAAAGATGTCCGCCTCTACCACCTCTTCTTCCGCCGTGTCCTCAGCTGCCACCCCCGTGCCAAGTCCCATTACCCGACCGGCATATCACATGTGCAGGGCGCAACGGTGTCACGCTGTGCTGCACCTGGTATGCCTTGGCGAACGTAGTCACACAGGGGAGGAACTTCTGAGTGTAATGAACAGAGAAATCGACAGATGGCTGTCTCCGCGCAAACTGAAAATCGGAATCATGTTGACCGACAATGGAAAGAACATGGTGTCTGCTCTGCGTCAAGGAAGGTTGTGCCATGCGCCATGCATGGCTCACGTGTTCAATCTGGTTGTCAAGCGGTTCCTAAAATCCACCATCCCACTGCAAGACATCCTTAAAATGTCACGTAAACTTTGCATGCATTTCAGCCATTCCTACACCGCAAAGCACACCCTCCTTGAGCTGCAGCGGCAGAACGGAATTCCACAGCATCGCCTGATCTGCGACGTTGCAACAAGGTGGAATTCAACCCTACATATGTTAGACCGCCTTTACAAACAGCGAAAGGCCATCACCGATTTCCTGATGTTACAAGCGGATAAAGGTACTCCCCTGTGTAACTTAGATGTCAGCCATTGGCAGCTCATGCGTGACACCTGCCGCTTGCTCAGGCCCTTTGAGGAGGCCACGCTATTCGTGAGTCGGCAGGACTATGGGATGAACGACGTCATTCCTCTGTTGCACGTCCTGGAACAAATGCTGTCTACAATGGCTGGTCAGGGTGCGGTAGACGTGGCACACAGATCTCAACGCCACATGACCCCTGTGGGGGCAGGACAGGAAGAAGAGGAGGAGGTAGAGGAGGACATTGGTGCTCAGGAATTATTGAGTGAAATGGGTGGTTTTTCCACTCAGCGGACAGGAGTGGAGGAGCAGGAGCATCTGGTAGAGGAGGAGGAGGAGACAGAGGACCCAGACGCACCGTGGCAGTATGCTGTGGAGATGGAGGCAGGGAGTCCCTCGCATTCCTTGGCACAAATGGCCCATAGCATGCTCGGTTGCTTGCATAGCGACAGCCGAATAATAACCATCAGACAGAGGGATGACTTTTGGCTGTCCACCTTGTTGGACCCTCGCTACCGTTCAAAAATGGTGGCCTTTTTCACACCTGCTGAGAGGGAGGCCAAAATAAATTACTATAAAAACCACCTATGTAGTCAGTTGGTCTCTGCCTTTCTGCGCCAACGTCCATCCTCAGACACTGTGGGCCCTGTGCGCTCGCGTTCCGCTGCCATGGCAGCAGGGGAGGGGTGGGGTGGTAGGAGCAGTGGCAGCTCCACCAGCAGCGGCTGCCTCAGTCTGCAGTCGATGATGAGTAGCTTTCTTCACCAGCGCAGTGAGGAAACTACTAACCAGCCGCAGCAGCAGCAGCATCAGGTGGACCTGGAGCAGGACCTCAAACAACAGGCTTGGGCCTACTTGGACAGCACCCTGCCAACCGAGGTAGACAATCCCCTTGACTACTGGGCAACGAAACTTGACCTTTGGCCCCAACTAGCTGAATTTGCCCTTGAAAGGCTGTCATGCCCGGCCAGTAGCGTGGCATCGGAGCGCGTGTTTAGTGCGGCAGGAGGTATTGTAACTCCTCGGAGGACACGACTGTCCACCCAAAGTGTGGAGAGACTCACGTTTGTGAAAATGAATCAGGCATGGATTAGTCTGGATTTCAAACCACCAGTTCCTGACACAACTGACTAAATCCGCCATGAATCATGCCCCAAACATGTTATTATTTTTAACATAGGCCTCTGTATGGCCTTCAATTTATGCTGCTTACGCTTCGCCACTCTGCCATGGGCCCCTGTACCGCCTCCTCTTGCTGCTGCCAGGTCCAGAGTGTGTCATGGGTCCCTGTACGGCCTCCCATTGCTGCTGTCTCCATCGCCACACTCTGCCATGTGCCACTTTCAGGTCTCCTCACACTGCTGGTGGGTTCCATTTTGTCATAGGGTGCTGGCAGATTACGGGCCTCCCATTGCTGCTGCCAGGCCCGTAATCTGCCATGGGCCCCCGTACCGACTCCTCATGCTGCTGCCAGGCCCGTAATCTGTCATGGGCCCCTGTACCGCCTCCTCATTCTGCTGCCAGGTCCAGAGTGTGTCATGGGTCCCTGTACGGCCTCCCATTACTGCTGTCTCCATCGCCACACTCTGCCATGTGCCACTTTCAGGTCTCCTCACACTGCTGGTGGGTTCCATTTTGTCATAGGGTGCTGGCAGGTTACGGGCCTCCCATTGCTGCTGCCAGGCCCGTAATCTGCCATGGGCCCCCGTACCGACTCCTCATGCTGCTGCCAGGCCCGTAATCTGTCATGGGCCCCTGTACCGCCTCCTCATGCTGCTGCCAGGTCCAGAGTGTGTCATGGGTCCCTGTACGGCCTCCCATTGCTGCTGTCTCCATCGCCACACTCTGCCATGTGCCACTTTCAGGTCTCCTCACACTGCTGGTGGGCTCCATTTTGTCATAGGGTGCTGGCAGATTACGGGCCTCCCATTGCTGCTGCCAGGCCCGTAATCTGCCATGGGCCCCCGTACCGACTCCTCATGCTGCTGCCAGGCCCGTAATCTGTCATGGGCCCCTGTACCGCCTCCTCATGCTGCTGCCAGGTCCAGAGTGTGTCATGGGTCCCTGTACGGCCTCCCATTGCTGCTGTCTCCATCGCCACACTCTGCCATGTGCCACTTTCAGGTCTCCTCACACTGCTGGTGGGTTCCATTTTGTCATAGGGTGCTGTATGGCCTCCCATTGCTGCTGCCTCCACCGCCACACTGTGGCTCCACACTCTGGTTTTGGCCCCGTGACTGCCCAAATGAGTGAAGTGTGCGGTGATTCTAAGATCGACGGCACTCATCTGCATGTCATACTGACTGACAGTATTATTTCTCTTCCCCAGCAGACTCCAAGGGCATTTAAATTAAAGGTACAGTGTTCTGCACTAATATAAAGGCTCTCTGAAGCCTAGAAACACCCTTTTTATACGTTAAATTCGCAGCGAATATATTCACCTCGAATCGAATTTATTCCGCGAATTCGCCGAATCAGCCGAATCGAATTTTTGAATACTTCGCTCATCTCTAATAATAATCTCCTGTGTGTAAAAAGTCATGTGGCTTCAGACTCTCTCTTTCTCCACTTCTTTCTTCCGGGGTTTTCAAAGTCAGCCTCCCAGAGACAGGAAGTTCTAATACACAATTATATATTATTATTATTATTATTATACAGGATTTATATAGCGCCAACAGTTTGCTCAGCGCTTTACAATATAAGGGAGACAGTACAATTACAATACAGTTCAGTACAGAAGGAATAGGAGGGTCCTGCTCATGGAGCTTACAATCTAAAGGAAGGACAAAGGTAGAACATTGATATTTGCAGCTAATAGAAAAGGGCAGCAGATCCCTACAGAACTTAAGTGGGTATATTTGCTTGAAAATTTGCAGATAATAGTTTATGCCCCCTTTGAAATATCAGTGAAATGCCTTAAAGTAACCTTTTCCATTTCAGCTTAAATGGACACCCAGTGGGGATGATTTCTTAAAGGGATAGAGACTGTCCACTGTAGTATATTGTTGTAATAAATATCTAGCTATATATAGATAGACAGACAGATAAATAGATAGATAGATATTGAATGAACACATGTAGGCCAGTGACAAGCCAATTTACACATTAAAAGGGAGGTCAACCACTTGCCCTTCGCCCTATACCAGAAGTACTGCTACAGGGCGGCACAGCTGTGCAAACTCATGTATATATACATGATTTGCAGTTCCGGGTAGGGTGGGCCGACCTACCCGCACCACTATTGGCAGCTGGAGATGTCAATCATCGGGTCCCTGCCGGCGATTCCCGACTGGCACTCAGTGATTGTCGGGGAAAGCTGACAGGGGAGAGACCTGTTTGCATGGACATGCTGCTTTGTATCTCTGCACAGCAGAGAGATACAAAACAGCATGTCTCCAAAGCAAAACAGCACACACAACACACTGTTAACCCTTTGATCACCCCAGATGTTAACCCTTTCCTGAACAGTGTCTTTAGTACAATGTCAGTGCTTTTTATTAGCACTGATCACTGTATTGGTGTCACTGGGGATGTCAGTGGCAGTTAGTCATTTCCCCCCCAGTGTCAGAATGCCCGCCGCAGTCCCACTATAAGTCACTGATCACCGCCATTACTAGTATAAATAAATAAATAAATAAATAAATAAATAAAAATTCCAGTATATATACTGCCATTTGTAGACACTATAACTTTCACGTAAACCAATTAATGTATACATATTGGGATTTTTTTTTAGCAAAGACATGTAGCAAAATAAATTTTGGCCTAAACTTAAGAAGAACTTAGATTTTTTAGGTTTTTTTATTGTATATGTTTTATAGCAAAAAGTCAAAAATATTGTTTTTTTTTCAAAATTGTCGGTATTTTTTGTTTATAGTGCAAAAAATAAAAACTGGCAAGGTGGTCAAATACCTCCAAAAGAAAGCTCTATTTGTGGGGGGAAAAAAATGACAAATTTATGTACAGTGTTTCATGACCACGCAATTGTCAGCTGAAGTAACACGGCGCCATAACGCAAAAAAAGGGGGGTAAATCCTCTGGAGGGCAAGTTAAGATTGATAGAGCTGGCAGACTACTCCTATGATAATACTTCTTAATAGGCAGATGGTACTTGTATAACTGTATCGAGAAAAATGTTAATTGGCCAGATGTTCACTTGTTTATTGTCCTGGGTAACAGGGGTTGTAGACACTGTAGCTTCATTGTAAGTCTTAGTTGTTGCTTATAGTAAAATGCAAGTAGGGTCTTTTCATGTTACGATAAAAAGTGCTTGACCAACCCATCAGCTGTTTGTAGATGGGGGTAAGAAACTGTATATCAAGAAAAGATTTTTTTGTTGCTGACACTACATCATGATGAAAGCATAGGCCTAAAAAGATATTATTCATTATTGCATGCCAGGAAGCTACCTAGGTGTATATTATAGAATGAAAATACAGTATGTTGGACAGGTAGAATATCTCTATGCCTGCTAATGTATCATCAGAGCAGGATTGGGTACATTCAAGGTTTCTGATCACTGTATTATTTGCCAACACTCTGTGGACTCTGTGCTGGGACCCAATAAATGGAAGCCTCGCTGGAAACCCAAGTTGCTGTGGGATAAAATCATTTCTTGGATAGAGGAGTTTTACATTACATATTGGCTAGCTAACTCTTGCCTCAACAACAATAATAATAATTACTCCTCATCCTTGTGATATATGACAACATCCACTTGCAAGTGAATGCTCACTTATTTTAAGGTGGATCTATATTCATTTTGAATACTTAATCATGTGCAAAGGAAATTTTAAAACATGTTTTTGCTTGTCTAAGATTGTGTGATTCCTTGTTCAGTGTTGTATGGCTGTTTGCAATTTTTTTTTAATCCAAAAGAGTTTTCAGTTGTATTGAAATTGGCATAAATTAACATCAATGCTGACAAAGACATGCAAATATGTCACACATATTCAGTCAAAAGAATATATAAGACAAGGTCTCTGCAATGTAGCACACGTAGAATGAATGTATTACATAGACAATCAGCAAGTTAGAGTCATCTTGGATACTTTAGTAGCGGGGGGGGGGGGGGGGCACAAAAAGAGTAGGAACTACAACCTATGTATGATGCTGAAGTAGTTTGAAGCTCACAGAAAGGGGGTGCCCTATTGGCCATATCAGATCTCAATGGGGAAAAATATCATGCTGGATATCTATACTGATATGGACTGGGTAATGTGTTAGGAATGTAAGGATGTCCCATCATTTGATGGAAATCAAAATTATCAACCTACAGAGGACTGAATTCAAAGACACCCTGAAAATCAAAGTGAAAAAATGATGCAGCAGGCTAGTCCATTTTGCTGAAATTTCATTGCAGCAACTCAAAGTGGTACTCAGTAGTTTGTATGGCCCCCACGTGCTTGTATGCATGCCTGACTATGTCGGGGCATGTTCCTACTGAGACGACAGATGGTGTACTGGGGTATTTCCTCCCAGATCTGGACCAGGGCATGACTGAGCTCCTGGACAATCTGAGCTGCAACCTGGTGTCATCGGATGGACCGAAACATGATATCCCAGAGGTGTTCTATTGGATTTAGGTCAGGCAAGCATGGGGGCCATTCAGTGGTATCAATTCCTTCATCCTCCAGGAACTGCCTGCATACTCTCACCACATGAGGCCGGGCATTGTTGTGCACCAGGAGGAACCCAGGACCCACTGCACCAGCGTAGGTTTTGACAATGGGTCCAAGGATTTCATCCCAATACCTAATGGCAGTCAGGGTGCCATTGTCTAGCCTGTAGAGGTCTGTGCATCCCTCCATGAATATGCCTCCCCAGACACTCACTGACCCACCACCAAAACAGTCATGCTGAACAATGTTACAAGCAGCATAATGTTCTCCATGGCTTCTTCAGACCCTTTCACATCTGTCACATGTGGTGAGGGTGAACCTGCTCTACTCTGTGAAAAGCACAGGGCACCAGTGACGGAATTGCCAATTCTGGTGTTCAATGGCAAATGCCAATCAAGCTCTATGGTGCTGAGCAGTGGGCACAGGGCCCACTAGTGAACATCAGTTCTCAAGCCACCCTCATGAAATCTGTTTCTGATTGTCTGGTCAGAGACATTCACACCAGTGGCCTGCTGGAGGTCATTTTGTAGGGCTCAGACAGTGCTCATCCTGTTCCTCCTTGCACAAAGGAGCAGATACCGGTCCTGATGATGGGTTAATGACCTTCTACGACCCTGTCCAGCTCTCCTAGAGTAACTGCCTGTCTCCTGGAATCTCCTCCATGCTCTTGAGACTGTGCTGGGAGACACAGCAAAACTTCTGGCAATGGCATGTATTGATGTGTCATCCTGGAGGAGTTGGACTGCCTGTGCAACCTCTTAGGTCCAGGTATGGCATCATGCTGCCAGTGAAGGGGATATCACTGTTGAAGACCGATAATATCCGAGAAGGGTGGACCAGACCGTGGAAGGTCACTCTTGTTTTCTAACAGGCGTTTTGGCCCTTTGGGTCGCTTCAAGGAGGTAAGGGGGCAATTCAGCCGTTTTATGGAGTATTTCCTTCTGGTTGTCATGCAAATGTAACTATATTACCTGCACTTTCTGAATTGTTGGATTAGTTGGTGTTTTATACGCACCTTTGAACTTTATTTTTCTGGACAAATTTATGCGACACTTTAATAGTGGTTTCTTTGAATATCACTTTTGTTGTGATATCACCTAAATAATGTTTGATTTTATTAATTATTTTTTGTCTTTTAATCACTGCACTTGTCATTATTGTGTGTTATATTTAATCCCACATTTAGAGATTCACGGATCTTTTTTCACTACTTTTCACTATTTTTTGGCTAATTTACAGCTTCTGTGGTCACCATTATTATCAGTGTGATAATTGATCCCATATTTCAGGAATTCACCTTTTATGTTGATTATTATAGTTCATAATTATTTGAGTCCCATTAGGACTTTTTGACTTATTTTCTTTCACTGGTGTTTCTTCATCTATACATTATCAATTCACTTTTTTGTCCCACTATGGATCCCCTAGTGGATCAGTTCACTTTATGATCTGTGAGTGATTGGTTTGTTGTATTCACTGAATAGCACTGGTGGCATTCATTAGTCACTTATAAAGTTTGATATGAGCAATTTTGGATGATTCAAACTGTTTTATGTGCATTCTATTCTATTTTACACATGTATTGTCTATTGGTATGTTACATCATTTATTAGTTTATTCATCTGATATTTTTTTGGGATACGTTAGTGTGGAAGTAGGGTAGTATTTGGGGTAGCGCTGCACCATTTATTTTACATATTGCACAATACCCATTTGGTATATGGCTGGGTGTTAGCAGTCCCCTCCCCAAAATTGTCATTAGTCCATTCTGAGTAGCGCAGGAGGTCCTTATCGTTTTATAAGTAAGCTTAGGAGTAACCAAGAGTGCAATATGTGAATATAAAATAATTGGTGGATAATTGGATTACTACATGAATATATTTTTAGTGTATGCTATGTCTACTTGATCTCTTTAGGAACCTGGATGTGACTTGTTGAGGAGCTGGAAGGCCCCCTAGTGGTCCATAATATGCATTACTACAGATAGCTCCTTAGGCCAGTGTTTCTCAACCTTTTTTCAGTCAAGGCACCCTTTAAAATTATGGACACCCCCGAGGCACCCTTTAAAATTATGGACACTCCTGAGGCACCCTTTAAAATTATGGACACCCCCAAGGCACCTCATTGTACAATGGGGTGCCTCTAGACTGTCCATGATTTTAAAAGGGCACCGCATTGTAAAATATGAAAAACTATTCTAAGGGCTCATGTACAGTGCAGCTGATAAACTCACGTTTAGGAGCTGTTCAGCGTTTTTTTCAGCAGCCCCTGAACTCTCCCTAATGGTTTTCTATGTGTCAATGTACACATCTTCGTTTACAGTAGTTTACAGGCATTAGAGTTTACAGTCATTTTTTTTAAACGCAGAAAACTTGCGTTCAGCAGTCGATTTTTATCAGCGCTTCAAATGCGAAATGCTTGTAAACGTGGCTAAATGAAGCATATCGCGTTTATAAGCGTTTGCGGTTGAAAGTTTTTTGTTAACTCTTCCAATTCCCGATGCTACCCAGAGCCTTTTTTCATCATAAAAAATGCATGCATTGTGTTTTCAAGGTACTCAAATGGACAAAACACTGAACAGAGGATAATCCCACCAAGCTTGTCACACATTGTAAAGACCAATTCACACCTCAGACCTCTCCCACCCTTGGAAACAAAAGATATGTTAATGACCATTCACACCTCAAATTCCTCATGAAGACCCCCTGCCAGGTGGCCTTAATGACTAAATCCACCAGACACCTGTCCCACCCTTGGAAACTAAAGAAATGTTAATGGACAGCTCACACCTAAGCTAATCTCAACACATACTGCTGTCTCTTATTCTACTATCTGTATTTCTGTGAAACAGTCTGAAATAGTTAATAATTTACCACTTTTCAGTGCATTTTGGTCATTTGGGAGGTTCTCCTGTGCTTATCTTTAAAAAACGCTTCTAAACACAAACACGCATAAACACGTTATGCAAACACGGCTAAACAGACATTTAATAAAGCGGAACTACACTGCATTTGAGCAGCACAAATAAAACAATGCCATTTAATTAAATCTATATTCATAACAAACTCCCTATCCATCCATGTGTCCTTTCTTTATTTTGCTCAGAATTCACTTTGAAAAACACCCCCCTAGCATTTCTGGATGCAATCATCTTAAGTAAGTGCAGAGGATCCATGGAGAATTTACTTCCTAGAATCAATCTGCCCTTAGCTCATGCAGGCAAGAAGTTGTGCTTCGCTGAGAAAACCCTCCAATACTCATAAACATTGCAAACAGTGAAGATGAAGTCCATCTCACTACCCGCTTGTGAGTAGAAAGACTTCTATACGGAATAATATGCATGCTGCTACTGTAATTGATTATAAACTTGTAACATCCCTGTTTATTTTTCTGCCCAGATGTGACAGTTGGCAAAGTGTGCCCCGACCTGGTCCCCTGTGGTCTTCCAAGTCCCCATACAGAATACAGTTTTGTAATAATAACCTATTAAACAATAAATATGTATGTGTCTCAGTACTTGCACACAGGGCTTTTTTCAGTGGGAACATGGGGGAACGCAGTTCCGGCACTGAATGTATTTAATGGCAAGGGATACTGGGGTGTGCTGGAGGGTCTACTGATGCAGGCTGCTCGTGATCTATTGTCACTGGAGGGATTCTATTTTTTCATGGTGGTCTATTGTTGCTAGGGAGGTCTAATGATGCTGGTGGGTGATATATTGTTTCTGGAAGGGGTCTACTGTTGAGGGAGGGGTCTATTGTTGCTGGCTGCTGGAGAGTCTATTGATGCTGGCTTCTGGGAAATCTGTTGTTTGCTGATGGGGGTCTGTTTTTGCTAGGGTGATTTTTTTGTTGTCAGGGTCCATTGTAGCTGGGGGAATCTATTGTTGCTGGGGGGGGTCTATTTCTGCTGGCTGCGGGGGATCTATTTTAATGCTTTTCTTGTCATCACTAACAAATTCTATATAAATTACTTTGCATCACAAAATAACACTTGGCTGTGCATTCTCTATACGCAGTGGTACTGGTAGGTGGGTAGGGTGGAGCCAAGCTACTGTGCTCAGAGGTGGGTAGGGGGGCAGAGACAAGACGTGATTCAGAAGTTCCTGCACCTATTTTCTGAGAAAAAGAACCCTGCTTGTACACAGAGGTATATAATGACTGTATAGAGTACCACTAAGGCCTATTTTTTTTTTTTAAATGTTCTGTAGTTAAATGGTAGAGATACAAATTGGAAATGCAGATCAGCTATTGCAAAGTGTAGAAAATGTGCAGAGTGCAGAACCAGCTGCTGAGAAAAGTCTCTAGCTTTTTGTCTAAAATTGCCTTGCTTAGGTGAGATAAGGGTGGGTCTGCCAATGGTGGTGACAAGTTTCCGAACAGAATGCGCAAATGTTGACAGAGTATTTTGGAACAAAGTTGGAATGTTTTTTCTCCCTAGAGAGTATATCTTCAATTGTTATTGGCTTGAAAAATATGTGTCGGTGAAAAGCAGGATGCATTTTTTTTGTTCCAAAAATATTTGTTTAAAAAATGTTGAATACCCTTTACAACTGTTGTTTCTCTTTGTCTGTAAATTGTCTTTTTTTGTATGCACACAATAGTTTTGCTGTGTCTTTGGCAGCTTTGAGAGAGAGGAAGCCTATTTGTGATGGTCATTTCTGGCACTTGGCTCCCTGTGCCTTGCTTAAATGCTGTTGTGCATGTATTGGATATTTCAGCATCACTGCACATGTGCCGGTTAGAAGGCAGCAACACACATGGATTAGCGCTGTTGTCCATACATACTGTACTGATATCAGCTGATAAAAGATACGTGTGTGGAGGCCCGAGGCCATACCGTTGCAGTATGCCGAGTTGTAAGGATCTCAAAGGCCAGAGTGTTGTCCAGGAAAGGGTCAGTTAGATGAATGTCCAAAGCATTGCGGATTATATTCTGTCAATATATTGTGAAATATCCCAGTTCCACAGCAGAGAGAGGTTTCTTAGCATATGAAGAGGCCTGAGTGATGTACTAAGGGCCCTTTCACACTAGCCCAGTCCACTGTAGTGTTAAAAGCACACGATTTAACATCTGCAACATCAAGGCAGCCCATCAATTTGGATGTGATGCCTAATGCACCAAAAATCATGCATACAACATTTTAACAGCACTATGCAACACACATAATGCACCACAAAGCACTAATGCAAGTAACACACATTATTCTGTGTTGCAGTAACAATATTTAGCTTAAATCCTTTTAAAGTGTTCCTAAACCCAGGACCCTGCATTCATTATATCTGGTCTCCCACAGTACACAGAACATGGAAATGCAATTACTTTAGTAAATAAAAACTGATAAATACCCTTTCTCATCAGAAGTTAGAGCAGTGTTGTGGCTTCTATCAGTGTTCAGCAAAGCACTAGCTACAGCTTGTAGGAAGAGTTTTCTTTCTGCTCTAGGAGGATGCTAAACCGCTGACCTTTGTCTGGACAGTGCTGATTGGCCCTGTGCTGATCACATGCACTGTCCCAAGAAAAAAAAAAAAACTTCTCTAGCAATACACACCAAACTGAGCATGTGCAAAATACCTATGGTTCAGTCTGTCTTATCAGGGAATAAGAGGTGGTAGCTTAAACAAGGGGAGGAACAGAGCAATAAGGATCAAAAGGCCTTTTTACACAATGCAGAGGATTAACCCCTTAGGTTCCACAGTGAGTATAACAAGCATGCTTTAATGCAAATACTACTGATTTTACTGTTGTGGGTTTAGTAACACTTTAAGGAATGGAATTCAGATTCACTGCAACCTTGGTTTTGAGGCAAATACCTTGGTTTTGTTAGTATTGCAAATGTCAAACTTTTTCCAATGTTTTCCGTTTTTCCACAATAGTGCAATGTATATCCTTGAGTGTGTTGGAGCTGCTGGGAAGAATGTATGGAAAGATACTATGTTATAATATGGATTGCAGTGGTGGGCCATATATCTTTTGGCACTCCATCCTCTCAAAAGTCCTTTATAGGACATCTGTCACAGCAACAAGTATGACATTTTTTTGTTTCTTTTGTAATATATTGGGGTCCTTTTTTTCGTTGAATATCTTCTAGGGTTAAAAAAATTACACATATACTCTCTCTGTGTATATAAATACTATATACACAGTATATATAAATATTATTTCAATGTTGCTAGGGCCTTAATCATGTTTGGATGTGCAGCATATACTTGTTGCTGAACAGTTCGTCCAGCTTCCCATTTGTGTACAGTACGGTGCCCACATTGCTGTATGGTAACTAATTTGCATTATAGCACCACACATTCACCCCCTATCTCTTTAGTATAAATACAATCTAGGCTTTCCGGTCACCTCCATAAAACACTACAACTACTATCAGACCTGACCCACTTTCAAAGTACCCTTGCCCCAATGTAGAGGGAGAAGGGTGTTTTCTCCAACTCTGCGTGCTCCTACAAAAAAAAGTGGGATAATAGTGAAATTGGGGACTTATGTTGAATATGGAAGCCCCACTTATAATAGGGGTTGCCCCTATTATATCTGCCCTCTGTGCCCTATTATATCTACACTCTGTGCATCTGCCATCTGTGTACAGGAGTATATTAGTATCTGTCGCTCATTCTAACAAAGGGTTAAAAGTAAAAAAAAAAAAATACCACAAAATTAAAAATCCTTTAAAAAAATAAAGCACAAGGGGCTTGGCCAGTGAGTAAGGACTGTAAATGAAGTCTGCTCAAACACTTTGAGACGTGGTTGTCATACAGAGTGCCACCTTGGGCTTTGTATCATTGGGGGTAAACACATACCTAACATCTTTTAAAATAAACCTTTTAATGATCCCAGAATAAATCCAGTGTGAGTCATGGTATCTAGTAATGTTCCATCAATAAAGTCATCCAACCAGGTAATCCAAGTCAGTCTGTATACGCAGCACTCCCGCTACTGAATGACAAATTTCTGGCTGTGGTCATTTAAGTTCACTGCCAGGAATCCCTTGTAACATCATTGGCCAAATGCCAGAATTTCCCCAGTGTACCTTAGTTCAAAGTTGAGTCCCCTAAATGGGCATACTGGGGTTGAATTGCTAAAGCAGAAAGGATGTTTACTTTGCAAAATGAATTATCACTTTGCCAAAGAGTTTTCACTCAGCTTACTGAATGCGGTGAAATGCACTTTGCAAATAATATCCTACTGTGGGCAGTGGTGTATTTTGGCTTTGTGCTGCCCTAGGCAAAACTAAAATCGGGCACCATCTCCCCCCCCCCCCCCCGGCATCTAAATTTGTCCCACCCTTTCATCTTTAGGCTCCACCTCTTCCTATTAGAGCTCCGCCCACTGAAACCAATGATGGGGCACTATTCCTCCCACTGACACCAGTGATGGGGCACTATTCCTCCCCCGGACACCAATGATGGGGCACTATTCATCCCACGAACACCAATGATGGGGCACTATTCATCCCACGGACACCAATGATGGGGCACTATTCCTCCCACTGACACCAATGATGGGGCATGATTCCTGCCACTGACAGCAATGATGGGGCACTATTCCTCCCTCTGACACCAATGATGGGGCACTATTCCTCCCCCGGACACCAATGATGGGGCACTATTCATCCCACGGACACCAATGATGGGGCGCTATTCCTCACACTGACACCAATGATGGGGCATGATTCCTGCCACTGACATCAGTGATGGGGTACTATTCCTCCCACTGACACCAATGATGGTGCCCCATCATTAGTGTCAGTGTGTGAGGAATAGTGCCCCATCATTGGTATCAGTGGGAGGAATCGTGCCCCATCATTGGTGTCAGTGGGAGGAATCGTGCCCCATCATTGGTGTCAGTGGGAGGAATCGTGCCCCATCATTGGTGTCAGGGGGAGGAATCGTGCCCCATCATTGGTGTCAGGGGGAGGAATAGTGCCCCATCATTGCTATCAGTGGGAGGAAGTGCCCCATCATTGGGTTCATTGGGAGGAATCGTGCCCCATCATTGGTGTCAGTGGGAGGATTAGTGCCCCATCTTTGGTGTCACGGGGAGGAATAGTGCCCCATCATTGGTATCAGTGGGAGGAAGTGCCCAATCATTAGTGTCAGTAGGAGGAATAGTTCCCCATCATTGGTGTCAGTGGGAGGAATAGTGCTCCATCATTGGTGTCAGTGGGAGGCCCGGAGGCATAGTGCCCCATCATTGGTGTCAGTGGAATAGTGCCCCATCATTGGTGTCAGTGGGAAGAAAAGTGCCCCCTCATTGGTGTCAGTGACACCAATGAGGTGGCACTATTCCTCCCACACTGACACTAATGATGGGGCACTATTACTCCCACTGACACCAATTATACTTACATCGCCGTGCCGCCCCCCTGAAAAGTGCCGCCCTAGGTAAATGCCTTGTTTGCCTCGTGGCAAATACGACCCTGGGACAAGTGAGGGGCAGTGGGACAGGAGGAGCGCAGTGGGATAAGTGAGGGGCAGTGGGACTGGAGGAGCGCAGAGGGACAGGTAGAGGGCAGCGCGACAGGGGGCATGGGACAGGATTGGGGCAGCGAGACAGGAGGAGCGCAAAGGGACAAGTGAAGGGCAGTGGGACAGGAGGATCGCAGTGGGACAGGTGAGGGGCAGTGGGACAGGATAAGGAGCACAGAGGGACAGGAGGAGCTCAGAAGGATAGATGAGGGGCAGTGGGACAGGTGAGGGGCAGTGGGACAGGAGGAGCGCAGTGGGACAGGTGAGGGGCAGTGGGACAGGAGGAGAGCAGAGGGACAGACGGGGAACAGTGTGACGGGGGGGAGGGCATGGGACAGGATCAGGGCAGCGGAACAGGAACAGCGCAGTGGGACAGGTGAGGGGCAGTGGGACAGGGGGAGCCAAGTGGGACAGGTAAGGGGCAGTGGGACAGGAGGAGAGCAGTGGGACAGGTGAGGGGCAGTGGGACAGGAGAAGGAACACAGAGGGACAGGAGGAGCACAGAAGGATAGGTGAGGGGCAGTGGGACAGGAGGAGCGCAGAGGGATAGGTGGGGGGCAGCGTGACAGGGGGCATGGGACAGGATTGGGGCAGCTGGACAGGACGAGCGCACAGGGACAGGTGAGGGGCAGATGGACAGGAGGAGCGCAGAAGTATAGGTGAGGGGCAGTGGGACAGGAGGAGCGCAGAGGGATAGATGGGGGGCAGCGTGACAGGGGGAATGGGACAGGATCAGGGGAGCAGCTGGACAGGAGGAACGCAGAGGGACAGGTGAGGGGCAGATGGACAGGAGAAGCACAGAGGGACAGGTGGGGGGAAGTCGCGACAGATGGGTGGTAGTGGGGACAGATGGGTGGTAGTGGGACAATGTGGGGGACAGGAGTGGGAAGTGTAACAGGTGTGGGGCAGGGTGACATGTGGAGGCAGGGGGCAGTGTGATGGATGGGGGGCAATGGGACGGGGGAGGGAAGTAGAACAGGTGGGGGGCAGTGTATCAGGGGACAGTGAGACAGGACCGAGGGAGCACCAGTCCTCCAAGCACTTACCTGTCCAGCAGCGGCTCCTCCAGATGGTGTCAGGCTCATTCCAGGACAGGTGCCTGTGTCCCTTCTCCCCCACGATCTCCGGCGGCGGCTGCAAAGGAGCGGGTCAGCTCCGCCCCCCTGAACTCATCCTCTTCTGCTTCCTCCTTCGCTGGCACCTTCTGGCCTTCCTGCAGATCCCGGCAGACTGACAGCGGGCCCCGCCCCTCACACGCACTGAGCGCACACTGGGGATCAGCCCACCACTCCGCTCTCCTCTGCAGCCAGTCCCTCAGCCATGGCGGTCCTGCCCCTGTCCCTTTCCCACGGAAGTGTTCCTTGAAAAGTGCCGCCCTAGGCAAATGCCTAGTTTGCCTCGCGGCAAATATGCCCGACTGTGGGAAAGAAAAAGTAAATATTTCTTTGCACATGACTGGATGATTGACATCTGCAGGGCTTCACCCCATTCACTAAGCTAATTGAAAATTTCTTGCAAAGTGAAAATTTAGTTTGCTAAGAAAACAGCCTATACGTCTTCAGTAACACAACTCCAATGAGTATCAAATAATTCAAATAATCAGCAAAAAAAAAAAAAACAACCTTTAGTGTTGATTCACACATGTGCAGAGCAGATTGAAGCTCAGGTTTCACAGCTAATTGGCACAGTAGCTGTTCACCGGTACACGTCAGGTTTACATCAGGTTCAGGACAGGAATAGCTCTCAGGATTATCCTGTTCGCAGATGTCAGATTTAGAAATGGTTCCCATAAAAGTCAATAGCCTGGAATCTGCACCTGAACCAGACCATACTGCTCAGAAATTGTACATGTACAATATTACATTTTTTAAACAGAACTGAATCCGCATCGGCAGTGTACCAGACATATGTCAACAGGCCTCATAGGAAGAAATATTATTTCACATATCATGCAGATTGGATGCGGTTCAAACCACATCCAATGTGCATGTATATTAACGGCACTTAAACATTTGTGATTTCTGTGTCATGTTCAATCAAGAGACTGGACACTGTTAAGTGCCCGTTAACATATATGCGGATTGGATGCGGTGTGAACCGCATCGAGTCCACGTGACATGTGACATAACACTTCTTCCTATGGTGCCTGTTCACATATGTCCAGTGCACTGCCGGTGTGGATTCCATGCGGATTCAGCACGGTTTGAAAAAGAGTCATGTATGATTTCTGAGCAGTCCACTTCAGGTGCGGATTACAGGCTATTGACTTCTATAGGAACCTTTTCTAAACCGCACATGTGAACAGGATAAAACCCTGACCTAATCCTGTTTTGAACCTGATGTAACTATTATGTGTACCGGTGAACAGCAACTGTGTCAATTAGATGTGAAACCTGAGCTTCAATCCGCACTGCACATGTGTGGATCAGCATTTACAAATGTTTTCCTACTGCTTATTTGCAAAGCTGGAGGTGGGTAGTATGTGTCCTTTCAGAAGGAGAAACACCAATATTGGATTCATCTTTTTTCTAAAAAGGAGCCCCTGGATCTGACAATAGCTTGAGGGGCAATTTAGCAGACTGTCAGACCTTATGAAACTACTAAAGAAATTGTAACAATGAAATGCAGTGGAGCTTCTGATATTATCATATATAAACAGCAAACATGAGTGATCACCAAACAAAGTTGTTTGCTTGGTTTAGTGAAGAAGGTGGAGCGGTGTTCACTTTAAATGTTCATTCATGCGCAAAGGAATGAAAAAAAAACAGGATGTTTTGCTTGATTGATTGGATGACTGAAGACAAACCAGCTTTATCACTAGGCTAAGTAACCATTCCCTACTCCTTTGGTAACTCACTCCATTGTGCCTATTACAGATATAAAAAAAAAAAACATGTATTTATGAACTCTGTTAATAACTATCAGAAAACTTACATGAATTAGATTAGTATGGAGTAAAGAAAACATGTCCAGAGAGAAATATACCTCTACTGACCTCCTTCAGAAAATGCTAGTTGCATGGCCAAGTATGGCTTTAGATTTTGTAAGTAGTTGACCCAGAAACAGGTATGTACTACGTAATATCAGAACTCTGGATCTGCATGCTTGGTTCAGATCAGTGAAGTACGGAAGCCAATATATTACCAAGCAGCTAACATTTTCAGAAGAGGAGATCAGCATTGGAAACCATTATATTACTCTCAGGACAGGTGTGCGGAGAGAATTCCTTGCTGGATCCCCAATAAGCCCACTCCATTCAAAAATTGAAAACCTTCTTTGGGTAGAATTGCTGTTTAACAATGCGACAAAAACAATTTGCAAAATTTCCAGAAATAATTAAAAGAGAGACATATTTATTCATTGTTGAGCCGTGAAACGCTTTGAACCAATAGGTATTAATAGCTAACTATCATTCCACAATTCATCTTTTGTGGATAGAATTTCTTCTCATAATAGGATAAAATACTAATTTTCTGTGTAGGAGTTCATTCAAAAGAAATTGGTCTTCAAGACAAGTGATTCTGTGAAAACGCTACTGGAAAAGCTTCAATAACATTAGTATGATTGCAAAAAGTGTAATCTTAAAAGAAATCTACAGTCACAGATACACTTTTATTTTATAACATCAGCAACATAGTGACAATATAAACAATAGTTATATTTGATAATCCAACATAAGCTTACTTGAAATATCTCCTTTCATGATGTGAGCTCTGCCTGTCTGTTCATCATCTCTTTCCACAACTTCCTGGATTTTCTGCATGCACCCTTGTCTCTGCTGTTTACTTTCAACTTCTAAGGACTACATGCCCCATGGTACTGCAAGCAGTGATCCCTGTACTGACTCTGCCTCCTGAAACTCCTCCCCTTAGCACATCTGTAGTCCAAAAGGCAGGCTCTCCGAAATATATGACACACCTGTGCATAACAGGACACAGTGGTTACATGACACAGGATTCAAGGAAATAAAATGAGGGGATCTTCACAAGGTAAGTTTGCAAACTTAAAGATTGTTCAGAGCAATAGGAGTAGGCTAGAAATAATTGAAATACAATGTGGAATATGAATATATGATATGCTTTAAGCAGACATTCAACAGACTGATGATAATCAAATTCTGTAAGCAACATCATGGTTTGCAATCTACTGGTTAGGAATGGCTGATAAATATACATACTGTATATCATATATACACTGCCAAAAAAATTAAAGGAACACTTTAAGAACACATCAGATCTCAATGGGGAAAAAATCTCATGCTGGATATCTATACTGATATGGGCTGGGTAATATGTTAGGAACGTAAGGATGCCCCATCGTTTGATGGAAATGAAAGTTATCAACCTACAGAGGACTGAATTCAAAGACAGCCTGAAAATCAAAGTGAAAAAATGATTCAGCAGGCTAGTCCATTATGTTGAAATTTCATTGCAGCAACTCAAAATGGTACTCAGTAGTTTATATGGCCCCTATGTGCTTGTATACATGCTTGACAACAATGCGTCATGCTTCTAATGAGATGATGGATGATGTTATGGGGTATTTCCTCCCAGATCTGGACCAGGGCATCACTGAGCTCCTGGACAGTCTGAGGTGCAACCTGGTGGCGTCGGATGGACCGAAACATGATCTCCCAGAGGTGTTCTATTGGATTTAGGTCAGGCAATAGTAGGGACCATTCATTGGTATCAATTCCTTCATCATTCAGGAACTGCCTGCATACTGTCTCCACATGAGGCCGGGCATTGGCATGCACCAGGAGGAATAGGTTCAAGGATTTCATCCCAATACCTAATGGCAGTCAGGGTGCCATTGTCTAGCCTGTAGAGGTCTGTGCATCCCTCCATGGATGTGCCTCCCCAGACCATCACTGACCCACCAACAAAATGGTCATGCTGAATGATGTTACAAGCAGCATAATGTTCTCCACGGCTTCTCCAGACCCTTTCACGTCTGTCACATGTGCTCCAGGTGAACCTGTTTTACTCTGTGAAAAGCACAGGGTGCCAGTGGCAGACCTGCCAGTTTGGTGTTCAATGGGAAATGCCGATCAAGCTCTAAGGTTCCGGGCAGTGAGCATAGAGGACGCTGGGCCCTCAGGTCACCCTCATGAAGTCTGTTTCTGATTGTTTGGACAGAGACATTCACACCAGTGGCCTGCTGGAGGTAATTTTGTAGGGCTCTGGCAGTGCTCATCCTGTTCCTCCTTGCACAAAGAAGCAGATACCAGTCCTGCTGATGGGTTAAGGACCTTCTACAGCTCTGTCCAGCTCTCCTAGAGTAACTGCCTGTCTCCTGGAATCTCCTCCATGCTCTTGAGACTGTACTGGGAAACACAGCAAACCTTCTGGCAATGGCACGTATTGGCATGCATCCTGGAGGAGCTGGATTGCGTGTGCAACCACTGTAGGGTCCAGGTATCACCTCATGCTACCAGTAGTGACACTGACCCTAGCCAAATGCAAAACTAGGGAAAACCAGTCAGAAAAGTTGAGTAGTGAAAAAAATGTCCTTGGCTTCCGCCTGTAAAACCGTTCATGTTTTGGGGGTCGTCTCATTGTTGCCCATCTAGTGCACCTGTTGATAAATTCATTAACACCAAAGCAGCTGATACTGATTAACAACCCCCTCTGCTACTTAACTGACCAGATCAATATCCCAGGAGTTTAATTGACTTGATGCTATACTCTGATTAAAAAGTGTTCCTTTAATTTTTTTTGAGCAGTGTACATACTGTATATACAGGTATGCATACTATTCATAACCAACTTGTGAGATGAGTCCCGTAATTTCAGCAAGCAGGTTTTTATTATTTGCTTGCATGCCATGTCTTGTTTCCAGCAAATGAAAAGCAATCTCCCTTATCTGGCCCGCTGTCTCTGTCTTGGCACCTTCATGAAGCTCTACTGCTCCACTTACAACGAAAGCTGTATCAATGAATATAAATAATGCAGCAAATACTCCAGAAATGGCATTAATTACTCGAGCGCCCTGTGCTGCTAACTTAGTCCCTTTAGCTGTAGCTGCTGCTATCCTCCCCAGCTGAAACAATCTGCCTACTTCCACTACAGCAAACACTCCTTTACCCCCCATTCTGACGGGGTCTCCTAAAGGTGCAGTCTTGATCGCTTTAACTGTGGCATTGATATTTGTAGCAGTTTTTTGTACTGCATTTATCATGTTGTCAATTTCCTTTACCTTCTCAGTTACTGTCTCACATTTCTTTTTGGTATTTATAGAATCAGCTATGGAAGCAGATACTCCAGTGACTCCTCCAGCTGTAGCAGCAGCAATTCCAATAGCGCTTACAACCAGAGATGCGCCAAGTGTCACTGGAGCCAGAGCTATGCCTACAAGTGTGGTGATACCACCGGCAATCCCAACTGCACTTCCTGCAACATTGGCGATGACAGCATTCCTATGGAACTTGTCCACATCATCAGCAATACTGTACAGTTCTAAAACGCAGTCTGAAGAAGCCTCTTCCAAAAGGGATGATTCTCTTTCGTACTCTTGGCGATACTTCTTCAACTATTTAAGAAAAAAAAAAAGAATAAAAATGTTTAATACATATCTTTTTTGTTGCATAAGCATGGCTGGATTTCTGCATAGCCAACACAGATGCTGACGCAGGGTTGCCCAGTACAGCACACAGTCACAGTTCCTATTGTCAAGCTCCCTCTACAAGTGTGTTTCTGTTGGTGGAATATTGTACCTACAGTAAACATACTGTGTGTGTAGTGTACACTTAGAACTGAACTGCTAGCAGAGTGTTGAAAGCTGCTGGTGAAGAGCGGGAAAATCAACTTTTTCAGCTATTCCTTTCCCAGACCCCTATATGTCCTCATGCACACTGGACGTTTTTACAGCTGCTGTTTTAGGCGTTTGGCATTAATTTCTACAGCCACTAAACTCCCCAGCATGTTATCCTATGTGTCCATGCACACATACAGGTGAAACTCGAAAAATTTGAATATCGTGCAAAAGTTCATTTATTTCAGTAATGCAACTTAAAAGGTGAAACTAATATATGAGATAGATTCATTACATGCAAAGCAAGATAGTTCAAGCCGTGATTTGTCATAATTGTGATGATTATGGCTTACAGCTCATGAAAACCTCAAATCCACAATCTCAGAAAATTAGAATATTACATGCAATCAATAAATCAAGGATTGTACATAGAACAATATCAGACCTCTGAAAAGTGTAAGCATGCATATGTACTCAGTACTTGGTTTGGACCCCTTTTGCAGCAATTACTGCCTCAATGTGGCGTGGCATGGAAGCTATCAGCCTGTGGCACTGCTGAGGTGTTATGGAAGACCAGGATGCTTCAATAGCGGCCTTCAGCTCTTCTGCATTGTTCAGTCTCATGTCTCTCATCTTTCCCTTGGAAATGCCCCATAGATTTTCTATGGGGTTCAGGTCAGGCGAGTTTGCTGGCCAATTAAGCACAGTAATCCCACGGTCATTGAACCAGGTTTTGGTGCTTTTGGCAGTGTGGGCAGGTGCCAAGTCCTGCTGGAAAATGAAGTCAGCATCCCCAAAAAGCTCGTCTGTGGAAGGAAGCATGAAGTGCTCCAATCTCCTGGTAGACGGCTGCGTTGACACTGGACTTAATGAAGCACAGTGGACCAACACCAGCAGATGACATGGCTCCCCAAATCAACACAGACTGTGGAAACTTCGCACTGGACTTCAAGCATCTTGCAGTGTGTGCCTCTCTATTCTTCCTCCATACTCTGGGTCCTTGGTTTCCAAATGAGATGTAAAAGTTGCTCTCATCAGAAAAGAGGACTTTGGACCACTGAGCAACAGACCAGGTCTGTTTTTCTTTAGCCCAGGTATGACGCTTCTGGCGTTGTTTGTTGTTCAGGAGCAGCTTGACAAGAGGAATACGACATTTGAAGCCCATGTCCAGGATCCGTCTATGTCCAGCACTTTTGAATGGCCTTTTCCTGACAATCCTCTCCAGGCTGCGGTCATCCCTGCTGCTTGTGCACCTTTTTCTTCCACACTTTTCCCTTCCACATAACTTTCTATTAATGTGCTTTGATGCAGCACTTTGGGAACATCCAACTTCTTTTGCGATTACCTTTTGAGGCTTTCCCTCCTTATGGAGGGTGTCAATGATGGTTTTCTGCACAACTGTCAGGTCAGCAGTCTTTCCCATGATTGTGATTCCTACTGAACCAGACTGAGAGACCATTTAAAGGCTCAGGAACCCTTTGCAGGTGTTATGGCTTAATTAGCTGATTAGAGTGGGACACTTTGAGCCTAGAATATTGCACCTTTTCACAATACTCTAATTTTCTGAGATTGTGGATTTGGGGTTTTCATGAGCTGTAAGCCATAATCATCACATTTATGACAAAGCACGGCTTGAACTATCTTGCTTTGCATGTAATGAGTCTATCTCATATATTAGTTTCACTTTTTAAGTTGCATTACTGAAATAAATGAACTTTTGCACGATATTCAAATTTTTCGAGTTTCACCTGTAGATTGTAATCAACGTTTTTTGGCAGGGGCATTTTTGATTGGAAAAAAACCCCAGAACTAGTGAGTTTCTAGAGGAGTTTTTTAGCTGTAAAAATGCTATAACACTGAAAAACGTGGTAAAACACAAATGCGAAAAAACTAAGCAAAACGCCGCTAAATGCTAATGCAAAAATGCTAAAAACCTCTGAGAAACGCACGTTTTTAATGTGACTTTACACAGGTAACGTTACCAGAGTCACTAAAATGCCCAGTGTGCATGGAGCCTTATAAAGATAATGTATGAGCAGAAGATACCTTAAAGCGGTAGTAAACGTGATTAAAAAAGTTTCCCCCTGCAATGTAATATCATAATGTGCTAGTATGCATTGCATTTATTATGTGAAACTTACCTAAAATGAAGCCCTCCAGCGACGTATTGTTACCTCTGACAGGGCTTCCACCTTCACTCGATCTTCTTTTCGGGTTCCCGGGCTACAGCTGCTTGAATGGATGAGCTGCCAATGACATCACAATACCTGCGAATGCGCACAGGAGTTTCGGCCACGGCACACAGCACTGACGGAATGGCATGGGTATGCCGTTCCTTCAGAGCACATGCGCCGGTTATGGCACTGGGTGCTGCTCTGTGGAATATCTCCTAAATGGTGCATGTTTAGGAGATGTTCATTTTACCTACAGGTACGCTTTATTATAAAGTAAAAATAGAAATGAGAATTTACTACCATTTTAACATTTATTTCTACTTCTGCAGCCAATTTGTGTTAAGACATAATTTGAATTTATTACATGTTCTCACTCACATAGCATAACCTAATGTATATGTAAACCAAACATTTCATATTCCTGATATATGTCTGCTGTACTATGTACTTGTATGAAAAGTATTATGTTCTCCTTGTATTGCTTTCTTTGTGTGAAATCCCTGGTGTTTCTGCCAGTCCCTCTGCTTTCCTAACAAAATCTGACCACACTAGGCATGAGAGCACATTGTAGTCAGTGTTCTGGCTGTGCTGGGAGTCTGCTCTCCTCCAATGATCATACTTGTCCTGAAATGCCCCCCCTCCCCTGCACAGACATTCAGTGGGAAGCCCAGTTTCTCCTCCTCTATCTCTCTGAGCTCCTTATGCAGCTGAGAACAGAGGGTATGTGATCACTTTTAAAAAGGGAAAAAAAGGTATTTGTAATGTGTATATACAGTGCATTCAAAGTATTTAGACCCCCTTCACTTTTTTTCAATTTTGTTATGTTGCAGCCATATACTACAGTTGATTAACCAATAGCTGCCCGGCCAATAGCCGTTTGGCAGCCGGCAAAATGCTGTAGATTTCCGGGTGCCAAACGGTGCCAAACGAGTGCATGACTAAGTAATAATAATTACTTAGTCATGCAACACTATACCCAAATGAAATGTTTGTCCCTTTTTCACACAAATAGAGCTTTATTTTGGTTGTATTTCATTAGCACTGGGGTTTTTTTTTTTTTTTTTTGAGCTAATAATAAAGACCGAAAAGTTTGAAAAAAAAAACACATTTTGCTTCGTTTCTGTTATAAAATTTAGCAAATAAGTAGTTTTTCTTCATAAATTTGGGCCAAAATGTATACTGCTACATTGCTTTGGGAAAAATAATCCCAACCAGTGTGTATTATTTGGTCTGTGTGAACGCTTTAGGCTATGTTCACACTAGCTTTGTCAACATGTATATTCTATGAGGCATAATGAGTCTTTTGAACATATCATTTTTTTACTCAAGTTTTCACAAAATGTGGAAAGAAAATTAATTTTTTTTTTTTTTTACACAAAGTTGTCCAGTTATAAGATATTTCTAACACATAAATGTGCATACCAAAAATTACACCCCAAAATACATTCTGCTGCTATCTTCTGGGAGTGCTGTGCTGCTTGGGCTCTAGTGGGCTCTGGTGAGGAGAGGCAGAGCTGGTCAACAGACTGGTGTCTTTGTGGACATCACATGATGTCATCATGTAATCAGAATGTCCAATCAGAGAGCCCTTCTGCCGTGCGGCATTGCACTGTCCGGTGGACACAGGCACACCGAGAGTTACAGAAAACGTGAGGTGCTATAATTATTGCTCTTACTCTGATGTTCGTGGCGATACCTCACATGTGTGGTACGATCGCTGTTTATGTATGTGTATGAGACCAATGTGTGCGTTCGCCTTTGCACGTGAGCAAGGGGGGATGGGGGTACTTTAAATATTTTTTATTATTATTTATTTGTGCACTGTACACTGACAGATGTTTGTGGGACACTGTGACAGATGTTGACATGTGGGCTGTGGACAGGGACAAATGGTGCTTGGTGCACTGGTGTGGGATGCCTGCAGATCTGAGTAACTGATGAATAAAATCATCAGCTACACAGATCAACTCTCACAGTCTGCAGCATCTCCCCTCCCCTCACTGAGCTTTCACAGAGCTTCAGTGAGGAAAACAACTGCAGGTACACATGTCTCTCTTGACATTCTGAGATGGCTGTGATTGGACACAGCCATCACGTGATCGGGAGGGCCAATCAGAGAGCCCATAGCCCAGTTCGATATGGACTGTGTCTGAGGACACAGCCATCACAGAATCAAGCTGCAGTGCGGCCTCGGGACTGTGCACAGGCACGTGTTCTGAGGGACAGACAGGAACGTCCACTCAGAACAGGGAAGCTCCCACCTGCCTGTTTATGTACATTGGTCAGGTGGGAGGTGGTTAAGGCCTTAAGAAATGAGATCTGCTGTCAATACATCAGGACTAATCAATTTTCAAATATATATAGCATAGTCTGTAGACGCTATAGCTTTCAAACAAACCAATTAATATACATTTATTAGGATTTTTTTATTACCAAAGACATGTAGCAGAATAAATTTTGGTCTAAATTTATGAAGATTTTTTTTATTGGATGTTTTATAACAGAAACAAGAAAATATTGTTCAAAATGTTCTGTTTTTTTTTTCATTTATATAACAAATATTGAAAAACCCAATGGTGATTAAATACCACCAAAAGAAAGCTCTGTGGGAAAAAAATACAAATTTAATTTGGATAGTGTCGCTGAACTACAGAGTTGCTGAGAGAAGGAGTTTCAGGAGGTGGAGTCAGTACAGGAATCACTCCTCGCAGGTAGCAATGTATCATGGGATATGCAATTCTTAGAAATTGAAAGTAAACAGCAGAGGGGAAGCTGCAAAGCATGCAGGGTATCCAGGAAATTGTGGAAAGAGATGACCAGCAGACAATCAGAAATCACAACAATAAATTGAGATTTTTCAAGTAAGCTTTTATTGGATTGTAAAATATAACTATTGTTTTCATTGCTATTATAATGTTGATGTTAACATACAATTTTATTGTATGACCCTAGATCTCCTAAAAAAGGTCCTCGTTTTCCAAAAAAAAAGAAAATGCACACATCTATTTCATAAAGAAAAATGTGCATTTGCTTTTTTTTTGTTTTTTTGCAAATGAGCCTGCTAAGCATTGTCATCAGTGCATGGCGGGTGCAGTGCCAGGCTCCTGCAGGCCCTTCCTTACTTAATCTTTCTGTCTGAACTAAGGTACTGATTTTCAGTTAGAAAGCTGGAGAAAGTGTCAATGGACTGTGAGTTCAGTTTACTGCACTTGTGTTCCATTGAGAACTAACAAGTCTGTCTGCTGCAGTCTGCTGCAGACAGACCCACTCAAACATTGTTCAAAAATCCTCAAAGTCAGCTATGAGGCCTTCATCTGAGAAACTTATAAAAGTTAAAATATATATATATATATATATATATATATACATACACATATACATACACATATATATACTGTATATATTTTTAAAAAAATTGGTATGCTGTGTGAATGGAAACACAAACATATAGTGGAGTTTTCTCAAATTTGACTGTAAAGTTAAAATACACTTTAAGGGTCCTTTCACACTGATCAATTTTTGATCAGCTTTTCAGTTAAAAAAGAAAAAAGAAAAAAAACAGAACAAATGCATGAAAAATGCATCCCAGATGGTGGCCACCCCATTCCTGGATTTGTTCCAGTGGAGGGGTGAGACTCCACCGTGTAACATACACTGACTGTGCTCTTTGTAATTTGCCATAATGATATAACAGTTTTCACTTGTGGAAAGGTTTTGAATTACTACAGTATATCAGATATAATATCCTCCCTATAGGGATCAGGTTTTATACTGTTTACCACAAAGGAGGATGCATTGTGGGCTATGTGGGGGGTCCAAGAGGTCTGCTTTCGCTATTACTGCCCTATCCCCTTACATCACGCACCGCACTGTTTTAGTAAAGTTCTCCCTTGAGTAGTGCAGGCTTATACCCCTGATGGTTGCTTTATTGAAATTATAGGAGATATTAGTTTGATTGGAATTTTGATACAGCCGTGGGATTTTGGTGATGTTCTTTTATTTATATTAGTGAAACTTCCGTGCTACCTACTGTGTGTTCTACAAAATAATAATTATCTATACCTATAAAACTCATCACAATCACAAAAAAACCCTAAAATGTAACAAAATATATCAAACAATTAGTAAACACATATCTAGGGTGCTGCTAATATCATAATGTGTTCCTGCACATAACAGATGCACCGCGTTCCAAATTATTATGGAAATTCTATTTAAGTGTCACAAAGATGAAATATTTTGTTTTTCAGTTTAACTCATGGATGGCATTGTGTGTCAGGGCTCTTTTGATCACTGAAAACAATCTTGGACACCTGTGATTAGATTGGCAGGTGAGCCCAATTTAAGGAAAAACAACTAAAGGAGGGTGTTCCACATTATTAAGCAGAGCACCATTTTCAAGCAATATGGGGAAGAAAAAGCATCTCTCTGCTGCCGAAAAGAGTGAAATAGTTCAATGTCTTGGATGAGGTATGAAAACATTAGATAATTCACAAAAACTTAAGCGTGATCATCGCACTATTAAGAGATTTGTGGCTGATTCAGAGCACAGACGGGTTCGTGCAGATAAAGGCACATTGAGGAAGTTTTCTGCCAGATCCATGCATCGGATCAGGAGAGCAGCTGCAAAAATACCATTACATAGCAGCAAACAGATATTTGAAGCTGCTGGTGCCTCTAGAGTCCCACGGACATCAAGGTGTAGAGTCCTCCAGAGTCTTGCAACTGTGCATAAACCTTCTAACCAATGCTCACAAGCAGAAACGGCTGCATTGGGCAGTAAAATACATGAAGACTAATTTTCAAACAGTCTTGTTCACTGATGAGTGCCGTGCAACCCTGGATAGTCCAGATGGATAGAGTAGTGGATGGTTGGTGGACGGCCACCCTGTTCCAACAAGGCTGCGACGTCAGCAAGCCGGTGGTGGAGTCATGTTTTGGGCCGGAATCATGGGAACAGAGCGGGTCGGCCCCTTTAGAGCCCCCGAAGGTGTAAAGATGACCTCTGCAAAGTATGTGGAGTTTATGACTGACCACTTTCTTCCCTGGTACAGAAGGAAGAACAATGCTTTCCGTAATAAAATCATCTTCATGCATGACAATGCACCATCTCATGCTGCAAAGAATACCTCTGCATCAATGGCTGCTATGGGGATAAAAGGAGAGAAAGTCATGGTGTGGCCTTCATCCTCCCCTGACCTCAATCCTATTGAGAACCTTTGGAGCATCCTCAAGCAAAAGATCTATGAGGGTGGGAGGAAGTTTACATCCAAACAGCAGCTTTGGGAGGCTATTCTGACATCTTGCAAACAAATTCAAGCAGAAACTGTCCAAAAACTCACAAGTTCAATGGATGCAAGACTTGTGAAGCTGCTATCAAATAAGGGGTCCTATGTTAAATGTAACGTGACCTGTTAAAATGTTTAAAAAGTTAAAATGTTGTTAAAACGTTTGATTGAAATAGCTTTTGATTTCAGTAAATATGCTGCAAACACAACAAATGACAATTTTTAGTTCTTTACAACCTATAAAGTGTTTTGAAACTTACTGTGCGTAATAATTTGGAACAGTGCATTGTAAGTTTTTTATGTTTAAAAAAAATCCTGTTATCATTAGGAGGTTTGTTCAATAAAATGTGAATTGTACTCTTAATAGTTGATAACATGAGAATTATGCTGACTGTTATTTACACCAATTATTTAGGTAAATGAGAAAAATATCATTTGCATAATAATTTGGAACACGGTGGAAATAATTAGTAATAAACATGTGGAGCTCCCTATATACAACTTTTTAAAACTCCATATATCAACTGTGTGTGCATAAGTCATAAATAAAGTTCATATAGTAAACATCTACCTTAATATCCCATAACATTAAGGGATTAAATATACCTGAAAAGAGGGTACAATTACTATGTGAACTTAAGAAAGAGAAACCCTTGCTTGTTTTTCTTCAGCAAACACATTTTGTGACCCATTCAATACCCAAACTGACAAATAATTATTTTTCATGGGTTTATCATGCTACCAACCCTTCCTCAAAAACAAGAGGTGTCTCCATTTTGGTGGGGGGAGATTTTTAACTTATTCCACAGCTAGCAGACCCAGAAGGCAGGTTTTTTTTTTTTAAAGGGAAATATAAAGATATCCCGATAACATTAGCAAATGTATATTTTTCTACCACTGCTCATATTTCTGTTTGGTGTAAGGTAATGGACAAACTTACATGGTTTGCCTCTGAGCACTAGATCCTGGGAAGTGATTTTAATATCCCTATAGATCTGCTCCAGGATACTTCCTCCAAGGGCAAATCAACCATTGCATTCATAATTCTTTAAAAAATGTAGGTTTTATTGGGATCTTTGACCTTGGTAGACTCATGGCATGTTGTAAATCCAACTGGGCGAGATTTCACTTACTTTTCCACTGCACATAATAAATACATTCCCATATTTTTATATCTCAAAGAGATTTGCCTTCATTGGTGGAGGCTAACAGAAATCCAGACTCCTGATCACACCCCAACATCTGTCTTATTGGAACTGCCAACCATCTCTGCCAAATCATGCAACTGGCGATTAAATTCCTTGTTACTAATGGGTCCCTTGAACATGATGCGCATTTGGAAAACAATCAGTTCTTACTTCCATGAAAATTGGAAGATATCTCACCTCTAACGCTATGAGAGGCCCATAAATGTGTTGTGGGAGGGGAAGGGATTAGCCTTGCCTCTCAAATCAATAAGGCTTCAGAGAAAGCTAAATCAAAATAAACATTCATTAGCAGTTCAATCCACACGCAAGCTGTTAGAAGCACACAGGGAATTACAAACTCTATTAGACCATAAGGCTAAATGTATTTTATTTTTTAAAAAAGGGTTCTTTTATGACAATGAAAATGAAAGCGGCAAGTTTCTTGCCAGAGCTTTGAAAGAGATCAGAGCCAGCACCCATATTCCCATAAAGAATACTTCCGGCAATAAGATAACATATGCGCCAGATCAGACTGCGGTAGAATAACATAATTATTATTCCAAACTATATCATTTCCCACCATCACATAAACCTCCCACTGTAGAAGGGATTAATTATACAGGAATATCTCATTTAGAGTGGCATGCCTACCTTGAGTGAAAAGGAGTCAAGGGACCTGGAAGAACCCATTACAACTGAGGAGTTATTATTGGCAATTAAAACATTGAAACCAGGCAAGAGCTCAGGCCCAGATGGCTTCTCAGCCCATTAATATAAAACATTTGCCCCATTAATTACAGATCTCCTGCTCCATACATTAAGCTCTCTTAAAGATCCACTTTTGATCCCTAATACTTTTTAATGGCTCATAGTTCTGTGCTTCTTAAACCAGGCAAGATTCCTGCTGACTGTGAAAGCTATGGACCTATTTCATTATTAAACCTGAATCTAAAACTTCTAGAGAACGTTTTGGCGAATAGATTACACAATTACCTATCACAACTTATTGGTCTGGAACAGGTGGGCTTCATGCCGGGTAGAGAGGCACAATGTTACCAAAGCCCTTAATGTGATATACTCCTTACGCAGAGGTTCAGTCAAGGGTCTGCTCCTTTCTACAGACTCAGAGAAGGCCTTCAACAGGGTAACCTGCTTACATTATGCACTCATACTGGTCTGCAACCACACATGCTTACTTGGATCTCATCTCTCTACCAATATCCTACAGCCCAGTGGTGTAACTTTAGGGGTCGCAAGAGACCCATTTGCGACCCAGTCCCATGCTGCAGGGGCTTGTGAGGCTCCCCTATCAGACTTGTCTACATCTGCATAAGATGGTTGGCGGGGCAGCATATAGAAGAAGCGATCCTCTCAGTGTTTCTCTTGGCCTCTGCAGTAGCTGCAGTCCTTCAGAAGCCAGGAGAAAAAAATTGGAGAAGACCAGATCTTCTAAGTGCAGCCCCAGTGCTCCTCTTATCCAGCCTGGTGCTCGCTGTTTCTGACAGGCATGAGCCAAGATGCAATGTGATGTTGACAAGGGACAAGCAGACAGCTCTTACTGCCAGCTCCATCTCCCAGCTCCGCCCCCTTACTCCGGCTCCCGCTTCTTGCCTCGAGGCTGCTCCTGCTGCTGGGTAAGTTAGGAGAAATGCTCCCTGCCCCCAGGCCCCTGCCACATCGTATCCTGCACATGCCACAGCAGAGCATTCCTGAATCAAATAGTCATTATAGTGTGTCCAGGTGTCCTACCCTTATACTGCCCCCCTACTGTCACATTGCCCTTCTCATACTGCCCCCTCCTGTCACACTGCTCCCTCTCATACTGCCCCCCTCCTGTCACACTTCCCCCTACCTATCACAGTGTATAAATATGCATTAGGGAACCTTCCCCTTTAAGAACACCACTATGTGCCAACTTTTCAAATAGATTTTGCACATGTGTAATTAGCATTAATATTATAGCTTGAACATATTCCATTTGGCCACTAATTGTATTCAACAATGTTGCAGTTATTGGTTTAAAACGAGTGCCACAGCTGCAGTATGATTGAGCAATTGATTGGTAACAGAAGGGTATAAATACCATCTTCAAAATGGTAGATTTTGCACTTCCTGAAGACGATCTATTGGTTGAAACGCGTTGAGGGCTTATGACGCAACTTCCGCTGACGTTACTTCTGCCGACTGGAACGCGGCGGCCATTTTAACTTCCATTCATATTAACAAGGCTGAATACAACTAGTGCCAGGAAAGGCACTTTTTTTGATTGACATTTTTATTGTTTGACCTCATTATTAAAGCTTTTACGGTTTTACACTATGGGATGTCTGGTTTTGTTTTAATTTATGCTGAAAATATTAATTACTGCCTGTGGAGGAGAGGAGCTTTCTATTATTGATGCCATACCAGCAACAACGGTTAAGAGTGTGAAGGAATATCGGCCAACAATACCATATTGCATACTGGGATAGTCCCAAAAGCGCATTTGACTAACCTAGAGATAGGTGGAAATGGGATGACGGGGAGTTTACATCCATGTGGGGCACCAGTGTGAGCACAGTGAAGCACTTGTCACCTCAGTATGGAGGTTCACAGTTAAGAATACAGCACCATTACACTTAAAATTCACATGTTGGGGCTGAATACCAATATTTTATTTGTTTTTGTCTATCGTTATCACTTTAATTTGTACACTGTTACTTATTTAATTGTATGACCTAAGCATGGTCTATTTGATATATTTAAGATTTTGTGTATAAGAGTTCACAATTAGGACTGCTGCTGTATAGGTATTATATATTTTTTTTAATATATTTTTTTCTAAGCGCAACAGCACCCCCTTTTTCTTTACATTTTTGCCCAGGCTCTTTCTTATTGTTGAATCATGAACACTGACCTCAACTGAAGCAAGTAAGGCCTGCAGTTGTGTAAATGTTGCTCTGGGTTATTTTGGCCTCCTGGTTGAGCTGTCGTTGTGCTCTTGGAGTAGTTCTGGTAGGCCAGCCACTCCTGGGAAGGTTCACCACTGTTCCAGGTTTTCTCTATTTTCAGGTAATGGCTCTCACCATGGTTCGCTGGAATCCCAAAGCCTTACAAATGGCTTTGTAACCCTTTCTAGACTGACACAAGTCAATTACTTTGTTTCTCATCTGTTCTTGAATTTCTTTAGATTGCGGCATTATGTGTTGCTTTTTGATCTTCCAGCGTGCTTCAGTTTGTCAGACAGCTTCTACTTAAGTGATTTTTTGATTCAGCAGGTCTGGCAGTAATCAGGCCTGGGTGTGTCAAGTGAAATTTAGCTCTGCTTTCCAAAAATGTGGTTAATTATAGTTAATTCATGATTTAGCCAAAGGGGGGAATTACCTTTTCCACACTGGGCCAGGAAGGTCAGGACAGCTTTATTCCTTTGATAAATTAAATCATCATTTAAAAAATGCATTTTGTATTTCCTCGAGTTAACTTTATGTAATATTAAAATTTGTTTGATGACCTGAATCATTTAAGTATGACAAATACCCACTACAAAAATATGGAAGGGGGCAAATACTTTTTCACAGCACTGTATATTCATCAACCAGTAGATAGCAGTGTTTATATGTTTGTAGCTGCATCTATGTCTTATTCCTGAATAAAATTCCTGTTTCCTATTTGCAGAGACGTAGCAGATAAACACATGTGGACTGCACACTTTCTGTTCTGTAGTGCTATTTACAAAATCTCTAACAGTTGTTTTTACAGTGTATTCTATAGATTACCTTTTTTAGCAACTGTTCCATATTTTCTTGTATGCCGTCTGTCGGTATGTCATCTTCCTGTAAGAACAAAGAAGGTGAAAAACTAAGGTAAATATGAAATATAAAAATAAAATAATTCATATTTAGCAAACAATATTCATTATGTTTACACTGAACATTATAAACAATTTTTAAAATAAATTGAGAAACGTTCTTGAAGCCCCCTAAGCTTCCTTTGTTTCCAGTCTGGGAGAGCTAAATACATAAAAACTAACTGTGGCTTTAACAAGTATTTAGCAGAATTCTACAGTCATTTAGATGCTCTTAGAGATGGATAGACTGAGCTCTGCAGATGTTTTCTAAATATTTAGTAAATGCTTCTCCTGATTGAGTCTAAATACTTAATGGCATTTGTAAACTTACCAGTAAAATGTGTTTCCTTAAGGACACACAGGACACAGGCTTTTTTAAATCCTTACAACTTGGCTATATGCAGTACAGCTACCATATATAAAAAACCTGCTGGGACATCCCCATATAACCCTCTCCACCATTCCAAGCTACCATCAGTTTTGTAGTAATCAAAAGGGAGATAATAAAAACAGAGGAGAGGGTCTTGTGTCCTTACTATATTCCAGGTAAAAGATTTTACTTGTAAATCAAAAAAACCCAGTTACAGAATTTAACTCAGGCTTTTTTAAATAATTTCAACTGGGATATCAAAAAGCATTCAAACTGAGGGGCGGGTGACATAGCAACAAACCCAACAGGCCCACATAACAATCATGTGGTTCATGAAGGTTCCAAAACTTCAAAAAGCAGTCTATAGCACCTAATGTTCAAAACTGGAATCAGAAGAAGCCTGAATATCCACCAAGGAGAACTTAACAAACATGTGAACTGAGCTTTGATAATAATCTGTCTAATCCACCTAGCAATGATGGAGTGAGATGCAGGGAGACCTCTGCATGAGCCTTCAGAAAACATGAGACGGAGCAAGAGAATTTAGATTATGTACATGGAAGATTTTACAGCTTTCCTACACAATACCAAAGAGATTTTAAGGTCTACTTGGATGCCATGGCAGCACCTTGTCTGTACAAATATAATATAAAAGTGAATGTGCTGAGCTACTCCTTGCAGATATAAAACAACAAGTTAATGAAAATAAAGATAAATAAAAATTAAAAAAAACACCTGACAGAGCCTAACACCAGAGTTCATACATGAAAACTAGATAACCAACATTAGGTGAATAACAAATAGAATCATCAAGCAATAAACACCTGACAGAGCCAATACCAAATGTGATAAAAATATTATAAATTAAGTATAATGATAAAAAGTGAAATACGATCATCCATAAAAAATTGTGAGAAATAATATATATAACCCCCTGGGTATCAAGGATGCAATATCATCAAACATCAAAAAACATGTAGGTGAGTGAAAAAAAAAATGTGAAAAAGCAATAAATGACCGGCAGAGAACCTGCATATAAACCATACACTATAAACTGTGGTCAATAAAAAATATAGTCCCAATCTTGTGCAATAAATCTTCATAAGTGACAGTAAACACCCAGCTGAGATAATTCACACCATCCGATCAATGTAGATAATGAAAGTCACAAACAGTCACATGATGAATAAATTCCTTAACCGCTTCCCGATCGCAGCAGGGGTGCGCAAAATCACGTATATATACTTGATTTTGTACTTTCAGGTAGAGGGCACGCACAAGCCACACGCGCCCTACCCGCACTGCCATTCACGGCCGCGGCTGTCAATCACCGGGTCCCGGCCAGTGATTCCCCGCCGGCGCCCAGTGATTACCGAGCATCTCCGATGGGGAGGACGACTGCTTTGTTTACTAACAGTTCTCCTTCCTGTCGGTTTGGGCACACTGCTCTGGATGGAATTAGACATTAATATAGCGCCTAGTGGAAATGTGCTAAATTTTGATATTATACCCTTCTAGTATCAGAAATGTGTACTTGCAGCTGCCCCTAAAAAGTAAATTACCACTTATGCAAATAACAATTATGAATAGACAGGGGCTGTGCAGTAAAAAATAAATATAAAAAATAAAAACAAACAATACCACAATCTCTATGCATGCGATGTAAATTGCACCTAGTATATGGGCAGCACAGTGGCTAAATGGTTAGCACTTCCACCTGGCAGTACTAGGGTCGTCGGTTCGAATCCCAACCACGGCACCACCTGCCTGGAGTTTGCATGTTCTCCCTGGGCCTGCGTGGGTTTCCTCCGGGTACTCCAGTTTCTTCCCACACTCAAAAAACATGGTGGTAGGTTAATTGGATCCTGTCTAAATTGGCCCTAGTATGTGTATGTATGAATGTGAGTTAGAGACCTTAGATTGTACGCCCCTTGAGGGTTAGGGACTAATGTGCATGTACAATATACTGTATATGTAAAGCGCTGTGTAAATTGATGGCGCTATAGAAGTACCTGAAATAAATAAATAGTATGGTGCTAAGTCCTCACCAATGAATGTTGATCAATTGGATCAAACAATGCCACAATCTCTATGCATCTGACATAAATTGCACCTAGTATGGTGCTAAGTCCTCCCAATAAATGTTGATCAATTAGTGTCCATATATAGACCGTTAAGGCAAATTAGTGGTGGCAGTCCTTTTCACTGGCACCTGCTGAAGACAGATATCTATGGGTTACAGCACAGCGTTATAAAAGGACTGTCACCACTAATTAGCCTTAACGGTCTATATATGGACACTAATTGATCAACATTTATTGGGAGGACTTAGCACCATACTAGGTGCAATTTACAGCAGATGCATAGAGATTGTGGCATTGTTTGTTTTTCTTTTTTATATTTCTTTTTTATTGCACAGCGCCTGTCTATTCATAATTGTTAATTACACTGCATCCAGAGCAGTGTGCTTACAGTGAAGCACCAACATAGCGACCCCCAATAAAACACTCCCAGCACACAGTTAACTCTTTGATCACCCCGCATCTCTTTTTTTTTTTTTATAACGCAAAAATTAAAAACTGCACAGGCAATAAAATACCACCAAAAGAAAGCTCAATTCGTGGGAAAAAAAGGATGTAAATTTAATTTGGGTGCAGCGTTGCATGACCACGCAATTGTCAGTAAAAATAACGCAGTGCCATAACGCAAAAAATGGCCTGGTCAGGAAGGGGGGTAAATCCTCAAGAGGGCAAGTGGTTAAACATGATCTGTAAATCAAAAACACGCTTGGTGATCCTCCACCTGCTGGCGTGCACGCTCACCTCAAGATTAGACCTGTAGAACATATAGGTCAAATGCTGCTTATTGATAATTGGATGTCAGACCAACTCTCTTGTGGCAACCTGGCTTCTTCCTCGGCTCCTCCTCAGGGATCAAAGAAAATAAAAAGGACTTCCCATAGTGTAGCAAATTACAAAAAGCAATGCAACACGTCGGATGGAATCACGGTGACATAATTTCCTGCTTACGAGCCAGCAGCCATTTTGGTACACCTGTTTGTATCTAGTTCCATGCTGCTATAGGTCTGCTGACCCACATTTTTAAGTTGAGTAGATTTTATTTGGTTTTTATCCATTAAACTTTTTGAAATTTGCTACACTATGGGAAGTCCTTTTTATAGTATATATATTATTTCTCACTATTTTTTATGGATGATCTTGTCACGTACCTGGTTGGGGAGCCTGATGTGGAGAGAAGGCGTCCTCTTATGACTCCAAATCGGAGCCCCTGATAGTGGGAACAGACGGCGCAGAGCCAGGAGTGGCACGAGTAACGGGTAGGTCTGGAGCTGGTGGCAGGTAGCTGGAGACCCAGGAGATCCGGATGCAGGCCAGGTGCGGATGCAGGAACGTAGGTGCAGCAGCAGGCAGGTATGGCGGCAATCAGGATGCAGACTGGACTGGACACAGGAGCGTGGATGCGGCAGCAGGCAGGTATGGCAGTGACCAGGATGCAGGCCAGGTGCAGGACCGTGGGTGCAGCAGCAGGTAAGTATGGCAGCAGTCAGGATGCAAGCACGGTGCAGGTACAGGTAAGTAGGTGCAGCAGAGTCAGACAAGCCAGGTCAGTATTAAGCGAGCAGATCACGTACAAGGGAGCAGGCAAGCGGATGGTCAGGGAAGGCCGAGGTTGGTGCAAGTGGAGTTCTTTCTTAGGTCAGGTCAGATCAGGATACAGGCAACAGAATCAGGTAATAAGTGCAGGGACGTTGTAGACCAGAAGGCATTGATTTTACTGTTCTGCAGGTTTAAATAGCCCGCCCAGCGGTGACGTGTACACTACTGTGCATGCGCACACTTACACGCATGCGCAACTGCACGCTCCCGCACATGCGCACTGGCACCGCCACGGCCTGAGGGGATCCATCACCATCGCACGGCGACAGGATCCCTGACAGATCTATTTCACTTATTATCATTACACTTCATTTATAATATTTTTTTCCCATTTGGTATTGTCTCTGTCAGCTGTTTATTGCTTGCTGATTCTATTTGTTATTCACCTAATGTTGGTTATCTATTTTTTCCCATATGAGCTCTGATGTTGAGCTGTTAGGTGTTTTTTCATTGTTATTTATCTTTATTTTTGTTAAGTTGTTGTTTTATATTAGCAAGGAGTAGCGCAGCACATTTACTTTATCTCATATTTGTCTTGTTGTGGGAATACGATTGGTGTTTGCTGCCACTCCGGGTGTTACTTTTAGGGATTGGCAGCAAACGATCTCTCTTGCATTAACCTTGTCTGTACAGATACTTACATGAACACACTCATGCAACCTGTGTAAATCCAGGATTTTTCTTTCCTTGTTTTACTCCCCGGGTGCACTCCCTGTCTCTATACCCCCTCTCCTCCACATTCTTCATTTTCCCATTCCTCTCCCCCCCCCTTCCCTCTTCTTTCCTCCCCTATCCTAACCTCAGGTGTCAAGCTGCGAGTGCACTTTTACTGTGTAACAAGGCCTCTAATCACACCACCTCGCACATTGATGGAACCATCGGGTGCCGAGGCACTTGCCACATGTAATTGCTGTTTTTGACAGATATATCTTCACTTATGTCTCTCATGCCTAAACTGTTGTTTCTGACATGCTGAGTTATTAGACATGTTTTTTTCTCTGTTGATATCATTTCTCTTATTTGTGAGTTGCCAAACTGTCATTCTCCTGATCACTTGCGTTTGGCAACGTTGTAAGTCTGCCTTCTTCGAGTGTGACATTGATCATTCTATGTACTTGTATTATGACTTAAGCCTATAAATAAAGTAGATTATAAAACAAGCACAAAGAGAGAATCTGATTTCCATAGGAAACACTAGGTAAACTTTCACAATACATTCAATGTCCAGACAGTTAGAAAATTTCCTTAGGATGCTTCAAAGCACGACATAAGGAAGGAAGGATAACATTCTGGTAAGGGTTGAAAGCAGAGACTAGTTTGGGGAAGAAGACCCTGGGCCTCAAGACAACTTTGTCCTTGTGCAACACCAAGAAGGGCACCATACAGGATACAGATGGAGGTTCCAAGAGGACACAGGGGACAGGACAGAAAGAGAGATGTGAACTGTGCCCTAAACTAGAGAGCAAGAGGTCAGAGGTCTCTATAAAAAATGGTCAAGGCCAAGATTTGTTCATTGATGGCACTCCAGGCTTGATGTATTGTATGTCCAGGCCAGACTAGAGGAAGCACAGAATACAGAGCATTTTCTATGATGAAACTTCTCTGCCTTGCACCAAACAAAATAGGTCTTCAAGGTGCAATAGTAGACTTTGCAAGAGGTCAACTACTTAGCCTTAAAGCAAAACTACACTGCAACTCCAAAAAACACAAACCAACCCCACAAACCAAAAACACAATTCAATTCATTTTTAAAATTCAAACCAAACTCACCCATCCATCCATGTCTGCATTGTTTATTTTGCTAAGAGATCACTTTGAAAAACACCCACTAGCATTTCTGACTGTGGCCATCTTGATTGAGGGCAGATGTTACAGGCTCCTGGAATCCATCTACCCTTAGCTCAGGCATGAAGGCCGGAGGGTGTGCTTAGCTGAGAAAACCCCTCCTATCCTTCTGAAAACTCCTGGGATGTATGACATAAATTGTCTAGGCATGGAAACCAGGAAGCACCAGAAGAAATGTAAAAAAAAAAAAAAAGAAAAGCTTAATAAAAGTAAATCCACTATACGTTTCCTATCTATTTACTAATTCTAGCAGCGTACGGATTAAAAATAGTCAACTTTGATTGAAAGAGTGAAGTTCCGCTTTAAAGAGGTTAGGGATGACAGAATCCGAAAAGCCCCCGTCCCTCAGGAATGTAACTACAACAGCAATCCCATAACAGCCAGTGACTGAGAAGCAGGATGAAACACTGGCTTCTAGAACAGAAGATCCAGAAGGCTGATGGAGCATCTGTCAGATGTCTGAGCATGTCCGAGTGCCCTCTGAGTGCCAGGTCCTCCTGGGTCAATTCAATGCGATGAGAATCACAGGAATGTTCTCCATCTTGATCCTGAACCTGATAGCAAACTTGTCCAGTTTGTTGTTGAATGCTAGGAGGATTTTGTTGGGTGTTCTCATAGGAAAGACTAGCGTTGAATGGACAACTAAAACACCCTGAGCTCCATGATATTGAAGGGAAAGTGTAGCTTCTTCCGGCAACTGCATCCCCCACACCAAGAGAGCTTCTGATACTGTGTCTAACAGTCTGGCATCTGCCAAGAGAATTTTTCATAACTGAAGAGGAAAGGGCTTGGTCTGGAATGAAATTGGGCAAAGGTATCTTCCAAAGCATTCCCACAATAGCAGAAGGCTATAGTTAAAATTTTCATAAGGATGGAGCCAGAGTCACAGGCCATACATTTGGTGCAGACCGCAGTGGCCTGGCACACTGCCGTGTGGACAACCACAGGCTGCATGGCAGAATCCACCAGAGAGAAGAAAGCTTTAAAGAGCGCTTCTAACATCTTATCGGGTTTTTAAACCTGTGTTTATCCTCCAGAGGGGCCATAAGGTTTTGTTAAGGCATCTACCACACAAACTGCCAAGTTGTGAAAGTTTCTCAGGATAATTTGAGCAAAATATGTTGGTGTTAATCCTGTCGATAGATGCCGAAAAAGCTTTCTAAAGGGTACTTACATCCCTCCAATGAGCTAAAGTCTTAGCTAATGAGCCAGTTGGTTGAACAGTTCTGGCATAACATTACCATGCTAGCACCCCCCAGTATTACAAGTTCCCATTGCTGGACATTGGTGCCAAAAAGTTAACCCTTGCCATCCTGGACACTCTGCACTCCACAGAGGAACAGCAGTGATAAATTCCCAAGGGGAAAAACACAATGAGGGGCACCCTGGGATGAATGTTTCCACCCTGTACTCACCAATTAGTTACAGGAATAAGAAAGATTTACCCCTTCCTGGCTTCACCACAATAGGCATACCAAGTCAGAGGTCTTCAGAGTTTGGGCTCTGCACCAGGCAGTCCATGGCTATGGACCTGTAGGGCATCTTGCGACTAACTCCATACTTTGTGCCATAAGGATCATCCACAGCAAGGTCCAAAACTAGACACATTACAAGCCAGCCCTGCATCTTCCTTGTGTCAGAGGCCAGGTATGGTCCCCCAGGGCTCTGTAGAGGAGTCAACCAATTTGTATTGTAAACTGCATAAAAAGCAGCAGTGACTATAGTGCAGCCATGTTGTTAAAAAAGAATCACCATGAAAAAGGTTCCAAAGAAAGAAACCTTCTTATAAGAAGGTAAGCTTCACTCAGTAGAAAGAAGAGGTCCATCACCTATGGACTTTAGCAAAATACTGAGGGTACCTGGGAGTGGGAGGGGTTTTATGAGGGATGTCACAGCTGCTTTTTTCTTTTTACCAATTTGCCGATTTTCAATCAAAACTTAAGGTTAAACAAATTCTTGTCTGTACACTGTCTAATGGTGACACCAAACCCAATTTTGAAATTGTGCGACTTACAGTGAAGTCGCACGATTTCAAAGTCAGATGACATGCCAATTTCAGGTGCGATTTGCAAGACATCAGACACAGATGTCTATGCAAATCACACCAAAAGTAGAGCATGTACTACTTTATAAATTGGTGCGGCTCCGACCAAGTCAGAACTGCACCCATATGACTGCTGTAATTGCGGACTATAGGGTGCGACTTGGCACACGATTTGCACGTCACATGGCATGCAACTTGCATGCCAATTCGCATCCAGTGTGACCGGGGACTTAATGTTGTTAACGTGTTGTAACATATGTTGTATGATTTTCACAGAGTTTAATTTAGATTACCACATCTATCAACTGTTCCACATCTGCCTGTAAGTCATCCATTTGTAAAAACCAAGCAGGTGAAAAGCTAAAGTATGCAAAATTCACATGCAATACTTTACATTTAGCTGGCTAACAAATCAGCAATTTTATTTTTTAACCTCAAACATTATAAAACAAAGAAAGAAAATATGATCAAAGATGTACATTCTTTTTAAAAAGGACATTTTCATGATGCCCCCTAAGCTCCCTTTCATTCCAGTCTGTGATCACTAGATACAAAAATGTTAGCCATAGCTTTAACAAATATTTAGCAGAATTCCGCGGTCAATAAGATGCTATTAGAAACAGTTAGACTGAGCTCTGCAGTTGCTTTCTAAATACTTAGTAAATGCTCCCTAATGGGGGTTACCTGCTAAAAGCAATGATCTTCATAACTTAAGGTTAACAAAATTCCTCTCTGTACAGAGCTTTAGCATTTGTTAATAGGAATTTTAACGTGTGTTTTATGATTTTTGCACTGTATATTTTACCGTAATCAGCAGCTGTCCCATATCTGCCTCTAAGTCATCTTCCTGTAAGAACAAAACAGGTGAAAAACTAAATACACATGCAATGCTTCAAATTTAGCTGACTAAAATAAGCATTTTTTTCCATAATATTTTTTATTGAACATGTTCAATTACAATTCTGCAGAGATGTTAAAGTATTACTAAACCCACAACAGTAAAATCAGTCTGTATATGCAGTAAAGCATGCTTGATATACTTACTGTGGAACCTAAGTGGTTAATTCTCCACATTGTATAAAAAGGCTGTTTGAGCCTTTCTTTTCTGCCCCTCCTCTTGTTGAAATGAAACTTGATACAGACTGAACCCGTGGTCACATGCACATGATCAGTTTGGTGTGTATTGCTAGAGAGGTTTTTTGTTTTGTTTTTTCTTGGGAGGGTGCAAGTGATCAGGACAGGGTCAATCAGCACTGTCCAGACAGAGGGTTAGAGGTTTCAAATCCTCCTAAAGCAGAAAGAAAACTCCTCCTACAAGCTTTAACCAGCGCTCTGCTGAAGTCACAAGACTGCTCTAACTGCTGATGAGAAAAGGTATTTAGCAGTTTATATTTACTAAAATAATTGCACTTCCATGTTCTATTTACTGTGGGAGACCAGATAGAGTGACTGCAGGGTCCTGGGTTTAGTATCTAAAAATATACAATGTATTTCAAGAAGGAGCATCATAAAAGTACAAATTGCAGAGTATAAAAAAGGAGAGGGAAATTAGCTGGTGGAATGGGAGCATTGCCCTGAGGACTTCCCAGTCTCATGGTGGCTTGACCACCTCTCCCGAGTGTAGATGGTTTAGCTGGGCTGCAGGAAGGTAATGATCTGGGATGGGTGGGAAGTAAGTCAGTCTCAAAGCTGTTATTGTGGGATTATCGATAAGCATGTCTTTGTGTGTATCTAGAGGGGGTTCCTGAGCTGGACCTAGTACTATCAGAATAGAGTTGGGAGGGAAAGTAGAGTGTGGAGAAAGGGCAGGAAGACTGAAAGTTAGGAAAGGTGTGAGGCATAAATGGGATTGGCAAAAAAAAGGGGGGGTGTTGGCAGAGGAGGAATAGCAAAACAGAAGTGGGACTGATAGGGTCCAAGGAAAGCTAATGGAAAGTGGCTATGCATTTTCTCCAGGAGTCCCATCCCCTTAAGTGGTCAGCAGGGTTATCCAGTGTTCACATGACACTCGAGGTTCTATTTAAAGTTTGTGAGCTCAGGCATCGGGCTTACATTCAGGAATTCAAGAGTAGATTTGTAGTATGTCCAGCATGCCCATGTCTTATTATATTTGGCCGGCCTATCCTGGCAGAGTGGATAAGTTCTTCCTGCTCTCTTGCTGATCTCTGCTACTCTGTCTAATCTCACAAACTAATCTCTCAGAGTAGGTAATTGTGTTGCTCTATACGCAATACGCATTCTAGCAGCATTGACCTCATGCATAGCCAGGGACTTCATGTAATGTTTGTTAAATAGGGATGTGTGAAGAAGTTATTGGGAAGAAGAGAAAATGAGTGTAAGTGGAGCAAAGCGCGTTGCCATGATATACAGTATGTAGGAATGCCCTCTCCTCTGTTGCACAGCACCAACAAAGATTCAACACCAGTGGGTAATTTTTGTGTAAGAAGGAGGGCATTCTGTTTTTATGTGGGATTTGGAGCCCCTTTTTGGATATAGATGTTCAGGGAGCATTTATGTACTGTACTGTTTATGAACTCCCAGTCATCACCAGAGAAGTTAACCCCTAGGTCTTTCTCCCATACCTTGCAAGTCATACCTATGTTAGCAGTAAGGTCAGAAATCGTGGAGACAAGGTGCTGATGTGGCTCATCCATATGACTTTGGTTCTCTCCCATATTTGTGCCTAAGGAACAGTTAATTCAAAAAATGCTTAATCTGGAGATAAGGCCAGGAGGAGAGTAGTTCAACTTGAGACTGGATTGTTATGTAAAGTCAATCTCTGAAGTGGCCCTCCAGAGGTGGACTGACAACTGATGGGGCCCCCGGGCAATAGGGGATCATGGGGCCCCTGTGTCCTTGCCCAAACTCAAAAAAGCCTATGAAAAAGGTACCAGGGGCATCTCATGTGGCCCCCCCTACTGACCCCGGGCCCTCGGGCACTGCCCGAGTTTCCAAATGGTCAGTCCGCCCCTGGGCCCTACTTAAAGAAGTGTCTAGCGACTCTCTTGGGCTGAGTCCAATGGACTTTGAGAAAGAATGTGGACATGCCCGATGGAAAGTCCAGATTGAGCGTTAGAGGAGTTAGGGGATCTGGGAAGGGTCCATAGCATGTCTTCCAGGAGTATAAGCTTGTTTGAATGCCAGGTGTTCCTGGGCCAATTCAGTTTGGAGAAAAATCACCAGAATGTGGAGGGGCAAAAAGGAATAGGTCAAGCTGAACTGATCCCAAAAAGTCACCAGAGCTTTTACTGGGACTGACCAAGGGCCCCTGGACCTGGTGACAAACCTGTCCAGTTTGTTGTTGTTATATCTAGACACCAAAAGATCCACATGTGGCATCCCACACTTGTGGAAATGGGCTTGAAAGACTTCCACGTAGAGGGCCCATTCACCTGAACCCAGATGCCAGTGACTGAGAAAGTCCATCTGACAATTTTCCATGATACGTATGTGAAGGTGGACAGAATATAACTTTCTGCCCTAGAGAGGATCTAATCTGCTTCCTTTTGAGCAACATGGCTCCAGGCACTCTAACTCTAGTGCTGGACTAGAAATCCACCATGCCTGGCCCTGGGGGTCAGAAGCATTAAAACGGTCTAAGGACTGAATTTGCTTGTTCCACATTTGCAATGTTGTAGAGTAAAATTGAGCAAATGGTATAGCCTAAAAGGGGGCAACAGTGAGACCCAAAACCCTCTTGCAGGAATGACCCAAGGGCCTCTTCTGAGCCCAGAGGCTCTGAGCATGAGAGCGAAGGAACATAGTCGGCCCAGGCAGAAAGACCATCAACAGGGCCCTGTCTAGTTGCAAAAGATGCTCCGATCTGTGAGATGGGTCCAGCTATGAAAGATTGAGGATCCACCCAAAACTCTGCAGAGTTTGCACCACCTGGCAGACATTGTCCATCACAAATATAAAAGATTGGATCTTTAGCAGAAGATCTTTCAGATATCCCACAACATCAATTCCTTGAACACAGAGCAGAGGTAAGCTATCCTAAATCTACATATCAGCTTGTGATGAAGCTTTCTAAGAAATACAGCAAGTGCTAAGCGGATTATGCAACTTTTGGAACTTCTTTAGCTGGCCATTTGAGCCACAAATCACCCCAATGGGGGCAGCAGAAATTGGTCTCTTAAAGAGACATTACGAGTAAAGTAGTTGCCAACAGATGGAAGTGGAATTGCAGAAAATGCCAAATATAGCGTGTGTTACCTATTTTGTTGTAGGCCATATACTAAACTGAGTGTGTATTGCACACAGAGGTGGTGGGATCCTGTGTTGGACACGTGAACACTACAATGAAAGCTCTATTATGAATGAATCTATACATGTACTTATTATGTTTGTGTCACTGTGAGCACATAAGGTTTATCGCATACTTATTTTAATCTTTAAATGGTTGTAAATACTCAATATGTTTTACCTTCATGTATTCTAAACCTTTTGTGTGCAGCAGTGCCCGCTCGATACTTACCTGAACCCCATTGCTATCCAGCGATGTGCATGACAGCCTCGGCTGTCCCGGGTCTCTGCCTCCTCATTGGCTGAGACAGCAAGCGGGAGCCATTGACTCCTGCTGCTGTCAATCACAGCCAGTCAGCCAATGAGGAACGAGAGGGGGTGGGGGACAAGCTGTGGCTTGGTGTGTGAATGAACACACAGAGCAGCAGGTGCCCCCATAGTAAGCTGTTTGCTTTGGGGGCACCCAACAGGAGGGAGGGGCCAGGAGAGCCTGTGGGGGACCTGAGAAGAGGAGGATCCAGGCTGCTCTGTGCAAAACCACTGCACATGGCAGGTAGGTATAGACATGTTTGATATTTTCCAAAAATAAAAAAAGTAACCTTTAGAATCGCTTTAAATTACGGTGTTGCACTGAGATATTTTTTTTTTTTTGAGTCACACATATATTGGAGGCAACAGCGCTAGCCATATGGAAGTAAATCTAAAGAGGAAGTAGCTGCTATGAGCTGGAGGTCGATCTGCAACTACTGTTAAATATAGTGCAATTGACCTATATATTTTGTAGGTCAATTGTCAAGGTAAGCAAGCATTGTGTATATATATATATATATATATATATATATATATATATATATATATGTGTGTGTGTGTAGATTCATTTTTTTTTTTTTTAGACACTAAAGCACTAATGGAGGAGCACCTGATTGAAGGATTGTGTGTGTCGTGAAAATATTCTGCAGACCAGTGTGGACATTTATTTTATTTTGCACTTTAACCTGACAGGCCCTGCGCTCCACTTTTAAACGTAGGTGGCCAGACCATTATTGCAATTCTTCCATTGCTTTTTTATTTTTCTCTTACAGCTTTAAGAGTTAGTGAAAGACCCCCAAACCATACATTTTCTGTAAGCATAGGACCTTTAGAATAAACATAAGGTGTTAGTAATTTTTTTTGTCCCTGTGATATTAGCGCAAATGTTTATCATAACAATAATTTCACTAAAAATACACTAAAATCATTATTTGCGGACACAAACACAGTAAAACTTACAAAGTTCCTGCTAAATTCCCACTAAATATAGAAGCTAAAATTGTATTGAGTTAAAAAATAACAAATAATTGTAAATTTTGAATTGCACTTTTTTGTGAAATGGTGAAAACTGAAGGTGTGCAAAACTGTAAATAAAAGATATTTGGTGTCTAAACAGACCCCTGATGTCTCTTTTTTGAGACAGAGAAAGGGACCGAAGACAGTCTCAGTCCCTTTCTTTGCAGCCACACTTGCACTGCATATGAAAGAATAGAAGTCTCTGCATAGAGACTCCTATCCATTCATAAGCTGGAGCATAGTACTGTTTACTATGCTCCAGTGATAAATAAATACAGAAGCGATCTGTACTGATCGCTGTAAGTATTTATTCAGGAAAGAAAGGGGGCTGATAAACACATGTATGTCAGCCTCCCCGCTCTCCATCCTGACAGTGACTTCCCACCCCAGCAGTAGCTGCAGTAGGTGGGAGGGGCAGGAGGGAAAGCCAGCCAGCAGCACTGCCAAGAGGGGTGCTGTGAGATTGGTGAGGGGGGCACTACAGGGGGGAACCAGAACAGAGCGGAGTATACTGCAAGATTATTTGTCTGTGGCTTCCCTGCAGCAGAAAAAGCCAGCGGGAGGACAGAAGAGGGAAGGCAGCTGCTGGTAAGCAACAGCCATCGGTGCAGGGGGGATCAATGCGGGAGGGATCAGTGACTGTGGGGGGAGTAATTTTTCTTCAAAAATTTGGGCCAAAATGTATACTGCTACATTGCTTTGGTAACAATAATCCCAACTGATGTGTATTATTTGGTCTATGTTGAAGTTATAGAGTCTACAAGCTATGGTACCAATCATTGAAAATTGAACACACCTGATCAAACCAGATGTACTTACGGCCTAATTTCTTGAGACACTAACCCCCAGTTCACATCTATGCGGCCGTGCGGGCCACGTTTTGCACAGGCACGAGACATGCAGGGAAAGAAGTCCCTGCACTTCTTTGGAAAACGCAGTCTGCACGGGAACCTCGGTTCCCAGTACAGTTGCATCTTCCAGTGCTAATGGCACCCGCCCGCGGGTCCGCATTTCTCCATGCGGGTGGTGCGGCTGCACAGATTTTCGTGCACATCCGCAGCGGCACCACCTGCACAGATGTGAACCTAGGGTAACAAGCCAGGACAGTACAAATACCCCTCAAATGAGACCTTTTTGGAAAGTAGACATTCCAAGGTATTTAGTAAGATGCATGGTGAGTTTTTTCAACCTGTAATTTTTTTCCCACAATTCTTTGTAAAATGAAGAAAGTAAATAAAACTTGTTTTTTGTTTTTTACACACAACTGTTATATTAATAGGTTATTCCTCTCACACGGCATATGCATACTTGCAGTTTCACCCCAAAACACATTCTGCTGCTCCTCCTCCCCAATGTATATTCTACAAGGCATAATGAGTCTTTTGAACATGTCGTTTTTTTCCACAAGTTTTCAGAAAATATGGAAAGAAAATGAATTTGTTTTTTTTTTTTTGTTTTTTTTTACACAAAGTTGTCTATTTATAAGATATTTCTAACACATAGCATGTATATACCAAAAATTACACTCCAAAATACATTCTGCTACTCCTCCTGAGTATGGGGAGTATTTTCTTGTCCTTCATACTCAGTATCTGGAAAGCCTCCTTGCTGGTGTATAATTTTTTAGACATTTTGATGTTCACTGGTACAGATGTTGATTTGACTCTGGTACACTGTGACAGATATTGAGCACTGGTGAACTGTGACAGATGTGGATTTGACCCTGGTACCTCTGGTACTGTGACTGATGTGGATCACTGGCACTGTGACAGATGTGGATCAGAGATGTGGATCACTGGCACTGTGACAGAAGTGGATCACTGGTACTGTGACAAATGTGGATCACTGGTACTGTGGCAGATGTGGATCACTGGCACTGTGACAAATGTGGATCACAGATGTGGATCACTGGCACTGTAACAGATGTGGATCACTGGTACTGTGACAGGGTGATGTGTGGGCGATGTGCTTGTGTCTAAATTGCAGTTCGGCTCTGCTTCTCCTCACTGGTGGGCTTTGTGTGAGGAGAGGCAGAGCCGGTCACCTGAATGGCGGCTTTGTTGGCATCACATGACAGCTGTGATTGGACACAGCCATCATGTGATCAGAAGGGCCAGTCAGAGGGCCCTTCTGCTGAGTGGTGTTGCGCTGTGTCCAAGGGACACAGGCACACCGGGAGCGTGCAGCTGCACAGCAAAGAGGCCGCACGCGCGCATGTTTTGAAGGACTTTCCTGAACATCCACTCAGAACGGCGAAGCTCCCACATAGCCATTTATGTGCAGTGGCCAAGTGGAAAGCAGTTAAAGAAACCCATGTTCTGTACTGAATGATGAGTATTGGTCATCATCTAGGAAAAATGGGTAAAGCAGTCTTACCTGATATTCTGCTCCCGCAGACCCGTCTGCACTGTTAAATTGGTCCCAACAGCCTCTTCTCCCCTGTACAATGGTGTTCAGATGCCTCTGACATCATAAAGAATAATCAGAGACCATACCCCTGTATTGGATGAGAAGATGCCGAGGAGCAGTCCACTGCATGGACTGAGTAGTGATGGGCTGAACACCCCCCTGTTCGGTTCGTGGTCGAACATTCAAACCTACCAAAAGTTTGACCATGAACTTTGAACAGGGACAATTTACTGAGCGGTATCTTACTGCATCTGAGTATGGGGTAAGATACCACTGTTACTAAAATACCACGAGTCATATTGTTAAGTCATGCGGTATTTTAGTACTGAAACATTCATTCATATTTCAGCTGTCAGCAGTGTTCCCCGCTGACAGCTGAATGTCAAAAGAATTGGCAGCATTGCCCAATTAAAATGAAAAAAAAAAAAAACGGCATAGGGTCCCCCCTCCCATCCATACCAAGTCCTCCGGGTCTAGTATGGATTTTGAAGGGAACCCCCACACTGAAGTTTTAAAAAAAATGGCCTGGGGAGCCCCCCAAAATCCATACCATACCCTTAACGGAGCATTCAGCCTGGCAGATCAGGAAAGGGGGGACGAGCGAGCGCCCCCCTCCTGAACCATACCAGGCCACATGCCCTCAACCAAGGGGGGTGCTTTGGAGCAGGGGGGCTCTTCCCTGGCTGGAGGTTGTGGGATTCTGTGGGCGGGGAGCTGATCGAAATATGGAAGCCCCTTTAACTGCTTAAGATCCACCCTATAGTAGAAATACTGCTGCAGGGCGGACTCCCTGCACAAAATCTTGTGTGTGTGTATATATATATATATATATATATATATATATATATATATATATATATATATATATATATATATATGTGATTTGTGCTCCCGCCATGATCGCATGCACGCATGGCCGACCCACCAGTGCCGTGATTTGATGCCTGACTGAGCAATCAACAGATTCAGGCCAGTGATGTTCGGCCTGGATCTGCTGATGATCCCTGCCCTATCAGAGAGTTCACATTTACACAGGTACAGGAAATTATGAAATCTTCTCCCTCTGTGCACATTCCGTCCCAGAGAGAGAAAAAAGCAGATCAACGTGAGAAAAAACAGTGCACACACACACAGTGTTTACATTTACGTAGGTACAGGAAATGATGAAATCTCTTTCTGTGCACATTCCGTCCCAGAAAAAGAAAGCAGATCAACGTGAGAAAAAACAGTGCACACACACACAGTAAAAACACATTTAGGACACATTTAACCCGATTGCCCCCCAGTTAACTCCTTCATTGCCCTGTCACCAGTGTCATTAGTACAGTGTACAGATTTTTTTTACTGATCGCTGTATTAGTGTCACCGGCAACTTTAGATAGCGTTACCATCAGTTAGCGTCCCTTCCAGATAGTGTCAGATGGCTGGCCACTGCACCAGTCGTCACATTTAACACCTTGATTGCCAGGAACATGCTCACATACACAATAAGCCTCCATTGCTAGTATAGTGTCTGAACGGATCAATATCTTTGATCAGATCAGCACTATACCAGCGTTCACATTAGTATAGCATCCCCAAAAACACAGCATTATCGGGATTAGCCCCGGCACCTACCAGCACCTGCGTTTAGCCCCTATACTTAACCCCCCTAGCAAGTGCAGTGTCAGTAGGTCATTGTCGCTTGATACATTGTACAAAAAACCGACGTGTTCGCAGAATCAGGCCTGATCTCTGCTAGCACTTGCAGGCCAATTTTTTTCATAGTAGTTCAAGCAGTCCCTGACAGCCAGGTGCTCTTTTTCCAGTGAGTCGCACTAGGTACCTATAAATTTAGTGGCCAAAATGTCCAACGAAATGTACTCTAGTGAAGAGTCCTACAGGATTCTGAGCATGTCAGATGAGAGCGAAGGGGAAGCCTCACTGACAGAATCTGCCTCAGAATACAAGCCTGTAGACAGCAGCGACACCCTGACAGATAGCTCAGACGATGGAGAAGAGGTCCCTGCTAAGGTCAGGAGTACCCGACCCTGTTGCCAGGTTGCTGAGATGTTACAATTGCATGATGTTCTCATATGCAGCAGAATGCCAGTACTAGTGCCGCTCTACCTTTTGGTGAACTGGCAAGCACCAGTGACCTAGTAAATTCTGGTCTTATACATACTGCAGTATCACTTGGTGACGTGGCGAGTCCCATAAGTGCAGTACAAGCTGGTGCGGTGGCTAGCACAAGTAGTGTCCCGCAGCCACCAAGAATTCACACACAGGCTCGTAGAGCCCCTAGTGTCCTTCCGGATGTGCTTGCAAATCCCGATCAGCAGCCCACAAATTCTGCAGCACCCGTACTTCCCACCATTCACTGCCCAACCCAGAATTCAGGTGGAAACGGCAAATTTAACTACTCCCCTTGATTTTTTGGAGCTGTTTTTTATGGAAGATCTGTATGCGTTGATTGTGGATAAAAGCAATTTATATGCACAACAGTTTATCACCACCAACCCAAATTCAAACCTTGCCAGACCATTTGCATGGAAACCTATTACGGTTCCCGAATTTCAATTTTTTTGGGCCTTACCCTCAACATGGCATTACTAAAAAAAATGAATTGCGGTTGTATTGGTCTACAGACCTGATTCATCATATGCCCGTGTTCTCTGCTGCCATGGCCAGGCATAGATGTGAGAATATAATGCGATTTGTATATTTCAACAACAATGCACTCTTCCTGGCGATGACCCTGAATTTGACCTGCTTCACAAAATTTGTCCCCCCCCGTAAATCACCTTAACCAAATATTTGCAGATGTCTATACTCCCCAGCAAAACATCTGTGTTGATGAGTCGCTCATTAGTTTTTCTGGCCGCCTTGCATTCAAACAATTTCTCCCCAGCAAGCATGCCAATTATGGGGTCAAGATGTATAAGATCTGTGAGAGGGCAACATTCTATACATACAAGTTTAGGATTTTCAAGGGAAAAGATAGTCATGTGGAGCCCCTCGAATGCCCAGACTACATGGCGAGCAGTGGCAAGATAGTTTGGGACTTGGTGTCATCCTTTTTCCATATGGGGTTCCATTTATACGTGGACAATTTTTATTCGAGCGTGCCACTATGTAGACATTTGTACAACCTTGGAATTGGCTCATGTGGCACCATGCAACCTAATCGCTGGGGCTTCCCCAGTTTTTTCCCCTCTTAGAAAGGGGGAAAAAGCCTGCTTGAGAAATTATGAATTGCTAACAGTAAAGTGGAAGGAAAAATGGGATGTTTTCATTCATGCACACATGACCATCTAAAATGCCATGGCAGCTGGTGTTGTTGAGAAGCCCCTCTGTGTCCACAACTATAACCTTAACATGGGAGAGGTGGATCAGATGATAAAGCTGTATTTAGTTTCCTGAAAAGCCAGAAGCTGGTGCAAAAAAGTCTCTGTTTATTTATTTCAATTTGCTCTATATAACGCTTTTGTGCTTTACAAAGCAACTGGATGTAGTGGATCCTTCCTAAAAGAGATCATCATGGCCCTTTTGTATCCAGAGGATGCTATGGCCCAAACCCCCAACCCAGATGCAGTTAGCCGGCTGCATGAGAGGCACTCTTAGATTGTAAGCTCCAAGGAGCAGGGTTCTCTTAACCCTCTTGTATTGAACTGTATTGTTGCTGTATTGTCTCCCGTTATATTGTGAAACGCTGAGCAAACTGTCGGCGCTATATAAACCCGGTATAATAATAATAATAATAATAATAATTTTCCCAATGCTATTTTTGGTACCCCAGCCCAAAGGGCACCTTACAATGTTGTGTCTGTAGTAGACATGGAATTAGGCATGACACACACTTTTTGTCACAGCTTAAAAAAAAAAAGGGAAGTTTAAAAACCAAAAATAGTTGTCAGGTTTTTTTGTTGTCAATTTACTGTTATACTGTTACGGTGTTACTGTTAATTGTTAACCTTGGGTGGCCAGAGGGAGGATGGCCCCTATGCTTCGGCATATATATTTTATAATATTTTTTGGCACATATTTCAATAAGTTATTTGATTGAGTTACTGTTTTATTGTTAACCATTGCTGTTTTCTTTGAAGGAATGTCATTCAGCTGCAGCACCGATCTGTTTATTCTGACAACAACAGGGTCTTGCTCTCAGAATATACGTAAGTGTGTGCAGACCTGTTGGATGAGATATTTCATCCGTATTTAAAAAAGAGCATATATGCCCAAGCATGGGGGTCTGGGGTAGCCAGTGGGTGGATGGCCCCTATGCTTCGGCATATATTTCGAAAAAAAAATTTTGGCAGAGATTTCTTAATTCACATCGATCGATCTATACTCACCAATAGAAGTGGACGGATACAGGGCGGTATATTCTAATGGTGGGCTTACCACACACTTTTTCTGGCAGATATTATCTTTTTTTATATTCAGTCCACAAGCTGCATAAAAAAAAAAAAAGAACATAGCATATACTGTATACCCAACAAGGACCAGCGACGTACTGGTACATCACTGGACTTTGAGTGGTTATACCAGCATGATGCCTGCAGCTGCAAGCATCATCCTGGTATCGTTTTTTTTCAGCCAGTGATCGGCTTTCATGTAAAAGCAATCCTAGTGGCTAATTAGCTGCAGGGTTGCTTTTACAAGCAGCAGGAGAAGATGCCCCCCTGTTGCCTTCCACGGCCTTCTCGGGCAGTTCTGTGCCATCGGGGGAACCTCAGAATGCAGCTGGTGTTTCTGCCAGCTGACCATAGAGTTCATTGGAGACTGGAATGGTGCCAATCATCTCTTTAGTCTAAGAAATCGGAAGCTACGAGCATTTCATCACTACAGCTTCGCAGGATATAAACAGTGCCATTTGTAAATTGTGAAAGCATCTGATCACAACAATCTTGGTGAGATCAGATGATGTAAGGGCAGAGGAGATATCTAGAATCTAATAGACCCCAGATTTTTCAAAAAATAATACCTGTCAATGCCTATTGCAGTCACAGGGAATATTTGCATTCCCTGTGATATCAATAAAAGTGATTAATAAAGATGTAAGGGATAGTGTAAAAATAATTTTAAAAAATTGCCTCCTAAGCAAGCATTGACCACGTGCTGCTATGCAAACAGTGGTTGCACCATGCAAGTGAGGTATCGCCTCAAACGTCAGATCAATGGCAGTAATTCTAGCACTAGACTTCCTTTGTAAATCTTAAATGGTAGCCTAAAAAGGCTTTTAAAGCATCGCCTATGGATATTAAAAATGTATGCAGTTTGTTGCCATTGCACAGGGCGTGCACAGTTTTAAAGCATGTCATATTTGGAATCTATTTACTCTGCATACCATCCTCTTTTATACTTAACCAAATAATTGGTCAATATATTGTGATTTTGTGCATTAAAAGTAAAAAAAGTGTATTTGTTACAAACAATTTGCGTTTGAAAGATCATAAAAAAATTGCAGCACCCATCATTTTATTCACTAGGGTGTCTGATTTAAAAAAATATATAATGTTTGGGAGTTCAAAGTAATTTCCTAGCAAGTTTTTGGAAAATAACCCCCCCCCCAAATTTTTTTTTTAATACACAAACTGAAACTGTGTTAGGTAGTGAGGAAGTGAAATGAGGAAGTTATGCATCTTCAGGCTTTCAAAGTGGTCATTGGATTTTGGGCTCCTGTATGTGGCGAGGCTCCCAAAAAGTCTCACACAAGTGGTATCCCATACTCGGTAGCAGAATGTATTGTGGGGTGTAATTCCACACATACCATGGCATGTGTGAGCAATAAATCACTTAACCACTTCCCGTCTGGCCCATGTACATGAACGGCTGGACAGGAGCAGTGCAGGAGCGGGTGGCCGTTTATAAACATCCTCCTGTATTTTCTGCCTGTGCATGCTCCCTGGGGAACACTGATCGCTGAACAGGACCTCTTTGTGAGGTCCTGATCATGTGATCACTCATTGGCCAATCAGTGATCACATGAATAGTAGTAAACAAGATGTCACTTCTGACATCATTGCTTACTACTAGTGAAATCCGTGAATGATCACAGAGGTCACATGGTACAAGGCTATTCACAACGGTCTTGTACCATGTGATAAGCTGTGACCAATCACAAAACTCTCACAGTATTTCTCAATGGTTGCAAGAATGCAGCCAGAGAGAAGGAGAAATTATTGCTTTTACAGGCTTTATGGGTATGGCTGTAAAAAAAGAAAAAAAAATCATCATCACCCCACTAAGTAGTGGGTGACAGTACGTTAATAAAAACAAAAAAAAAACAAATAATAATATAGAAAAAAGAAAAATGTAAAAAAAAAAAAGGAAAAATTATAGTTTTTGGTTATAAACTAATTTGGGTTATTTTTTTTTACTAAAAAGATAGCTGAATACATTTTGGCCGAGATTTATGAAGAAAGCTCATTTATTTGCAAAATTTTATAAGAAAAACACTTTTTTTTCAAAATGTTTGGAATTTTTCATTTATAAAGGAAAAAAATAAATATCCCATTGGTGAATAAATACCACCAAAATAAAGTTTTATCTGTCTCAAAAAAATGCTAAAAAATTCATATGGGTACAGTGTTGCATGATAGCGCAATTGTCATTCAAAGTGTGATAGCACTGAAAGCTGAAAATTGGCCTGGACAGGAAGGGAGTGAAAGTGTCCTGACTTGAAGTTGTTAACAACTTTGTGTAAAAAAAGAAAAAAATTTAATTTTTCAAAAACTTGTGGAAAAAAAAAATCATCCATGGATTCAACATGCCTCTCAGCAAATAGCTTAAAGGTTCATTTGGGGGTGTTTGTGCTGCCCTGATATTTTAGCACCACAAGAAATGTAACAGGCAGTCAGAAAGTAAAAACTGTGTAAATTCCAGTATCTATACCATAGTTTCTAGACACTATAACTTTCACACAAAACAATTAATATGCAGTGTTTGGGATTTTTTTTACCAAAGACATGTAGAAAAATACATTTTGGCCTAAATTTACGATGAAATTTGAGTTTTTCGGATATGTACAGTATTGCATGACCGTTAAACTGTTAGTTAAACTAGCGCAGCGCTGTATAGCAAAAAATTGCATTAATTGCAGTATCTATACCATAGTTTGTAGACGCTATAACTTTCACACAAAGCAATTAATATACAGTTATTGGGATTTTTTTTGTTACCACAGACATGTAGCTGAATATGTTTTGGCCTAAATTTATGACTAACTTTGAGTTTACTATATATTTTTTATAGCCAAAATTTTAAAAAAATGTTGATTTTTTCAAAATGTTCTGTCTTTTTTTGTTTATAGTGCAAAAAAAGAAAAAAAAAACACACAGGTGATCAAATACCACCGAAGGAAAGCTCTATTTGTGTGAAAAAAAGGATATAAATATTGTTTGAGTACAGCATTGCATGACTGCGCAATTACCAGTTGAAATAGCGCAACGCCGAATAGCAAAAAAAGGCCTAGTCAGGAAGGGGGGTAAATCCACTGGAGGGCAGGTCATGTGCGATGCTTTGGCCACTCACAATGCACTGTCATGGCGCAGCCCATTGTGGGGCACGGCAGGCGAACAGCCCACCAAATGCCCGTACCATTCATGTGTTCAACGAACACACAAACGACCCATGTTCGAGTTGAACTTGCATTCCATTCGAACATGCAGCCCATCACTATGCCAGAGCAAAGGAGAATACCATCTGCCAGGGGAGCAGAGAATTAGGTAAGTAAAAGCGCTTTCCATCCCTTAGACAAAACATCATCTGCCTGTAAGAACAAAGCAGGTGAAAGCTAAAGTAAGTATAAAATATTCACCTGCAATGCTTCATTTATTTTTTTTTTACCCTGAACTTTATAAACAAATGTTATGAAATCTGAGAGGTTGTAAGGATTTAAAGAAACCCATGTTCTTTACTGAATGATGAGTATTGGTCATCATCTAGGAAAAATGGGTAAAGCAGTTATTGTTTGTTAATATGCATTGTAATGTGTGTTGTATGCTTTTTACAATGTATATTTTAGATTACCGAGTCCAGCCATTGCTCCTTGTCTTCCTGTAAAAATAAACAGTTATATCAACATCTTCAGTTTATCACATTGCCATATAGTGAATTCCTTTTAGCATACCATTTTTAGCATTCTTAAATATTCTGCCAGTTCACGACCTATAGATGATTGCGCGCTGTAACTGAAAGAGTAAAAAAGATTTTACACATTTAAAATTATTTCATCACCTTTTCATCTCATTAAATAACTAGTAAATAAAACACTTCTTACATTTATATAAGATACCGAATATGTTTCAGAAAATACATGTAGATATTCCCTTTTAGGAAATGTTATAAATTCAGAGATATTCTGCATTTTATACAAAGTTTTGTCAGAGAAAGAGCTAAAGGCCATGCTGAAGGTTTCTCAAGAGTAGATTACTGTATATTACACTATATTGCCAAAAGTACTGGGACGTCTGCCTTTATACGCATGTGAATTTTAATGGCATACAAGTTTTAGTCCGTAGTAATTTTGAGTTGGCCCACTCTTTGCAGCTATAAAAGTTTCAACTCTTCTGGGAAAGCTGTCCACAAGGTTTAGGAGGTGTGTGTATGGGAATATTTGACCATTCTTCCAGAAGCACATTTGTGAGGTCAGGCACTGATGTCAGACGAGAAGGCCTGGATCGCAGTCTCCACTCTAATTCATCCCAAAGGTGTTCTATTGGGTTGAGGTCAGGTCTCTGTGCAGGCCAGTCAAGTTCCTCCACCCCAAACTTGTTCATCCATGTCTTTATGGACCTTGCTTTGTGCACTGGTGCGCAGTCATGTTGGAACAGGAAGGGGCCATTTTCTTAACTGTTCCCACAAAGTTGGGCATATGAAATTGTCCAAAATGTCTTGGTATGCTGATGCCTTAAGAGTTCCCTTCACTGGAATTTAGGGGCCAAGCTCAACCCCCATAAAAGACAACCCCACACCATAATCCCCCCTCCACCAAACTTTACACTTGGCACAATGCAGTCAAGCAAGTACCATTCTGGCAATTTTCAAACCCAGACTCGTCCATCGGATTGCTAGACAGAAAAGCATGATTCATCACTCCAGAGAACACATCTCCAATGCTCTGGTGTAAAGTGGCGATATGCTTTACATCACTGCATCCAATGCTTTGCATTGTACTTGTTGATGTAAGGCTTGAATGCAGCTACTCTGCCATGGAAACCCATTCCTTGATGCTCTCTATGCACTGTTGTGCTAATCTGAAGGCTGCAAGAGGTTTGGAGGTCTTTAGCTATTGACTCTCCAGACAGTTGGCGACTTCTGCGCACTTCAGCATGCGCTGACCCCGCTGTGTCATTTTCGTGGCTGAGTTGCTGTTGTTCTAAGTTGCTTCCACTTTGTTATAATACCATTAACAGCTGACTGTGGAATACTTAGTAGCAAGGAAATTTCATTGATGGACTTATTGCACAGGTGGCAACCTATCACGGTGCCACGCTTGAATTCACTGAGCTCCTGAGAGCGACCCAATCTTTCAAAAATGTCTGTAGAAGCAGCCTGCATGCCTAGGTACTTGATTTTATATACCTGTGGCCATGGAGATGATTGGAACACCTGAATCCAATGGTTTGGAGGGGTGTCCCAATACTTTTGGCAATATAGTGTATTTGGCAATTCAATATCTTTCAGGAAAAGCATTATAAAGTCAACTTTTTAATGTTAGTTTAAACTAATGTTTTAATATTTTATATTCACAAATAATAACTTAGTCTGGTTGAAAAAAAGACAAAGGTCCATCCAGTTCAACCAATAGAAGGGAAAATATTAATCAGAATCATATAAATACACAATCCACAATCCTTGGGGGGCACAAATGAAATTTGGAGCCCACCGCAGCACCCCACTAGATCCGGCCATGCAATAGAAGGGAAAAAATTATATACAATCATATAAATACACAATCCTATACCCACAGTTGATCCAGAGTAAGGCAAAAAACCCCAATAAAGCATGATCCAATTTGCTCCAGAAAAAATATTCCTTCCTGATCCCCCAAGAGGCAATTGGATATACCCTGGATCAACCATACCTAAACTAGTTTTCTAAAGAAAGCGCAGCAGAGGTTGTTTGCTTTTAGACTAACTTGCTTTTATTGAAAGTTTCTACTAAGCCTTATGGAAAAAGTAGAGAAAAGGATGGATGTGTTTTGTCCTAACCTATTATTTAAGCTCAAGCTTCTGAGTTCCGTAATAAACAGGAATTTTGTCAGCAAGGTAGTTAGGATTAGTATGAAGCACTTGGCTGGAATAGGCAAAAATGAAATATTCATATGCAATATTTTATATTTAGCTGACTAAAAAAAAAAATCTATCTTTAGATTTTTAGTCTTGAATAAAAAAGGCATCAGCATACCAATTGAATATGTTTCAGGAAAATCATTATAAAGTCAACTTTTTAATGTTAGTTTAAACTGATGTTTTAATATTTTATAAATGTTATTTTTCACAAATAATCACTTCTTTCAGTGCACATTAATGAAACTGTTACATAGTTAGTCTAGTAGAAAAAAGACACATGTCTATCCATAACTTGTTTAACCATTTGCCGCCCGCCCTATGGCTGAATGGCGGCCGGCAAATGTTATCAGCGTTCCGGGTGGACGCCATATGGCATCCTCCCGCACATGCGCAGATCGCGCTCCTGCAGAGCCGTGCAGCGGCGCGATCTGTCACCGGCCGTGTACCTCAGACACGGCCGATAAAGAGATCTGAGTATCGGCTCCCGTTGCTGGTACCATGTGACCTGCTGTGACCAATCACAGCAGGTCACATGACAGTTGTATACAATGGATGGCTTCATTCATGCCATCCATTGTATACTAGTGTCTAGCTGTGAATGGTCACAGCTAATCACAGGCACATGTCATGTGATTAGCTGTGGCCAAATCACAGCTAAGCACAAAAAAAAAAAAAGAAAACCCTGAATGAATCGATGTCATTCAGGTAAATGCTTGCTTATAGCAAAGTAATTCTTTGCTATAAGCAAATTGTGTAAAAAAAAAAAAAAAAGAATACTGATCACTTCCCCAAAGTAGTACAATGTTACTACAGTAACATTGTACTACTTTGGTCATAGTGAAATATGAAAAAAAATCTTAAAAAAAAATAAAAAATTAATAAAAAAAAAATATATATATTTTTTTCATACTATCACCAGTCAGTGTCCCTGATCACCGCCATGCCAGTTATATGATGATGCTGTACTGCACTGGTGACAATATGTAGAAAAAAAAATTGTGAAAATAATTTTTTTTATTTTAGGGGCACATGCAGGGTGGAGGTTAGACTGAGGGGGACACAGCCACTCCTCTACTCCACATAATGGCCACAGTATGTGCAATTCTGCAATTAAAATTATCTGGGGAATATCTGTACTGTTCTGACATTCTTGGACCTCAAGAAATTAGATTGGCTGTCAGTACTTCAGGATTGATCAATTTTCAGATCTATACCATAGTTTGTGAACTCTATAACGTTCCTACAAACTAAAAAATACATCCTAATTTGGGTTATTTTCACCAAAGACATGTAGTAGAATACATCTTGGCCTAAATTTATGAAGAACAATTATTTATTTGCAAACTTTTATAACAGAAACAAAGAAAAACATGTTTTTTTCAAAATTTTTAGTCTTTTTTTGTTAATTTAGCAAAAATTAAAACCCCAGCGGCGATTAAATACCACCAAAAGAAAGCTCTAGTTGTGTGAAGAAAATGATAAAATTTTAGTTTGGGTACAATGTTGTATGACCGCGCAATTGTCATTCAAAGTGTGAGAGCGCTGAAACCTGAAAACTGGCCTGGGCAGGAAGGTGTAAAATTGCTCGGTGTTGAATTGGTTAATAGTACCCCAATGTCAATCCAAAAGGCATAGAATACATTTGAAGATTTTTTTTTTAGCAGGTATTTGCACATGTATTTTCAGGCACATTTTACATTCATTATAGTGCGTTGAACATGCATATGAATTTTAATTTACACAATTGTAATCCAAATACTAATCCAAAAGACATATGAATGCACTTTTTTAAAGTCAGAACCTTACTTAGCGTAAATTAAGACCCACACCAGAAATGATCAGGCCACACACCAGTTATGTTGAAACATCCAGGCCACACTTTCACATATTTTGCCCCCTATGGGCTTAATCATAGCTGATCCCCATGACTGAGCTTTATAAGGGGTGAAAGACATCAGCCCATGGCCTCAAGCAGGAAGTTTTTCCTGTGTGTACGGTTTGTTCTGTGTGCATCCTAAATATTTTTGGATGTTTCAGTGTCACTAGTTTGTGGCCCAATCCTTTCTGTTGTGTGTGCAATGTGGAATGGGGGTGGGTTCCTGGGCTTCCGCACCCAGGTGCACTATGGAATGGAGGAATACCATGGGATGCTTTGGAGCAACACAACATATTTAGATATTCTTACAAATAATGACACCATTCCTTGGGTAAAAGACAGAACAAAAGAGAATGTTAAGTACTTGATTTCATTTTCACTCTGCTCATCATTTTAAATTCTTTTCACCTGTTTTGTATAAAAGGAGCCCTTTTGTAAAATGACTTATTACATTTATATTAAGAGATGTATGCTGTAGTTGCATTTTAAATAGATTTTACGTTGAAAATAATACTCACATTGCCCCAGGAGAAGAAAGCTGCTAGTTGTTCAGTGGCTGACTTTAAAGCGAAAGTGAAACTGTTTTATCATATATGGGTTGAAGCGTAATAAACAAATTTGCTAAAGTTAGTTCCACTGGACTGAAAACAGCAGCTGACCTTTGCCTATGAAGTCAGTACATGTAATTTGAAATGTGTTTGCATAGGTTGGACTTTCATAACAATTTGTTAATTGGGCCCCTTTTATACTTTTTCCTATAATATCCTACATTTATAGTGGTAATAGTAAATTGTTTTAAAAGGAATTCCCCAAAAGGTGATGGAAACGGACTCATGTAGCACTGTGCCAGTTTTTCCATTTTACCCCATGGAAATGAACACCTGCAATGCCCTTTCCAGCCCTCAGCAGCATACCCCAGCATAGTCAGAGCCATAAAAAGGCTGCTATCTGCTTGGGGAGCATCTCTAGCTCCTTGCTGGTCAGTCCCTTCAGATGATTGGCAGCAGTTGCACCTGGTCAAGGATACAGAGCTCAACTGGCAATACTAAGAGTGGCCAGGCACAGGAAGCCAACTACCTCCATTATAGCCGGCACCAATTACAGAGCATCAGACCAGTGGACACTGCAGGGAAAGTATGCAGGAATACTGTAATGGAGGGTTAGTGGCCAGGAAAGCTGCTCAAAGTTTTCAATTCTCACACATCAATCCATATCTGGATCTCTCTATATTCAATGTGAGAGAAAACCAACATAAATCACTGTCTAACACTAACAGGAGAATGGTTGCCCCTGCTGTAAAATCAGCACTACATAGGGCCTGACTGAGGGACACGGGGACCAGACCAAAGGGGACATGCAAGGTGCAAACTGAAGGGACATGCTGGACCCAGACTAAAGGGAATATGCAGTGGCCAGACTGAGTGCAATGTGCAGTGGCCCAACTGATTAGGACATGCAGGAGCCAAACTGATTAGGACATGCATGGGCTGGATTGAATATGACATGCGGGTGTGTCACGTACTTGTATGAGGAGCTCCAGATAATGAGGGTGGCCTCTTGCACAATTCCCATCCAAGCACCTTTGGAAGTAGAGACCAGGGACTGCTAAGGCAGAGGAAGGCACAGGTGTCAGGAAGCCAAACCAGTGGAGTTGAACTGGAAAGTATTGATTTTGGATGATCAAAAGCATGGAGTCAGGTTATGAACTGAATTCGGTAGCAGCTGGATGTAGAGGTACCAAATCATGAACAGAGTTCAAGTCAGAGACAGGCAAACAAAATACAGAATCTGAAGGCAGAAACTTGATCAAAAGTCCCGGCCAAGTTTGGTAACATGGATGAGCAGAAAACATGAACAGGCAAGGGTAATCCAGAGAACTGTCAGGAACAGAATCAAGCAGGCTAACAAGGGAATAAGCTGAAAGACCATCCAGCAATGATCCCATGCAGGCCCCAGGTTTTAAGAGTCTATTAGGCATCAGTATCTGTGGTGGATGCTTTCATGTGCACGCTGTTGCGTGCTCATTCCTATATGCATGTGCATGAAAATGAGCATGATCTCTCTGACTGCTGACAAGAGGTTCCTGACAAGGGGCCAGGCTGAGTGGGACACACAGGAGGCAGATTTAATGAAACAGCAGAGGGCTAGACTTAGGGGCACATGCAGGGTGGAGGTTAGACTGAGGGGGACACAGCCACTCCTCTACTCCACATAATGGCCACAGTATGTGCAATTCTGCAATTAAAATTATCTGGGGGATATCTGTACTGTTCTGACATTCTTGGACCTCAAGAAATTAGATTGGCTGTCAGTACTTCAGGATTGATCAATTTTCAGATCTATACCATAGTTTGTGAACTCTATAACTTTCCTACAAACTAAAAAATACATCCTAATTTGGGTTATTGTTACCAAAGACATGTAGCAGAATACATCTCGGCCTAAATTTATGAAGAACAATTATTTATTTGCAAACTTTTATAACAGAAACAAAGAAAAATGTGTGTTTTTTTTCAAAATTTTTGGTCTTTTTTTGTTAATTTAGCAAAAAATAAAAATCCCAGCGGCAATTAAATACCACCAAAAGAAAGCTCTAGTTGTGTGAAGAAAATGATAAAATTTTAGTTTGGGTACAATGTTGTATGACCGCGCAATTGTCATTCAAAGTGTGAGAGCGCTGAAACCTGAAAACTGGCCTGGGCAGGAAGGTGTAAAATTGCTCGGTATTGAATTGGTTAATAGTACCCCAATGTCAATCCAAAAGGCATAGAATACATTTGAAGATTTTTTTTTTTAGCAGGTATTTGCACATGTATTTTCAGGCACATTTTACATTCATTATAGTGCGTTGAACATGCATATGAATTTTAATTTACACAATTGTAATCCAAATACTAATCCAAAAGACATATGAATGCACTTTTTTAAAGTCAGAACCTTACTTAGCGTAAATAAAGATCCACACCAGAAATGATCAGGCCACACACCAGTTATGTTGAAACATCCAGGCCACACTTTCACATATTTTGCCCCCTATGGGCTTAATCATAGCTGATCCCCATGACTGAGCTTTATAAGGGGTGAAAGGCATCAGCCCATGGCCTCAAGCAGGAAGTTTTTCCTGTGTGTACAGTTTGTTCTATGTGCATTCTAAATATTTTTGGATGTTTCAGTGTCACTAGTTTGTGGCCCAATCCTTTCTGTTGTGTGTGCAATGTGGAATGGGGGTGGGTTCCTGGGCTTCCGCACCCAGGTGCACTATGGAATGGAGGAATACCATGGGATGCTTTGGAGCAACACAACATATTTAGATATTCTTACAAATAATGACACCATTCCTTGGGTAAAAGACAGAACAAAAGAGAATGTTAAGTACTTGATTTCATTTTCACTCTGCTCATCATTTTTAAATTCTTTTCACCTGTTTTGTATAAAAGGAGCCCTTTTGTAAAATGACTTATTACATTTATATTAAGAGGTGTACGCTGTAGTTGCATTTTAAAGAGATTTTACGTTGAAAATAATACTCACATTGCCCCAGGAGAAGAAAGCTGCTAGTTGTTCAGTGGCTGACTTTAAAGCGAAAGTGAAACTGTTTTATCATATATGAGTTGAAGCGTAATAAAAAAACAGAGCTCAACTGGCAATACTAAGAGTGGCCAGGCAGGGGAAGCCAACTACCTCCATTATAGCCGGCACCAATTACCCAGCATCAGACCAGTGGACACTGCAGGGAAAGTATGCAGGAATACAGTAATGGAGGGTTAGTGGCCAGGAAAGCTGCTCAAAGTTTTCAATTCTCACAGTATGTGCAATTCTGCAATTAAAATTATCTTCAACATCACACCATTTTTATCCCATTAAATAGTAAATAAAATACATCTTACATTTATGTAAGATACCAACTGATATGCTTTATAAAATACAGGTAGACATTCCCTTTTATGAAATGTTATAAAATCTGGTATATGCTTTATATCTTGGGATATTCTGTATACATCCTTTGCTGGAAATGTTAAACTTATTTTTTCTTTTGCAAATGCCAGTGCTATAAAAATCACTGCTCCTTGAAATTTTTTTAAATACCGTATTTTTCGCTCCATAAGATACACCTAAGTTTTAGAGGAGGAAAACAAGTAAAAAAATATTCTGAACCAATGGACTGCATAGTACAGGAAATGACCAGAGACTGAAGACATAGTACTGGAGATGACCAGAGACTGTGGATGTACTACAGGAGATGACCAGAGACTGCGAATGTACTACAGGAGATGACCAGAGACTGCGGATGTACTACAGGAGATGACCAGAGACTGCAGACATAGTACAGAAGATGACCAGAGACTGCAGACATAGTACAGAAGATGACCAGAGACTGCAGACATAGTACAGGAGATGACCAGAGACTGCAGACATAGTACAGGAGATGACCAGAGACTGCAGACATAGTACAGGAGATGACCAGAGACTGCAGACATAGTACAGGAGATGACCAGAGACTGAGGACACAGTACAGGAGATGACCAGAGACTGCAGACATAATACAGGAGATGACCAGAGACTGCAGATATAGTACAGGAGATGACCAGAGACTGCACACATAGTACAGGAGATGACCAGAGACTGCGGACATAGCACAGGAGATGAGCAGAGACTGCGGACATAACACAGGAGATGAGCAGAGACTGCAGACATAGTACAAGAGATGACCAGAGACTGCAGACATAGTACAGGAGATGACCAGAGACTGCGGACATAGTACAGGAGATGACCAGAGACTGCGGACATAGTACAGGAGATGACCAGAGACTGCAGACACAGTACAGGAGATGACCAGAGACTGCAGCCATAGTACAGGAGATGACCAGAGACTGCAGCCATAGTACAGGAGATGACCAGAGACTGCAGACATAGTACAGGAGATGAGCAGAGACCTTTCAGCAATGCACATATATACAGTTTGGTATAGTAGACCACAGGCAGTCTATGGGGGGGTTGGGAGGACATACTTGGCCAGCCGGGCTCAGCATCCTCTCTGAGGGCGGGGTTCACAACGATGTCTTCAGCGTACCCTGTCAGCTCTGCAGTGCAGTGATCGAGGCCCCAATCTAAGGGCAGCACAGGCTGAAAGAGGAGTTCCACCCAAAAGGGGAAGTTCCGCTTTAATGCTTTGACTCCCGCTCCCCATGAAGGACTGGTACCTTAGGGGAGCGGGGGGGGGGGGAACTCGAATTTGACAGGTATCCGCTCCCACTTCCACAGTGATCGCCTAGGCGATCGGAAGCGGATGTTGTCCTCCCTCCCTTCCCATAGTCTTCTGGAACATGTTACAGGTCTACAGGGCCATTCACAAAGACTACAGGGCCATTCACAAAGCGCAGCACTTCTCACACATGCGTAGTGGGCACCTGACTGTGAAGCCGCAAGCTGTCATAGCTGGGTACCCACACTAAAGATGCTGGTGCCAGGGAGAGAAGACGGCCAGTGAAACCAGCGGTGGTGAAGACACCGCTGGACCAAGGGACAGGTAAGTGACTTATTTTAAAAGTCAGCAGCTACAGTTTTTGTAGCTCCTGACTTTTTTTTTTTCTCAGCTGGAACTCCGCAAGGGGAGCTGCTTTTGGCCCTGCCTGGTGCTGCTGCACTATTGACTCGGACTCCTCCTCTCTTCTGCCACAGGAGAGCCGAGTGACCGACCCGGTATTCTAACACAGCAATGGCGACGGGGGGAGCCTGGTCAATATTCGCTCTATAAGACATTTCCCCCCTTTTTTTGGGGGAAAGAAAGTGCGTCTTATGGAGTGAAAAATATTGAAGTGTTTTGCGCTGCCACATGTTCCCCAAGGTAGTGCCCACCCTCATATTATTTTTTGACACCCCCTTGCCTATTTGTCCAGAAAAATGGCATTTTTAATTTGACAGATCCAGCTCCTATTGACTTCATTGGAGTTCAGGTTCAGCATCCAAACTTTTTTGAAGTTCAGCAAACCCCTGAAAAATGAAACCCAGGGCACTTTGGCTCATCACTAAATAAAACAGAGGAAAAAAGTGTGAAATAAAGTAAACTAATGCAGCCATATGGTAAACTGCAATGCTATCAATTTTTGGTCTTTGTTTAGATTTTACATAAAAGGAGAAGTATTTTTTTTAGGTCATACTTCTCATATGTCATAGGAGTGCATTTACTTTTACACTCCTGTGACTTTGAGTTGGGCTGTCAGCTGACATGGCATAAATCTTCCAGGTTCTGAAAAGATCCTGACAATTTTGTCAGGATCCACCCAGCTGACTAATTGAGAACTGGTTTTACCTCTCAGCCAAGCGCTAGAGGAGGAAAGCAGAGAGCAGTGACTGGCAGTCGGTGCTCTCTGCTTTGAGGAGACCGAAAACTGAGCAATCAGTAATCATTTGATTGCTCAGTTCTTGCGCTTAGAGCCATTGTGGAAGAGCTACAGCATCACACCGATGCTGCAGCATAGAGGCAAAAATGTGTTTGTTTTTTTTAGAAACCCCAAACATCTTAAGGAAGCCTCCTTTAGAATAATAGATGGGTTGCCATTGCTGACAACTGATTCTTAAAATGCTGGATGCCTGGATGTCATGGTAATCCACTGGTTTGCACATATTCAAAGACACTGAACTGTAACACATATTCAGAAATAGCATACCAATATCACTTCAACCTAATAAATACAAAACAAATACATTCACAGGGGTGCAAATAAGGAGGGTACTTATCATGAAGTGCTTAGAAACTCCTGCTTGAAGATTTCAAAGTGCTTACTAGGATCCATGATAATTGCACGGCTCATTCTCATCACACTCCCCCTTAGCAAATATTGACCCCTCTAATCAGCTTTACACACTCCTTTAGCATACAATGACCCCTCTCATCCTCTTCACAGTTCCCCTTCACACACACATTGACCCCTCTAATCCGCTACACATGCCAGTCCAGCATACAATGACCAGTCTCATCCCCTTTGTGCCACCCCTCCCCCCCCCCCTCAAAATCCTCTTTACACGCTCCTTTAGCATACAATGACCACTTTAATCCTCTTCGCACTCCCCCTTCGCATATACTGTATTGACTCTTCTCATCCCCTTTACTCTCTTCTCTTGTATATACCTCCCCTTTTGATACCCTCCACACTACTCTCCAACACATACTGCCTAATTGATACCCTCCACACTACTCTACAGCACTTACTGCCTCTTGATACCCTACACACTACACTAAAGCACTTACTGCCCCTTTTGATACCCTACACACACTGCCCATTTTAATACCATTCTTACTACTCTCCAGCACATACTGCCCCTTTTGATACCCTGCACACTCCTCTCTAACATATACTGCCCCTTTTGATACCCTGCACACTCCTCTCCAACACATACTGTCCCTTTTGATACCCTCCACACTCCTAACATATACTGCCCTTTTTGATACCCTCCATACTCCTCTCCAGCACATACTGCCTCGTTTGATACCCTCCACATTCCTCTCCAGCACATACTGCCCCTTTTTGGTACCCTCCATACTCATCTCCAGCATACACTGCCCCTTTTGATACCCTCCATACTCCTCTCCAATACATACTGCACCTTTGGATACCCTCCATACTCCTCTCCAGCACATATGACCCCTCTCATACTCTGTCCACACTCCTCTCAAGCACATACAGACAGGGCCCTAAACATCAGAACCTCTCTATGCAACGTACAGCTGCAGAATGCCAATTTGAGAGGCTGCATGCAGCAGGGCTGGTTGCTGCACCTCTCTGTCCTGGGCACACTAAAATGTCAGAGAGGAGGAACTGCTACTAGCTGTGTTTTGATAATGTTTACATTAATTTTAGTACAATTTAACAAATCTTTTGTTATATAAGGCTGAACACTAGACAAACAGCTAAATAAACAGACAATATGCACATAAAGCACACGCTGTAGAAATAATATATTAAGGAGATTTTGAAAAGAAATGTACCGTGCTCCAGTGCAGGAGAAATGCAGGCTGTTCAAGAACTTTGCCTGTAAGCAATCGTTTTATTATATGTAAACTGAAGTCTACTGTAAACTGTGTCAAAGTCCAATTCCATGAAGCTATGATATAAAAACTGCATTAGACATATGTTTCCGGCTTTGTAGTTAGTGCACGTGATAGGAAAGTCTTCACACTACTTTACTGAGAGGTTAACATAGGTTGGAGTTTCCTAACATTTCCTCCATCATTATTATTATACAGGATTTATATAGCGCCAACGGTTTGCTCAGCGCTTTCCATTATAGTGGGAGACAATACAGTAGCAATACAGTTCAATACAAGAGGGATATGAGGGCCCTGCTCCTTGGAGCTTACAATCTAGGAGGGAGGGGTGAATGGTACAATAGGAAATAACTGTGGGGGATGGAGTGGTTGGAAGAGTAGAGGATTCCAGTATTAGCAGAGGGTGGGATAGGCTTCCCTGAAGAGATAGGTTTTCAGAGATCGCCTAAAAGTAAGTAGAGTAGGCAATAGTCTGATAGATTGGGGTAGGAAGTTCCAGAGGATGGGTGACGCCCTGGAAAAGTCTTGGAGACGAGCATGGGAGGAGGAGATAAGGGAGCTAGAGAGTAGGAGGTCTTGCGAGGAGCGGAGAGTACGGTTTGGGTGATATTTAGAGATAAGATCAGTTATGTAAATTGGGGCAGTGCTGTAGATGGCTTTATATGTCATTGTTAGAGTTTTGAATTCTATCCATTGGGCAACTGGGAGCCAGTGGAGGGATTGGCAGGGAGGTATGGCAAATACAGAACGGTTGGTGAGGTGGATGAGTCTGGCAGCAGCGTTCATGATAGACTGGAGGGGGGATAGCCTACGATGAGGCAGGCCAATGAAGAGGGAGTTACAGTAGTCACGCCGTGATATGACAAGGGAGTGAATAAGTTGCTTAGTGGTTTCCGGGTTAGGAACGGTCGTATCTTGGAGATGTTTCGGAGGTGAAGTCTACATGATTTTGTCAGCGATTGGATCTGGGGCTGGAAGGACAGATGGGAGTCTAGGATTACACCTAGTACCCTGGCGTGAGGGGATGGACTGAGGATGGTGTTAGTGATATTTATGGTGAAGTCAGAGGGGAATACTAGGAGCTCAGTTTTGGAAAGGTTGAGTTTGAGGAAGTGGAGTGACATCCAAGCCGATATGTTGTTTAGTAGGCTAGCGATGCAGGTGGAAACTGAAAGGGTGAGGTGAGGGGTAGACAAATAGATTTGCATGTCGTCAGCATAGAGATGGTACTTGAAGCCGTGGGAGTTTATCAAGTGACCAAGGGAGGAGATGTAGATGGAGAAGAGAAGGGGTCCAAAGACAAAACCTTGGGGGACCCCTACAGAGAGAGGAGAAGGTGGCAGAGTTATACGCAACACTAAAGGAGGGCTGTGATAGATAGGAGGAGAACCAGGAGAGAGCGGAGTCGCTGAGGCCAAAAGAGTGTAGTTTTTTGAGGAAGAGGGGATGGTCAACCATGTTGAAAGCCACGGGGAGGTCGAGTAGTAGGAGTATTGAATAGTTAGTGTTTTGAATTTTATCCGTTGGGCAACTGGGAGCCAGTGGAAGGATTGGCAGAGAGGGGTGGCAGATACAGAACGGTTAGTAAGGTGGATAAGTCTGGCAGCAGCATTCATGATAGACTGAAGAGGGGATAGCCTGCGATGAGTTAGGCCAGTTAGGAGGGAGTTACAATAGTCGAGGCGTGATATGACAAGGGAGTGAATAAGTAGCTTAGTGGTTTCCGGGTTTAGGAATGGTCGTATCTTGAAGATGTTGTGGAGGTGAAGTCAACATGATTTTGTCAGCGATTGGATCTGGGGCTGGAAGGACAGATGGGAGTCTAGGATTACACCTAGTACCCTGGCATGAGGGGATGGACTGATGATTGTGTTACCGATATTTATGGTGAAGTCAGTGGAGGTGGCACGGGCTGAAGGGAATACTAAGAGCTCAGTTTTGGAAAGGTTGAGTTTGAGGAAGTGGAGTGACATCCAAGCCGATATGTCACTTAGTAGGCTAGGGATGCGAGTGGAGACTGAGGTGAGGGGTAGACAGATAGATTTGCGTGTCATCAGCATAGACATGGTACTTGAAGCCATGGGAGTTTATCAAGTAACCAAGCGAGGAGGTGTAGATGGAGAAGAGAAGGGGTCCAAGGACAGAACCTTGAGGGACCCCTACAGAGAGAGGGAGTGAAGAGGAGGTGACAGCATAATTTGAAGACTGGGCCCCCTCATACTTCATACTTTGATATTCTATCGTTATTGTATTATTGGATAACGTGACACTAAAGCTTCCTTTTTAAATCCAGTTCCAGAGCTGATTATAAGGGTTACTTAGTGTAAAACATTGCCTTTAATCCAGTTCAAACTGTCCTGATAGCTGCCCCACTCTCCGGTTTTAAGGCGGTTCCTTTTTCTCACAGTGTACTCTCGACTATCCTTGTGTGAGCGTTCCTTGCCATGCTTACATTGAATAACAGAGCGCCATGGGCATGCCACTGCCATGCTTCTTCCTCCTCCCTAGGATTGGTTGTTGGCAGCAGGAACCTGCACTGTAAGCACTCAGGACCCGTGTTCCACTACACGGACATTTAGGAAATCAATCAGGGGCGTATTTACCAAAAGGCAAACAAGGCATTTGCCTAGGGTGGAAGAAGGGATATATACGGCATGGGGACCAGGTGGGATCCGAGAGAGGCTGCAGGCTGCTTGATGGTGTATGCAGAGCCCCTCTGTCGCCCCTGGGGATGTAAAGAGCTGTGAAGGTAAGTGTCTTTCTCTTTGTCACTGGGGGGGGGGGCTTGGGGTGTTAGAGGAAGGCTCTCTTGGTTGGGAGGGATGGGGCAAGGGTGTTGTTGGTCACTGTCAGGCTCTCTCTGCAGGGGGGTTGGCTTGGGTGAGGAGGTCTGGTGTTATGTCAGGCTCTCTCTCTGCCAGGGAAGGGGGGGGCCCAATTTTTGTGTTGCCTAGGTCAGCACAAAACCTGAATACACCACTGAAACCAGTGGTGATGTTTAGTGATGAGTCAAACATATCTGGGTTTGCTTCTTTGTTGGGTCACAGAACATTGTTTTGAATTTGATCAGTTTTTCAAATACATCTAAAATAGGACCCACTTTGCCCAAAGAAAGATAAAGCAAAACAGTTGAAATGCAGCTTCGGAACGGTCATTCACCCTACACGGTTGAAGAAAATGGAAATTTGATGACCTGCCCAAGATCCACAACTGGTTAAGGCCTTATGTACTCTAGATAGGCACTGTAGCACACATCAAATGCAGTAACACCCTCTCCACAGTTTGGGGATTTAGGACTATAAAATATGCTGACTTCATAAAATCTAGCTTAACCACTTCCCGTCCGGCCGTTGTATATAAACGGCCGGACGGTGGCAGTGCAGGGTCAGGTGGCCATTTATAAATGGCCTCCCCGCACCCTGCTTGTGCGCGCTCCCTGAGAGCGCGCAGCACCGCGTTCCGGTGCCCACTGTGTCAGACCAAAACAAAGTGGCACATAATTGTGAAGTGGAAGGAAAATGATAAATGGTTTTCAAATTTTTTTACAAATAAATATGTGAAAAATGTGGCATGCATTTGTATTCAGCCCCCCTGAGTCAATACTTTGTAAAACCACCTTTCACTGCAATTACAGCTGCAAGTCATTTTGGGGATGTCTCTACCAGCTTTGCACATTTAGAGAATGACATTTTTGTTCCTTCCTCTTTGTAAAATAGCTCAAGCTCTGTCAGATTGGATGGACAGCGTCTGTGAACAGCAATTTTCAAGTCTTGCCACAGATTCTCAATTGGATTTAGGTCTGGACTTTGACTAGGCCATTCCATTTGTAGCTCTGGCTATATGTTTAGAGTCGTGTTGCTGGAAGGTGACTCTCTGCCCCAGTCTCAAGTCTTTTGCAGACTCTAACAGGTTTTCTTCTAAGATTGCCCTGTATTTGGCTCCACCCATCTCCACATCAACTCTGGCCACCTTCCCTGTCCCTGCTGAAGAAAAGCATCCCCACAACATGGTGCTGCCACCACGTTTCACGGTGGGGATGGTGTGTTCGGGGTGATGTGCAGTGTTAGTTTTCCACCACACATAGTTTAATTTTAGGCCAAAAAGTTAAATTTTGGTCTCATCTGACCAGAGTACCTTCTTCCACATGTTTGCTGTGTCCCCCCCACATGGCTTCTTGCAAACTGCAAACAGGACTTCTTGTGGCTTTCTTTCAACAATGGCTTTCTTCCCACTCTTTCATAAAGGCCAGATTTGTGGAGTGCACAACTAATAGTTGTCCTGTGGACAGATTCTCCCACCTGAGCTGTGGATCTCTGCAGCTCCTCCAGAGATACCATGGGCCTCTTGGCTGCTTCTCTGATTAATGTTCTCCTTGCCCAGCCTGTCAGTTTAGGTGGATGGCCATGTCTTGGTAGGTTTGCAGTTGTGCCATACTCTTTCCATTTTCAGATGATGGATTGAACATTGCTCTGTGAGATTTCCAAAGCTTGGGATATTTTTTTTATAACTTAACCCTGCTTTAAACATCTCCACAATTTTATCCCTGACCTGTCTGGTGTATTCCTTAGCCTTCATGATGCCATTTGTTCACTAATGGTCTCTAACAAACCTCTGAGGGCTTCACAGAACAGCTGTGTTTATACAGAGAGTCAATTACACATAGGTGGACTCTATTTACTAATTAGGTGCCTTCTGAAGATTTTAGTTAGGGGTATCAGAGTAAAGGGTCTATCACATAAAATCCCTATTAAATAAATTTATGTTTTTGGTTGTAACATGACAAAATGTGGAACATTTCAAGGGGTATGAATGCTTTTTCAATTCACTGTAACTCCATCTAAACCATCTGACATTGGTTACGGTTAACACCAGAGTTGATGCGAAATAATTTTAACTGCAGTAAATTATGTTAATTTCAATTCTATGGAGGGAACATTATTTTAAAAATAAAAAATGTAAAGCAGTGCGGCGCTCAAACCAAAAAAGAAAAGATAATGCTTCAAATTACATATTCATATATTCTTCCTATTCACCACCGTATATTATATAGCCCAGACATATATAGCTCTCTCCCTATCTTTAAGCAATTGGGTTCTATCCATATGTTCTACCTCCTCTATCTTTCTAGAGATGAAATCTTTATTATACCCTTTTTGTTCAAACCTTTCTCCTAATTTTTGGACTTGTGCTTTATAGTCACCTACAGTGGTGCAATTTCTTCGTAGGCGGACAAATTGTCCCTTGGGGATGTTGAGGAGCCACTGAGGGTAATGACAGCTATCTAAAGAAATGTAGCCATTACGGTCCACATTTTTGAAATAAGTAGTAGTCACCAGTTTATTGTTCTTAACTGAGATATTAAGGTCCAAGAAGTTAATAGATTCCCCACTAGTTTCCCAGGAGAAGAAGATGTTCTTGGGAACAGCACTCCATCTATCATAAAACACCGGATGAATTAGTATTATACAAACGATATATCCATGACGTGATAATTCTGTGGCGGGGGGGATGAGAACTCCTTACAGGTACAGTTGCAAGAAAAAGTATGTGAACCCCTTGGGATTACGTGGAGTTTTGCATGAATTGGGCATAAAATGTGCTCTGAACGTCATCTAAGTCACAACAATAGAAGAACACAGTCTGCTGAACATAATACTACACAAACATTAGATGTTGCCATGGTTTAATTGCACATGACATGTAAACATTCACAGTGCAGGGAGGAAAAAGTATGTGAAGCCCTAGCTTAATGACTTCTCCCAGAACTAATTGGAGCCAGGAGTGAGCCAACCTTGACTCCAATCAGTGTGATGATATTGGATGTGTTGCTGATAGCTGTCCTGCCCTTAAAAAACACACACCTGTTTTGGGTTTACTGGTTTCAAGAAGCACTGTCTGATGTGAACCATGCCTCGCAGAAAAGAGCTCTCAGAAGACCTACGATCAAGAATTGTTGACTTGCATCAAGCTGGAAAGGGTTACAAAAGTATCTCCAAAAGCCTTGATGTTCATGTGTCCACGGTAAGACAGACTGTCTACAAATGGAGAAAGTTTAGCACTGTTGCTACTCTCCCTAGGCATGGTCGTCCTGTAAAAATGACTGCAAGAGCACAGCGCAGAATGCTGCATGAGGTAAAGAAGAATCCCAGAGTGTCAGCTAAAGACCTACAGAAATCTCTGGCACATGCTAACATTTTTGTTGACACATCTACAATAAGGAAAACATTAAACAAGAATGGAGTACATGGGAGGACACCACGGAGGAAGCCATTGTCGTCCAAAAAGAATATTGCAGCACGTTTGAAGTTTGCAAAAGAGCACCTGGATGTTCCACAGCACTACTGGCAAAATATACTGTGGACAGATGAAACCAAGATTGAGTTGTTTGGGAAGAACACACAACACTATGTGTGGAGAAAAAAAGGCACAGCACACCAACATCAAAACCTCATCCCTACTGTAAAACATGGCGGAGGGAGCATCATAGTTTGGGGCTGCTTTGCTGCCTCAGGGCCTGGATGGATTGTTGTCATTGATGGGAAAATGAATTCCAGAGTTTATCAAGACATTTTGCAGGAAAACGTACGACCATCTGTCCGCCAACTGAAGCTCCGCAGAGGATGGGTGATGCAACAGGACAATGACCCAAAGCATACAAGTAATTCAACAAAACAATGGCTGCAACAGCACAGCATACGCCTTCTGGAGTGGCCCAGTCAGAGTCCTGACCTCAACCCGATTGAAATGCTGTGCAATGACCTTAAGAGAGCGATTCACACCAGACATCCCAAGAATATTGCTACACTGAAACAGTTTTGTGAAGAGGAGTGGTCCAAAATGACTCCAGATTGTTGTGCAGGTCTGATCTGCAACTACAGGAAATGTTTGGTTGAGGTTATTGCTGCCAAAGGAGGGTCAACCAGTTATTAAGTCCAAAGGTTCACATACTTTTTCCTCCCTGCACTGTGAATGTTTACATGTTATGTGCAATTAAACCATGGCAACATCTAATGTTTGTGTAGTATTATGTTCAACAGACTGTATTCTTCTATTGTTGTGACTTAGATGACGTTCAGAGCACATTTTATGCCCAATTCATGCAAAACTCTACGTAATCCCAAGGGGTTCACATACTTTTTCTTGCAACTGTATTCTTGCAGTCACTCAACACTAATGATAAGAACATCTACGCGTAGATACGCCAGTGGGAGGAGCTTATACGACCGAACGTTCTGATGTCATATCCGGCGCGGGCGCCATCTTGGTGCTCCTTTGCCTGAATGCAGTACACCCTTTGAGTGGTGTGAAGGCCTGTTTTTAATGAATGAGCATGTGAGTAGATCTCTGTTGTTATTTTTGATCCAACAAAGCGGTTTTACACTATGTAAGTCCTTTTGTCTTACTGGTGACCACTTGGGAGGGATACTTATCGTTATCATCAACGCCCTGAGATAAGAGACAAGAGGAGGGGAGTCCCACCATCACTACTTGAAGGACCCACCATCTGAAGGACCCATCCAATTTTCCAGGGAAAGATCCAATTTATACCAAAAGGCTCATTGGTCCTTAGGGGCCTGGGCAGGAAGGCGAGGGGGCACTCCACCTATCTGAGGATTGGCACTTGCAGTACACACCTGCATATTTTATGCACATGGACACTATTCACTTTATTATGTTTTAAGTCACCATAGTGCATGAGAAATTCTTTAAGTGTATAATACCACCAGCTTATAATGTATTAATTTTTATATGTGGTATGGCTGTCTGGGCTATATAATATACGGTGGTGAAAAGGAAGAATATATGAATATGTAATTTGAAGCATTATCTTTTCTTTTTTGGTTTGAGCGCCGCAATGCTTTACATTTTATTTTTCTGAATACTGTTGGTGTTGAGATTGTGGCACCTTTAATGCTGGCTGCTGAATAGTATTAGTACATTTAGTGGCGCAGGAGACACTTTCTCGTTTATTTGAACATTATTTTAAATATTTCTAAAGCTAATTTCAGCTTCTAATCAATGGTTTAGCTGGGTATATATGACAAAGTCGACAACTTAATGGAGCATTTGATCTTGACCTCAGATAGATTCTAAGCTTATGGAATTGGCCTGTGTATGGTATTCTAAATCAATTCATGCCAATGTGCCGTTGAGCTTTGAATATCTGGTTGTAGAGAGATCATGTGGTAGATTTGCATAGCTGTTGTCATAAATTGCAGTGTTACTGATAGTTTTTAGATTGGATTATTGTACTGTTATTTTGATTTGTTTCTTATTTATCACCTATTATATTTCATTACCATTTTACATGGATTTTTATTATTAATAAATATATATATTTGTGCACATTATTGCTTTTTATTTAGTCTTCAAATTAGTGCAAATAAAGAACTCGGATTATCAGTTGATTTATGAAAATCAGTAGAGAATCTCTTTGATTCCAGATCCCAGCCTGTTTTCATAAATTATGTACTGATTATTTTCTCACCGCTAAAGTTCTGACAGCTCTTAAATAAACTTTTTTTCACAATGTGGTAAAGGACAGGTAAACACTACTGTAAGGATTCTTAATAGCATTTACTTACACTGTCAGTCACTCCAACGCCACCCCTTCACATGGTTATTTTTTATAGGTTTATGATTTTACATATGTAACATATAAAATATATTACAGATGTTTCCATAACAATTGGCACAGAATGCTAGGCTTTCCAGAAAGAAAGTCCAGCACTGCTTGCATGCTTTCTAGCAAGTTGCCTGAATTGACTAGTTCCCAGTAGAGATGAGGGAGGGACTCTACTATTTAGGTCTATTCTTTGCACAGCTGCCAAAAATCCCTACTAATTTTACTAATCACATTGAACTGAGCTGACTGCAAGTGGTATACAGTTTGTGTAATACATAAACATCTTTGTTTGAAAATACAAAATATATAATTTTCTTTGAAGATTAGAAAATAGCTAAAATTATTTTTAAGGGGAATCTGTCATAAAGCAAAGTACAGTCTAATGTCTATGGACATCTTAATACAATGTAAACAAGAGACAAACATAGAATAAGAGGTTTACATCAGGTTTATTGTATTTGCTTAGACCTGCCATTGCATTGAGGCAAAGAAATACAGGTACCCACTGATAATCATTTTATGCAATATCATGCAACACGAAAAAAAAAAAGGCTTTAATTTCTCTATACTATAATAAAATCATGCCTCGAATCCAAGACATTCATGGGATAGGTCATCATCAAAAAAAAAATACAGGTCTGCTTTTAGGGGTTACTCAATTATGGACACTTAACCACTTTAGAGGAGTCAAAAAGTTTCAAAGGTGATAATGCACAATACACACCAAGAAGTGATGCTTGTTTAGGGCAGTTAGAGAATGATTAGGAACCTGGTGTCTATCATGAGAAATCTTGGGTAATAGAAAGAGAAAGGTTATGGCTGGTCATTTATTTTAGAACAAAGATATCTCTTCAATATATGACCAACTTCAGGACTTGTGGTCACTGGAATATGTTCATTTTAGACCCCATCCAATTCAATGGCAAAGCATACATAGCTTGAATATTGGCAGCAGGTCAGAAGGAAATAAATATATCTGATACTGATTACAAATGCAAGCTAAAGCACCTAAAAGCATGCTGCATTTTCCAGCAAAACAAGTTCTAAAGCAAATCTATCACAACCTAAGACCATTTTAACTAAATATATTTAAAAAAAGGTTAACTTAGTCAAACATGTCAAAATGATCAGCAGCTTCAAATATAAGCAGCTGAAGTTCTGTACTGGTGCACACTTTTTTTTTTTTTGCTCAACCAGTGAGTTGAATTAAAAAGAAAAAAAGACCGCTGCATTAACACAAGCAATGTTGCTGGAGCGATCTCTCCTGCTTTGAGTTTGTATTATGACAGAGGAACTCCCCCACCAGAATATACTGATCAGCACTCACAGCCATTGACTACAAGTGCTGATTGAATGCTGATTTTCCAGCATGCCCGTTTGACAGAAGGCAGTTGTTTGACAGCTGAACACACAAGATAAAGGTCATCTGGCACCTGCTGAACCAGGCAATTTTCAGGCCATGTGTACTGGGCTTAAAGTGATATTAAAGACTAAAGTTTTTTTTACCTTCATTCATTCTATGCATGAAGGTAAAAAACCTTCTGTATGCAGAAACTCCCCCCCCCCCAGCCACCTCCAATCCATCGATGTTCACGAGAGCCTCTGCTCTATGGGTACTCTTCTTCCTCATTGGCTGAGGAGCCAGTGAGCCAATGAGGCGAGAGCGGGGGGGGCTGCATCGTGGCGCAGTGTGTCTTATACAAGCAACATTGCTCTGGGGGCACTGCTCGAGGGAGAGGAGCAGGAGTGCTGGCAGGGGACCCGAGAAGAGGAGGGTCGGGGCTACTCTGTGTAAAACCATTGCAAGGAACAGGTAAATATGACATGTTTGATATTGTAGAATAAAAAAAAACAAAGCTTTAATACCACTTTAAGTCAATGAAGTGACCCATTGCATGAGAAAATAAATAGAGTAAGATGTGGCAGAGCCACAATTTTTACACGACCAGTTTCAATTTGCATATAAATTTTTTCTTCATGTAGTTTTTCACCAAACTAAACCTTTACTCATTAAATATTTTTTGTCAAATGCTTAGTTTAAAATTAAAGGTTTGCAACCATTTAAAAGAGTATAGGTTTACATAAAAAAAAAACTATACTCACCTAGGTTGATGCAGAATCAGTCCAATGCTGCATCTGTCCCCTGCTGCTTCTAAGAACAGAGCCATCATAGACCACTGATCACTCAAGTTCTCAGTCTTCAATAAGCAGAGAGTTGGTGACTGTCAGTCACCGGCTCTCTATTCCGCCCCTCCAGCACTCACTGGAGCACTGGGCTGTGGAGGAGGCGGCTTGCTGAGAGGCTGAGTCAGATGCCAGTCCAGGTATCTGGGTGGATCCCAACTTTACAGTGGTCCTAAAAGCTGAAAGTTTTCTACTTTCATGCATTCTAAGTATGAAGATTAAAAAAGCTTCAGTGCGCAAGTTCCCCCTCTCAGCTCCGCTAATACTTATCTGAGCTCAATCTTGATCCAGCAATGTGCACGAGATCAGCGGCTCTCCGGGTTCTCTCCCTCTTCATTAGCTCAGACACAGCAGCAGGAGCCATTGGCTCTCACCTCTGTCCATCACAGTCAGTGAGGTGGGAGCGGGGGAGGGTAGCTTGAGCAGCCCTCTGTGTATCTTATGGACACACAGAGGAGTGCTTAGGAGCAAGCACGCAGGAGTGCCCCCATAGCAAGCGGCTTGCTACAGGGGGACAGAGCCAGGTGTGCTGACAGGGGACGCAAGAAGAGGAGTGGGGCTGCCTTGCGCATTGCACAGAGCAGCTAAGTATAACATGTTATTTTTTTTTTTAAATGTTTTAAAGTCAAAATCTAACCACGCTGGACTTGCTGAGTGGCATTAGCCGACATTGGGCTTTAGCCCCCTATCGGCTGAAAACGGGTCACAGGAATGCAGAATGAACTGCACTCCTGTGATCCATTGGAGAAGGGCCAAAAAAGCTTTGGCCCTACTTCTCCTTTAATAGCTGCTCATACAATGGAAGATCTCTTTTCACAAATGACAGATGGCTCTCATAGAAATATCTTTTGCTGGGCACTTTTATCCCCAGGCACAGCAATTTTTAAATAGGATATTCTCTGTGTAAAAATATTTCTCTTTTCTATAAGAAATGGGAATTTTGGGCTAAGAACTCATGGACAAAATACCAAGAAGTTTTTTTCAGAAGTGGACAACCCCATCAAGTTATCTAATTTTTCCAATGTTGCCAAAAGGTGCATTAAAATGCAACATGTCTACATATCTGCGTTCTACCATTTTGATAGAATAAGCACTGTATGATTATGAATTATCCCACATCACATTAAATTGGTGTGGCAATAAGTTTTGTTAAGGCACTGCAAAACATTGTGTTAGCTGAATGTGGTAATTACAAGCTCATCTGGAAGGCCTCATGCACACTGGATGGTTTTTTTTTCCAGCTGCTGCTAGGGGTGTCTGGCATTTTTTTTTCCTGCCTCTAAACACCCCTGCATGTCCATGCACACATAAGCTTTTAGAGGCATAGGTGTTTAGAGACAGAAGACCCCACTGCCAGTGCGTCCAGGAGCAGCAGCGTTTTGGCAGAAAAAAAAAAACACTTGACGCATGTGAACATGCGTTAATGCTAGGCGTGTTTCATTTCAATAGCCAGAATAAATTATTATTCTTGCAAATTAAATTTAAGGAGAAGTACAGTCAAAGCTTTTTTGGCTGTACTTCTCCTGTGGATCACAGGAGTCCAGTTCGTTCTGCACTCCTGTGACCCGTTTTCAGCTGAAAAAATTTGCTGTTGGCTATCGTCACTCAGCCGGTCCAGGCTGGGGAAAGATCCCAACTTCAAAGTCGGGATGCACCCCCACCCCAGAGTATGGAGCGGCACCTGGCTCAGCCTCTCAGCAAAGCACTGAGAGCCAGAGCCAGTCGCTCCCTCCTCCTCCACAGCCCTGCACTCCAGTGAACACTGGGGGGCTGAGCAGACAGCGGTGACTAACAGTCCCATTCTCTGCTCAGAGCGGACAGAAGTCAGTCAGTCGATCAGCGGTCAAGTGATCGTTGAGTTCTCACACTTAGAGCCGACGGGGGACAGATGCAGCATCGGACCGATGCTGCATCCACCTAGGCAAGTATAACTGGGGGGGGGAAAAAGCCCTATTTCTCTTTTAATTAAAGCCACAATTCTTTTTATGCCAAAATAACGCTGTCAGGAAGAAAAACCTCTGAGATAAAGAAACGTCCAGCAGTGTGCATGAGGCTGAAAACTGAAAATAAGTGGCATACTTCCACATAACAAATCCATTTCCTAAAAAAAAAAAAAAAAAGGAAGTTTCCCTATAGCTCTCCTAACTGGTACATGGATATGGAACTGCTTGGATCTGCCACGAGAACCACTTTTGTTCCCTGAAGTTCAGCTCCTAAAATCCAGTTCACTTTTTCCCCATGTTCAAAACAAAGCTTTGAGCTAACTCTTGGCACAACCTCTGCAGTTTGCTGGATCTTTACATTAGATGAGGACCTTCTAGAATTACGTTTCTGTTTTTGAGGTTGTGTGGTTTCCTTGCTGATGTCCCAGAGACAAACTCTACCATCATTACCTCCGGATAGTAAAATGGTTTGCTCAGGATTTTGTTCAACAAAACTGACTTGAGAGACACCTTGAGTGTGAGCTTTAAAACACAGCTCCTCCTCAAAACGTGTTCCCGATATCCGGAATATTCGGATTTTGCCATCTTCAGCCCCACAACAGAAGACATTTCCACAAGAAGAGACAGAAAGTGAATGTGCCAGAGGTGGATTGAAGATCTGGCCTGGAGACTGATGGTTATCCATATCCTCTTCATCCTGAGTCAAATGTTGCAGGTTTGTGATCCACAGTAGTCTTGTCTTCTGCATGTTCCAAAGCATCACCTGAAACACACAAAAAAGTGAGCCATATATATTGTGGTAGTGTGTTCCCAAACGAGAAAGATCATAAATAAAATGCTTAACCTTTACTATAATGCCCACCATTTATAGGGAGTATTGAAAGTATATTTCTGTTTACTATGCATCAAAACATGAATAGTGGGGAAATATTTCAATGGACACGTGCTCTAGTGACAACTGTCTAATAGGGCTGATCATTTGAAGATTTTTCCCTAATGTCCTGTTGTGTCTATAGGAGAGAAAGTAATGGCACCTTGCAGGAATTTCAGCCAATCCCTTCTCTATCCTAAATAAAAACTATTGGCTTTAGATACAGATTACGTTAAAGTAATCCTGTGCCCCAACTACCACACTACATATTCTAAACAAGCAGTAAAAGCACTTTAAAACAAGCCCTCATTTACCTCTGTAACTATAGGCGGGAAATTCAAATTCACAACACAGGTGCAGAAATGTCAGCTATTCTCTATGGAGAGGCAGCCTGCCAGCCCTCTAGTGTAAACAATCAGCAGGTGCTGTTAGGCTCTTACACACAGGGTGTATGTAATGCCACTTTAAGGGGAAGCTGGTGCCCTAATTTTTTTTTCTGCCTCCAAATGCCCCCTGCATGTCAGTCTATGAGGGTTATTTACTAAAACTGAAGTGTGCAAAACCTGGAGCAGCTCTGCATAGAAGCCAATCAGCTTCCAGGTTTTATTGCCAAAGCTTAATTGAACAAAAGTTAATTTAGAAGCCGACTGGCAACCATGTACAGCTGCACCAGATTCTGAGTGCATCAGTTTTAGTAAATCTGTCCATGCACACATAGGCGTTTAGAGGCAGAAAAATAACTCCCAGTGCGTCCAGGAGCATCTGTGTTTTTGCAGGAAAAACGCTTGACTCGTCAAGCGCTTGAGCATTGATTCATTTCAATGGCCAGAATTCTAGTCAATGAAATGAAAACACCCAAGTGCTTGATGTGCCTAAACATGTTTACACGTCAACCGGTTTTTCTGCATAAATGTGACTGCCAATGGGGAAAGGCATTTAGGAGAGCTGAGCTAAAAAGGTCCTGTGTGCATGGGGCATTATAAGCAGACCAAAACTCCAAAGTCTTTGTTATAATCTTAGGGGAAAAGTTACTTCACAGTATTTACTTGTTTTAAACTGGGTACAGGGTGGCTTGTTTATAAATAATTTTACAGCTTGCTAAGATTATGTAAATACTGGAATATCTATAGCAGGGTTTCCTAATCAGGGTTCTGTGGAACTCTAGGGTTCTTTCAGCAGTTGCTCAGGGATCCTTGACCAATGAAGAGTTTCTAGTTCCCAGTAAACATTGCTATCCATTATCTTCTAAGCTGTGTGAAAGGGGGGTAATTTTCCTACTGGTTAACAATGTAAGAGTGGCCTTCTCCCACTGACCAATAATACATGGGGTCCTTCTGCCACTGGCCACCAATATAAGAGCCAACTACACCAACTACCAATTTAAGAAGGAACTTTTCCACTGACCACCAATGTAACGGGCACTACAATTTTCACCATTGGTTTTCCTTTTTTGGCCAAAATTATTTTGTTCCATGATTGCTACAACTTTCTTAGAGAGCAGGGGAGTGTTAAAAAAAAAACTGCTCTGGGTACCAAATATGCTAGATACATCACATTTTTTCTTTTATTCAATATTATATTTTCAACATACTGACCACACAAATGCGTCATATTATTACACAGATGTAATAATTTAGCTGGGGTTCCCTAAGACCTTAAAACTATTTCAAGGTTTTCCCTGTATTAAAATGTTGAGAAAGGCTCGTCTGTATTCTGAATACAGGTACATATAAACCACTTTCATCCAAAAGTACGCATATGCGGCCCTACGTAAACAATTTTCTGTGCGGAAAGCGCACCCTGCGCGCTCCCAGCACAGTTACCAGCGGGGACTGGAAAGCTTCCAAAGCATATTTGTGATCAGAAGCTTTCCGATCATGTGGCTGTGGTGACTGCCAATCACAGCGGTCGCATGATCGGAATGCCAGCCTCCTGGCATTTAGACCACTTAAAGAGCCCAGGAGGCAGCGGCGGGAAAGGGTTAAAAAAAAAAAAGTCTAAAAATTTTGTTTTCAATGAGCTTTTGCTCATACAGCTGTCTACATTAAAAATACAGATAACATCAGTCAGGGCAACATCCAATCTGAAATTAGTCTGGAGAACTAGATGAAAAAAAATTGTCACAAAATGCCAACCTGTCAGAGAATAAAAAACCAAACCTGCACCAACTCTGATTTAGGCACCTAGTGCCTAAAGTACTTGGTGCCCATGAAAGCTCGCCAGGCATGCCCGTTATGTTTGAGTTTGGCTTTTTATATTTCTGATTTAAAAAAAAAGGAAACAATAAATATTGGGTAAAAGTACGATCCATACTTCTATCCAGCCTTTCATACGTTTTCTTCTTTGTGCCTGTTCTAAAAAGACTATTTACACACCCAAAAGTGAATGTGTCAAATGTGATTCACTGCTTACAACACTGGGGACAACACCTTTTGAGCTTTCAACCAGAAATAGTGAGCCTGAAGGCAGGAATTTTTTACCTAACTCACAGTGCTCTGAGAATCCTGTATTCAAAACAAACATGTTTTGGCTGGAGCTGAGCTTTAACCACTTCAATACTGGACACTTTTACCCCCTTGCTGCACAGGCTAATTTTCAGCTTTCAGTTCTATTACACATTGAATGATAATTGCACAGTCATGCAACACTATACTCAAATAACATTTTTATCATTATGTTCACACAAAAAGTGCTTTCTTTTGGTGGTATTTAATTATCACTGGGTTTTTTTTATTTTTTGCTAATTAAATGAAAAAATACTGAAAATGTAAAAAAAAAAAAAAAAAAGAAGTTGTGCAAATATTTTTTCTTCATAAAATCGTAGGTCAAAATGTATTCTGCTACATTTATTTGGTAAAAAATAACCCAAATCAGTGTATATTATTTAGTCTGTAGGAAATAGGAGCTCACAAATGTTGGTGTATATATCTGAAAATTGATCAATACTGATGTTCTGAAGGCCAATCTCATTTCTTGAGGCCCAAAAATACCAGGACAGTACAAATACCCCCCAAATTACCCCTTTTTGGAAAGTAGTCAGTCCAGAGTATTAGGTATTTAGTAAGAGGCATGGCGACTTTTTGGAAAAAGGAATAAAAAAAAAAATTTAATTTTTTCACTTTTTTTTTTGCATACTGTCACCAGTGCAGTACAGCATCATGGTATAAGTGGTGTAGCGGTAATCAGGGACACTGACTGGTGAAAGTATGTAATTTAATAATTTTTTAAAAATAATTTCTTTCTTATTACTTTTTTTTGTAATAACTGTAACCAGAGTAATACAATGTTACCATAGTAACATTGTACTACTCTGTGGAGGTGATCAGGATTTTTTTTTTTTTTTTTTACACATTATAAATCGCTTTTAACAGTGAATATCACTGTTATAAACAACCACTTTCACTGAATGAAATCAATTGATTCAGTATGTATTGTTGTGATTAGCTGTGATAGACCACAACTAACCACATGGTACAGGGCTGTGATTAGCCCTGTCTGTACCATGTGATCATTGTGAATCATAGAGAGCAACAAAATAGTACACAATGAATGGAAGCCATCTATTGTGCACAATTGTCATGTGATTTGCCACAGCAATCACACGGTACCGGCAGCGGCCCAGTACAGTGATCTGTCATCAGCTGTGTCTGGTGGACACAGCAGGTGCTAAATCACACTGCAGTGTCCACCCAGAATGCTGAATGTTCCACGATCTGTCACCCAGTGAAGCAGTTAATATATGTGAAAACTGAAAAGGCAGTTCTTTACACAATTTATTAAAATGACAGTGCCAATAAAAAAAATAAGGGGCCCCCTGCAAGTTAGATTGAATATATTTTTATTAAAGAGTTTCTGTTACTTGTACAAAAGCACCAAATAAACAAAAAAAAAACAGCTGAAATGTAGAACAGGACACGAATAACAGTGTCAATATGGCCAGTACATTACATTATTGAAGAAACAGGATGTTGCTAGCGGATATGAATAGACATATACGATGTAGAGAGACATACAAAATAGAGCAAGACCATCCAGTATCACAAGCCAAAGGATGTCCAAAACACGACATCTATAGACAATTCGTCCCAATAATTCCTAAATAAACCAGAGAAAGAGAAAAGGAAAAGAGAAATAATATAAGGAACAAAAGAAAGAAAAAGCGAAGCTGAGAAGGGAAAGACTCCAAGGATAAAAAATAACATTGGCAGGAAAGGGTACAGGGACACGAAGGGACATGGGGAAGATGACATGAGATCCACTAATCCAATTCCTTTTACCACATAGCTAATGAGAAACCAAAACAGAGGGAGTGATTAAAGCATATTCCGTAATTTCCCAGAGGTGGAATACTGAATCCAGATGGACCGTAGAGAATTAAATTTCTTCCGTGGTTCCATTTCGGCTGCCTGCATTTCTTCCATTAACATAGTATCATTTAAAATATTTACCCAAAGAGATAGGGAAGGACTGGTTGTAGTTTTCCAAAATCTGGAAATGAGTTGCTGCGTGCTGAGGAAAGGAAAAAACTTAAAAGATTATTTTTTTGCGATTTGATAGATCCAGGTAATCTGGACAATAACGCGATTTTGGGAGATGGAGTGAGGAAGTCATTATATATGTCAGAATATATCTGAAAAATCTTAGGCCAGAGCAGGCTAATGAGATCACAGACCCACCACACATGTAAATACGTTCCTCTCTCCTTGAGACAGCACCAGCAGATGTCCGAAGCGGAGGGGAAGATGCAACTAATGCAAACCGGGTCCCGGTACAATCTAGAGAGCAATTTATAATTTATTTCCTCTATAAAGTTAGATACAGAAGATTTATGGGTGAAAATAAATGCCTTCTGCCATTCACCAGGGGAGATCTCTATACCCAATTCCTCTGCCCATACTCTAGAATATATAGGTAGAGAACCATGGGTATGAGTGATTATCAATTTATGAACTTTAGAGAGGACATGGTCAGGTAATTCTGAAAGAAGGCACACGTGTTTAAAAGCCAACAGAGGCCTATGTACATTTCCAGAGGAATGAAGGAATTTACTTTATGTCTAAAGATGAATCTTCGTCAACGAATTGAAAGAAGACGATAGATGGGCAGTATACTACACTATACTACTATACTACAGCACAATGGAGCCTGTGGAGGGATTAACAAAAGAGCATGCAAATGGCCAAGAGTATCTGTCATAGGAGCCATATATAAAAATATGTGTACTATTAGGAAGTTTGGGATTATCAAAAAGGGGAGTAAGTGGACTAGGATCTGAAGACAGCGCATAACGTCCAGGTAAAAGATACCAAATCCTAAACACGGCTTCCGTCAAAGGGGAAAGCACATGAAAAGTGCGATAAGAACCAGAGTAACTCCAAGGTAGTGCTCATAAGTCCACTGGAGAGAGATCTTGTTCGACTATGACAGAAGCCTTGGTAAACAGAAGGGAAAACCATTCCCATAAAACGGGCTAGTAGTGCAGAGGCGTGATAAATTTCAAAATCTGGAAGACCGGCACCCCCCTCAGATTTAGGATGGCACAAAAGCTTATGTTTCAATCTGGAATGATGTAGGTGCAGGGTGGATAAAAATCAATGATTTTTAAAAAAAAAAAAAAAAAAAAAAAAGATCTTGCCATATCTCCAATGACCTACGTAATTTAGTAAGGAGTGGACTAAAATTGAGAGTATAGAGGTCTTGTAAATTCGCAGGAATCTCTGTACCCAAATATGTGATTGCCTTGGATTTCCATTTAAAGTGGAAATTCCGTCTAAGCATGGAGAGAATAGGTGGCGTCAGAGAAAGATTCAAGGTCTAAGTCTTAGCAAGATTCAGTTTAAAATTGCTAAAGCCACCAAACCGTTAAATTTCATTCAGTATGGAGGGCATACCAATATGTGGTTGACTAACATACAATAAAAGGTCATCCGCATATAATGAGAGTTTACAGTGTGTGGAGAGGGTATGAATACCCTGAATAGAGTTGTTATTGCATATAGCTTGGGCTAAGTGTTCAATTACTATCACAAATAATAGCAGGGAAAGGGGACAGCCCTGTCCTGTGCCATTAGAAATTTTGAACTGTTCAGATTGTATTCCATTAACCCACACAGTGGCTGAGGGTGTAGAATATAGGGACAGGCCCGCGTTGTGGGGGAGGAGCCTAGACATGGCGGTGTAGGAGAGCACGGAGCGGGTGCTCTCCGAGACATCTACACCACCCCAGATGCCTGCAGAGGAGTGACCCAGGGACTTACCCACGAGTGACGGGTCCAGAGCGGGTGCGGCGTCCCGGGAGTGGAGGGAAGAAGGTGTGCCGGGCGGGGGGGCCCGCTGAAGGAATTCCGGATTGACGTGCGGGGCTGCTGGGAGAGCGGGGAGTCACGGTGTGGACACGTGGGAAACCGCAGAGGATTACTGGGAAGGGGAGAAAGCCGGCCGGCATCCGCAGTGAGAGTGAGGACGCCGGCTCGCTCCCCTCCGCAGCATATAAGAGAAACCATATTTTCAGCGGATAACCTGCTCCCCGTGTGTGTCAAGTCTATACACAGGGGAGCAGGATTTGAAAAAGAAGACCCAGAGCAGTACCCCTGAAGAGAGCAATGGGAAGCTGAAGCTAGCAGCTGGTGGCTCGTAGCTGTCTTATCAGAAGAAAAGCAACCAGAGGGTGAATGTGAGCAGCACGGCCTAGCCAAATGTGACCAAATAGTGACTGTATGCTTAAAGAGGGGGAGACTCCCTGGGGAAGATTGAAAGAGTGTAAAAAGGAACTAGCAGCCCTGGAAGAAGAAGGAGCATATAGTGGGAAATTGGAAAATAAGTGCGTGCTGAATCTAGATACCTGGTCTGTAGCTGTTAACCTAATGTGGTCCCTGTATTTAACTGAATAAGACATACAGAAGAGATGAAGAATAAAAACGTTAAAAGTAGTGGGCGAAAGGGGTCCCAAGTAGGTACGTTAAAAAAATATACGTCTCAAGGAAATGTGACTCCAGAAAGATCTCAAAGTATCGGTGATAAAAGTGAGCTGGAAATGAGTTTGGAAGCTAGCCCTAGACTCTCCCTGGGAATAAAGCATAATAGCCAACAAGTATCAGAGAATGTGGAGAGGAAAGATCTGGAAAGTGAACTACAAGTACCAAATAAGAAAGAGATGGCAGATATGTTCAAAAGCTTAGAAAAAACAATAAAACAAGAACTGACAATTATACAGAGCGATCTAGGGCAGATGCTATTGCGGATGGAGGAGACAGAGGAAAGAATTAAAAACCACGCCCAATCTATCTCTGGTTTAGAAAAAAGGACAAAAGATATTAAGAAAGCAAAAAAGATTGCTATATAGGATGGAAGTACAGGAAAACAGGGAGAGGAGGAAGAATCTCAGGGTAAAAGGTGTTCCGGAGTCTGTAAAGGGAGAGGAAGTGAGAGACTTTGTCTGTAAAATTCTAAACTCCATAAGAGATAGACCAGAAACAGAACAGGTGAATCTGGAAGAGGTTTTTAGAATTGGAAGGATCCAACATGGAAATGGAGAAAAGAAATCCAGAGACATAATTGTCCAATTCCAGAAGATGGGCGATAAAGAAGAGATATGGAGAAAGATTAAGGGAAGATCAACTATTAAATATGGAGAAATAGATATACAGATATTTGCAGATTTAACATCAGAGACACTGTGGAGAAGATTATTGAAACCCCTGTTACAGCAAATGAAAAAACAAAACGTGCACTATAGATGGGGTATTCCTGAGTGTCTAATTGGATGGAAGAATGGAGTGACGGCCTACTTGAGATTTCCTGAGGATTTAAGAGACTTTTGTGACAGACTTGATTTGCAAACTATAGAAATTTCTGGTTGGGAGGAGGAGGTAGGAGACAGTGGGGCCAGAGTAAAGGAAGACTGGCAGTTAATTAGGAGAGGGAGATAGAGGAGGGAGAGGAGGGTTTTTGTCTTTTTTTTTTTCTCCTCTTCTTTTCTCCCTACTTCTTGCTCGCTCGAATTAAGTACCTCTTAGTGGAACCACGTTGAGTTTATGAAATAGACAAGGGGCATCTGGGGGGGTGGGAGAGACCGTTCATGGGTGGAGTTCAACCCCAGGGTACAAAATCTATGGAGGGTTTAGACCCTCAACAGATTTATAGGCAAACTACAAGCCTAAAATGGGGGGGAGGGAGGGAATTGGAGGGGGAGGGGCGAGAGGAGGTTTTTAAAACTGACATCTGGTATAAAAGAAGAGATATAGGGAAAAGGAAGAAGAAAGGAGATGGTAAAATAGAAAGAAGGCAAACAAACAAAATATGGAGGAAATAAAGTTTGTAACCCATAATGTAAATGGGTTAAATTGCCCAGGTAAAAGATTTAGGTTATATAGAGAACTACAGCATAGAGCGGCCTCAGTGGTATTCTTGCAGGAAACGCACCTCGAGTTAAAAAAAAACCTTAAGTTGAACTCTAGATACCACCCGATTTGGTACTATGCAGACTCCCCAGTTACGAGAGCAAAAGGTGTGGCTATAGGATTTGCAAAAAATATTAGGTTTGAAATGGAGGACAGAAAAACCGATCCGGATGGGAGGTTTCTGTTTTTGAAAGGTAAACTGCAGGATATCGAGTGTACGCTAGCAAATATATATTGCCCAAATAGGAAGCCGGAGATGTTTTTGAAAGGGGTTCTGAAGAAATTGATGGATTTTGCTAAGGGATATTTAATAGTGGCAGGTGACTTCAACCTATGTATGGAACCACAAATAGATACAACCTCTTTATTGCAGAGAGGGGGAAATAAGTCATTGAGATTATTAAAGAAGGTGATGAGAGAGAGCCAACTGGTGGATAGTTGGAGAATTGTGAATATCAGAGACAGAGATTATACCTTTTATTCTAATGTACACAAGACATACTCTAGATTAGGCTATATATTGATAGATCACCGACTCATTGAAGATTTGTCTAGGGTAACGATAGAGGCAATGACTCTTTCGGATCACGCCCCCGTTGCAATGAAATTAAGATGGGGAGGGAGGTCGTCGGGAGGCCTAACATGGAGGCTGAACGAGGCACTTCTCATGGATCAAGATACTGAACGGAAGATTAGGGAGGAGATAGGGAGATTTTTTGAGGAGAACCAAACGGGAGATGTATCAAGGGCTACAGTATGGGAGACGCATAAAGTATACATAAGAGGAATCCTAATTGCGATTGGGGCGAAGAAAAAAAGGGAAAAGCGAGAGAAGATCAGTGAGCTCCTGAAGGAAATAGTGGAGCTGGAACTCCTACATAAAAATAATATAACGAAAGAGATAGAAGAAAAAATGATAAAAAAGAGGGAAGAACTAAAGAAAGTGTTAGAGGAAGAAAAAACGAGAATTTTCAATAAAATTATGGGGGAAAGATATAAATGGGGAGATAGACCGGGAAAATATCTATTGAGAAAAAAAAAGAATAGGAATTATGTAGACAAAATAAAAAATTCCAAGGGAGAATTAGTCCACTCAACCAAAGAAATCGCAAAGGTATTTAAAGATTACTACAGTAAACTATATAATATTGCCCCCAACGATCCTACAAATAAGGTCAAAATGGTAAATGAGGAGAAAAGAAGGAAATATTTAAGAAACGCAGGATTACCAAAATTAAGCGAAGAATTATTAAACTCCCTAGAATCTGAAATCTCACAGGAAGAACTAGAAATAGCATTAAAAAGTTTTATGTCGGGTAAAAGCCCGGGCTCAGATGGGTATACTGTGAGATACTATAAAAATATAGTGACTTACTGTTGCCTAAATTAAAGATATACTGTATATACTCGAGTATAAGCCGAGTTTTTCAGCACATTTTTTGTGCTGAAAAACGGCCCCCTCGGCTTATACTCGAGTCAACGTCTGCAGATGGCTCCCCCCCCCTTCCAACAGAAGGGAAACTACGGTAAGTACAGGGGTGGGCAGGGGGCTGCTGTCTCTTACCTGGCTCCGGTCCCACAACGATCCGGTCCAGGAAGCGCAGCTGCTCCTTCATTCGGTTCGTCCACTGGATGGTCGCGTGGCTGCTCGGCTCCGCCTTCTCACCGGTGATTGGCCGCCAGAACTGTAGCTCAGGAAAGGCACACAGGCGGCCAATCACCGGCGAGGAGGCGGAGCTGAGCGGCCCTGCGAAAATCGAGTGAAGGAGATGCAGGTAAGTGTGCTGTGCTTAGGTGCTGCTGCAACCACATATGCTGGCTGCAGCAGCACCATACTGGAACAGGGGTCAGCAAGTGTCAGTGGGAGGAATAGTGCCCCATCATTGGTGTCACTGATACCAATGATGGGGCATTATTCCTCCCACTGACACCAACGATTGGGCACTATTCCTCCCCCCCCACTGACACCAATGATGGGGCACTATTCCACCCCCCACTGACACCAATGATGGGGCACTATTCCACCCCCCACTGACACCAATCATGGAGCACTATTCCACCCCCCACTGACACCAATCATGGGATACTATTCCTCCCCCCCACTGACACCAACGATGGGGCACTTTTCCTCCCCCCCACTGACACCAACGATGGGGCACTATTCCTCCACCCCCCCACTGACACCAATGATGGGATACTATTCCTCCCACTGACACCAATGTTGGGACACTATTCCTCCCACTGACACCAATGATGGGACACTATTCCTCCCACTGACACCAAAGATGGGGCACTATTCCACTGACACCAATAATGGGGCACTATTCCTCCCCCCCCCCACTGACACCAATGATGGGGCACTATTCCACCCCCCACTGACACCAATGATGGGGCACTATTCCACCCCCCACTGACACCAATCATGGAGCACTATTCCACCCCCCACTGACACCAATCATGGGATACTATTCCTCCCCCCCACTGACACCAACGATGGGGCACTTTTCCTCCCCCCCACTGACACCAACGATGGGGCACTATTCCTCCACCCCCCCACTGACACCAATGATGGGATACTATTGCTCCCACTGACACCAATGTTGGGACACTATTCCTCCCACTGACACCAATGATGGGACACTATTCCTCCCACTGACACCAAAGATGGGGCACTATTCCACTGACACCAATAATGGGGTGCTATTCCCCCCACTGATACTAATGATGTGGCACTATTCCTGCTACTGATACCAATGATGGGGCGCTATTCCTCCCACTGACACCAATGATGGGGCGCTATTCCTCCCACCGACACCAATGATGGGGCACTATTCCTCCCACTGACACCAATGATGGGGCACTATTCCTCCCACTGATACCAATGATGGGGCACTATTCCTCCCACTGATACCAATGATGGGGCACTATTCCTCCCACTGACACCAATGATGGGGCACTATTCCTCCCACTGACACCAAAGATGGGGCACTATTCCACTGACACCAATAATGGGGTGCTATTCCCCCCACTGATACTAATGTTGTGGCACTATTCCTGCTACTGATACCAATGATGGGGCGCTATTCCTCCCACTGACACCAATGATGGGGCACTATTCCTCCCACCGACACCAATGATGGGGCACTATTCCTCCCACTGACACCAATGATGGGGCACTATTCCTCCCACTGATACCAATGATGGGGCACTATTCCTCCCACTGACATCAATGATGGGGCACTATTCCTCCCACTGACACCAATGATGAGGCACGATTCTTCCCACTGGTGTTCCCACCCTCGGCTTATACTCGAGTCAATAGTTTTTCCCAGTTTTTTGTGGTAAAATTAGGTACCTCGGCTTATATTCGGGTCGGCTTATACTCGAGTATATACGGTATATGGATGCGTTGGGAGGAGAGTTGGAGATGAGACAGGAATCCCTACTGGCCCAGGTGGTTTTGATTCATAAGGAAGGTAAAGATATCTCCCAGTGCTCAAGTTATAGACCGATATCATTGCTGAACATAGATACGAAGTTGTATGCAAAGGTTTTAGCAAATAGGTTGAGGGATCTGATGCCAGAGTGGATACATGGAGACCAGGTGGGCTTTGTTAGAGGAAGGGAGGGTCGAGATAATGGGTTGAGATCCCTGATGCTTATCCAGAAAAGTAGAAAGGGAAAAAATCCAGTGGTATTGCTCTCAATAGACGCGGAGAAGGCGTTCGACAGGGTAAACTGGAACTTCATCATGGACACGCTAGAGGCTCTGGGATTGGGTAGTAGGATGAGGAGGTGGATTGGAAGATTGTATGAAGGACCTTCCATGATGGTAATGGTAAATGGAGAGAGATCAGAGTCTTTTGTAATGTCAAACGGAACTAGACAGGGTTGCCCACTATCCCCACTGCTGTTCGTCTTATCTTTGGAACCCCTGCTATTAACAATTAGGAAAAATATAGATATAAAGGGAATTAATGTAGGAAAGGTAGAACATAAGGTTGCTGCATTTGCGGATGACTTATTGTTCTATATTGGAAACCCTAGGATAACGCTTCCCATTCTAATGAAAACATTGAAGGAATATGGAGAATTGTCAAACCTAAAAATTAACCGGAGTAAAACAGAGATATTAAATATAAATCTTCCAAAGAGTGAAAAGGAAATGATACAGAGAGAGTTCCCCTTTTTATGGAAAGATAGAGAAATAAAACATCTGGGAGTGAAACTTACTTCTTCACAGAAAAATCTTTATAAAGCAAATTATATTCCATTGTTAAATGAGATTAGGGAGGAATTGAAGAAAATGGGAGGAAGAAATCCTTCCTGGTTAGGTCGTATTAATTTAATAAAAATGGTAATTGTCCCCAAGATCCTGTATAAACTCCAAATGATTCCCATTAAACTCCCTGGGATATACTTTAGGACTATCAAGCGAATGGTAACAAGATATATATGGAAAAATAAAAAACCTAGAATATCATATGAAGTGTTAAGTAGAAATAAAGAAAAGGGTGGGGTGGGAATGCCGGACTTCAAAAGATATTATAGGGCAGTCATCCTAGCAAGAATTTTTGATTGGAAGCACAACTTAAAGAGTAAAAATTGGGTTACAATAGAAAATACACTTGGTGGAAAGGATTTGAGTGGGATTGTTTGGGTGTCAACACAGTTTAGAGAATTAGCCGAGAGCACGAGTCCATACACTAGAATAGTATTGAAGGAGTGGGATAGATTGCACAGAGGAATTGGGATTTCAACTTAAGAACACTGGAGGATTTGAAAAGTGAAGAGGGAGGGATTTTCACTAAGATAGATATATGGAGATATAACCAATTGAAACAATTTGTGGGGAAACTAACGAAGCCCCTTAGAATTAGAAAAGATTGGAATTTATTTGAGACATTTCTGGAAGTTCGAGGTGATGGGAAGCACAGCACTGCTAAAACATACAAAATTTTCACTGATTTAGATAGTAAGTCAAAATTAAGATATATAGAAAAATGGGAAAGGGATTTAGGGGTGGAGTGAGAGGAACATACACAAAGAAAAATATATAGATTGGTACATGGAAATTTTAGTATGCGGGAAGTGGAATTGAACTATAAATGTCTAAGTAGGTGGTATATCACACCGACGGTAGAGCACAAGATGAGTGGTGAGAAACAACCTTGGTGCTGGCGAGAGTGTGGAGGGGTGGGCACAATGTATCACATATGGTGGGGATGTTTAAAAATACAAGATTACTGGAGAAAGGTTATAAATCAAATTAGGATCATCACTGGGATTGAGATTGGTCTGGACCCTGAAATTTGTCTTTTCCACATCACAGAAATATCAATGAATAAATATAAAGGTATGGGTATAGAGTGCTATTTAAATGCAGCAAAAGGATTGATACCTAGGTTTTGGCGCAAAGTTGAGGCACCGAAGGTAGAAGACTGGATGAACAGAGTGGATCAGATTGTTAGACTGGAGAAACTATACTATATACAGGAAGATAGGATGGAGGCTTATTATACAAAATGGGAGAAATGGGAGGAATTTAGAGTAAAGAAGAAAGAAGCTACCCTGTGAATAAGTATAAAGGAAAGGGGAGGGGAAACAAACAGATCTCAGGAGTTTATTGAAGAGGGGTGGGAGGGTGGGGTGAGGGAAGGGGGTTATGGGGAGAAAATAATATGCAATAAGTGGTTTTAGAAAAAATTTGTTATGTTGTATTTCTTATTACTTGTTTTGGAAATATGTATATTGCTATATTTGAAAATGAATAAATATTTAAATTAAAAAAAAAAAAGAATATAGGGACAGAATATGGTCCAACATTTGCAGACCTACCCCAATTTGCACCAGAGCTTGTCGGAGAAAGGACCAATTGACTCTGTCAAAGGCCTTTTCTGCATCACAAGAGAGAAGGCAAGCTGAGTTTTCTGGACCTTAGTGATAAGGTGAATAGTTTTTGTGGTATTATCCCTGGCTTCCCGCCCAGGGACAAACCCAACCTGGTCTTTATGAATTATGTCAGGTAACTGAAAGGAGGTTTGCTGTAACTTTGGCAAAATGTTTTTTAGTCTATATTTAGCAGCGAAATCGGCCTATTGTTACTACAAAGTGATGGGTCCTTCCCCTGGTTTCAGGAGCACTACTATCTGAGCTTGAAGAAGTTGAGGGGATGTCAAGGTCCTACCTTTTCCCAGAGGTTATGTTACTCCATGTGCTGGCGTCCATCTTGGATTTCTGCTGAGCATGGTGGGAATCTTTTATGCCTTCAGGTCTCTGAGGTCCATCCCCCAGAGGGGTGTGGCTGAGTACATATAAGCCTGTGATCCGCACATGCTCTTTGCACTTGTGTCTTGTGTCTTTGTCTTGCTACAGCTCTGTGTATACGCTCGTGACTCTTCTGGTATTTGACTCGGCTTGTGAGTAGACCATTCTCTGTGTTTTCCTTCGATCTGACCTTCCGTTGCTGAACCCGGCCCGTGACCTGTTATTCTCTGTCTACTGTTCTGTACCGTTTTGTCCCGTTGTTGTTGACCCGGCTTGCCTGACTACGTTATTGTCATTCTCACCAGCTACACGCCATTGGCGGCGGCCATTACCGCAGCCGGGGTGTCTCGGGGGCCGCGACCTTGTTCCTGGCTGCGTCAAGTCCATCCCCACCATCAGGGGCCCTGGTGAAGGGCAGCCTGGGACTTAGACTCCGCGCCCTGAGGGACTTCAGTCTGTTGGTGGTGGTTGTCGTCAGCCAGTGCGTTACCCTGCCACTAGGCCTACCTGTCCGTTCCACAGCCCTGCCCTGACATTACACAAGTGCCATGAACCCTGACGGTGCAGGTACGCCTTCGCTTCCAATGTTGGTCGCCAGACTGGATCAACAGGATCTCCTGTTGGATCAGTTCGCTCAGGCGTTGCAAACTCTGCTTGCACACACCGCGCACCTTACTCCTGGTGTTATTAGGCCGGTTGTCACTCCGGTGGTCGCCCCCCGCTGCTGTTCCGCTTGTTGCGCCCACCACTGCGGCTGCTGCGGCACCCGTGCCCAGTGGTATGACTGGTTCAGCCCCTCTTCCACAGCGCTTTGGGGGTGAGCCAAGTCAGTGTCGTGGGTTTCTCAACCAGGTAGGGATTTACTTTGAATTAATACCCCACGCTTTTCCGACTGAGAGGTCAAAGGTGGGTTTCCTAATATCGCTACTCTCAGACAAGGCCTTGGCCTGGGCGAATCCCTTATGGGAGAGGAATGACCCAGTGATTCAGGAGTTTTCCGGTTTTGTCGATGCCTTCCGTAGGGTATTCGACGTACCGGCTCGCTCCGCCTCGGCTGCCAAGCTGCTCATGTCTATGCATCAGGGTTCACGGACCGTTGCTGAGTACGCCATAGAGTTTCGTACCCTGGCAGCAGAGGTGGGTTGGAACAATGAGGCTCTGGTGGCTGCGTTTTCTCAGGGTCTTTCTGATGCATTGAAGGACGAGATCGCAGCCAAGGAATTGCCTGTGGAGCTGGAAGCACTAATTTCCTTCCTGATCCTGATTGATACCAGGCTCAGGGAGCGGCCTTCACTCAAGGAACGCCTGCGGAGGCCTTCCAATCGACTGGCACCTGCGTTTTCTGTCCCATCCGTTCCTCCCTCTCCTCCCACACCTCCTGGGGATAGATTGTCTGGTGGTGAGCCCATGCAGCTGGGGTTTGCTCACCTTTCCGAGGGAGAGCGGGCCGTTCGGCGTCGGGAGGGTCGCTGTCTATACTGTGGCCTTGGTGGGCACTTTCGGCAGTCCTGTCCGGTCCGTCCGGGAAACGCTCGCACCTGAGATCCTGTCGGGGACAGATCTTGGGTGGAGTCTCCTCGTCCCTCGGCGTTCCGCAGAGATAAGCCACTGATCACCGTTGTCCTCTCTTGGGCGGAGGGCTCGGTAACGGCCCAGGCGTTGGTTGATTCTGGGGCCGGCGGGTTGTTTATGGACAGCTCGTTTGCTGCCCAGCACTCCATTCCCCTGCAGGCTCGAGTTTCCCCATTGGTTCTTGAGGCGATAGATGGCAGGCCCCTGCAACCACCGCAGGTTACCCACGAGACTGTGCCAGTTGAAGTAGCTATTGGGGCTGTTCACAGGGAGTTGGCCTGTTTCCAGGTGATTTCTTCTCCGCACTATTCGGTGGTTTTGGGGTATCCCTGGCTCCAGATGCACAATCCAACCTTCAATTGGCAAACAGCCGAGATTCTCTCATGGTCTCCACAGTGTGGGGCCGGGTGCATCCGTGGGCCGGTTAAGGTGTTGTGTGCCTCCTCGGACTCTGCGTTGCCCACTGATTATGGGGAGTACCAGGACGTATTTGATAAGGTACGCGCTGGTGCCTTACCTGCTCATCGCCCTTACGACTGCGCCATATCCTTGCAACCCGGTGCCACTCCTCCGCGTGGCAGGGTGTATCCCCTCTCGGTTGCGGAGAATAAGGCCATGGAGGAGTACGTTGCAGATGCGCTTTCCCGGGGGCACATTCGTAAGTCTACTTCTCCAGCAGGAGCGGGCTTTTTCTTTGTAAAGAAGAAGGGTGGTGAATTGAGGCCTTGCATTGATTATAGGGGTCTCAATCGAATCACCACTAAGAATGCCTACCCGATTCCCTTGATTACTGAGTTGTTCGACCGCCTTAAGGGGGCAACAGTCTTTACCAAACTTGACCTTAGGGCAGCGTACAACCTCGTACGGATCAAAGAGGGGGATGAGTGGAAGACCGCGTTTAACACCAGAACCGGTCACTACGAATACCTGGTGATGCCCTTCGGGTTGTGTAACGTGCCCGCAGTTTTTCAGGAATTCATAAATGATGTCCTGCGTGACTTGTTGCAGCAGTGCATTGTGGTTTACCTGGATGACATCCTGGTTTACTCTGCCTCCATGGAGTCCCATATCCAGGATGTCAAGCAGGTGCTGCAACGATTACGTGAGAACGAACTTTTTTGTAAACTTGAGAAGTGCGAATTCCATCGATCCCAAGTTGCCTTTTTAGGCTACATCATTTCTGCGGAGGGATTCTCCATGGACCCTCAGAAGGTTTCGGCGGTTCTGCAGTGGCCTCGTCCCAACTTCTCCACGCTGGCAAAGCCTCTCTCAGACCTAACCAAAAAGGGCAGTAATCCTCAAGAGTGGCCATCCGAGGCCATAGTAGCTTTCGAGGCTCTGAAATCCGCCTTCGCTTCGGCTCTGATACTGTCTCATCCCAATCCTGGATTGCCCTTCGTCCTTGAGGTTGATGCATCCGAGACGGGAGTAGGCGCTCTCCTGTCTCAACGTCGGTCGCTCGTTGGACCCCTACTTCCCTGTGGGTTCTACTCCAGGAAGCTTTCCTCTGCAGAGTGCAACTACCAGATTGGAGATAGGGAGTTGTTGGCAATCATTCTGGCTCTCAAGGAATGGAGGCACCTGCTCGAGGGCTCCGCGGTTCCAGTCCTCATTCTTACCGATCATAAGAACCTGACTTATCTTTCAGAGGCCAAAAGATTGACACCCCGTCAGGCCAGATGGGCCTTGTTCTTGTCGCGGTTCAACTATGTAGTCTCCTATTTGCCGGGTTCCAAGAATGTCAGGGCTGATGCATTATCGCGGCAATACTCTGAGTTGTCCAGGGAGGACTCTGATCCAACCTCGGTCATACCTCCGGATCAGATCCTGGCTGCCATTCACACCAGTCTGACTTCTCCCCTTGGGGAGCAGATTTTGGCGGCTCAAACTGACGCTCCTCCCGAGAGACCGGAGGGTAGATGTTTTGTACCCGAGGGGTTGCGCACCCGTCTGCTGCGTACCTACCATAACTCCAAAACTGCCGGGCATCCGGGGAGGAACCAGTTGTCTTGGGTCGTCTCTCGGTTGTTCTGGTGGCCAACTCTCCGTGCCGACATCGCCTCTTATGTAGCGGCATGTTCGATCTGTGCCCAGAATAAATCTCCACGGCATCTTCCAATGGGTCTTCTGCAACCCATTCCCAATGGGGAGCGTCCTTGGTCACACCTAGGCATGGACTTTTTTGTAGACCTCCCTGTGTCTCGGGGTCATACGGTCATCCTCATGGTCGTCGATCGTTTTTCCAAAATGTGCCATTGTATTCCACTCAGGAAATTGCCAACAGCGCAAGAACTGGCCACGGTCTTTTCCAGGGAGATTTTTCGCCTGCATGGGTTGCCCAAGGTGATTGTCTCGGACCGCGGGAGTCCGTTCATGTCCAGATTCTGGCGCGCTTTCTGCTTCCAGTTGGGTATTAGTCTCTCCTTTTCTTCAGCCTACCACCCGCAGTCCAATGGGGCTGCGGAGCGTTCCAATCAGGCCTTAGAACAATTCCTTCGGTGTTATATCTCGGACCATCAGGACGATTGGTCCGATCTCCTGCCTTGGGCAGAGTTTGCCAGGAACTCAGCGGTCAACTCCTCCTCCGGGATGTCTCCCTTCATGGCCAACTATGGGTACCAACCCGCGGTATTACCTGAGAGGTTCTCACCACAGGACATTCCGGCTGTGGAGATCCATCTTGCTGCTCTGCGTTCTTCATGGGGGCAGATCCAGAGGGCTTTGAGGGACTCAGCTCAGCGTCAGAAGTTCCAGGCTGATCGCAGACGGTTGCCCGCTCCTTCATACCAGGTCGGCGATCGGGTGTGGTTGTCTACTCGTAACCTCAATCTTCGGGTACCCACACCCAAACTAGCTCCCCGTTTTGTCGGTCCTTTTCGCATTCTCCGCAAGGTGAATCCGGTGGCCTATGCCCTTGCCCTTCCACCTGGGATGCGGATCTCCAATATCTTTCATGTATCACTGTTGAAACCTCTGATCTGCAATCGCTTCACTACCTCTCTGCCTCGGCCCCGTCCCATTCGGGTTGACGGTCATGAGGAGTATGAGGTGAGCCGGATCCTGGACTCTCGATTGGTGCGCGGTCTGTTACAGTTCCTGGTTCATTGGCGCGGTTATGGTCCCGAGGAGCATTCCTGGGATCCCTCCGCGGATGTCCATGCTCCTGCCCTCCTCCGTGCTTTTCATACCCGCTTTCCTCAGAAACCTTTTGTTGAGCCGCGGAGGGGGAGGGGCCCTTGAGGAGGAGGTACTGTCAAGGTCCTACCTTTTCCCTGAAGTTTTGTTACTCCATGTGCTGGTGTCCATCTTGGATTCTGCTGTGCATGGTGGGAATCCTTTTATGCCTTCAGGTCTCTGAGGTCCATCCCCCAGAGGGGTGTGGCTGATGACATATAAGCCTGTGGCCCGCACATGCTCTTTGCACTTGTGTCTTGTGTCTTTGTCTTCCTACAGCTCTGTGTATATGCTCGTGACTCTTCTGGTATTCTGACTCGGCTTGTGATTAAGACCATTCTCTGTGTTTTCCTTCGATCTGACCTTCCGTTGCTGAACCCGGCCCGTGACCTGTGATTCTCTGTCTACTGTTCTGTACCGTTTTGTCCCGTTGTTGTCGACCCAGCTTGCCTGACTACGCTATTGTCATTCTCACCAGCTACACGCCATTGGCGGCGGCCATTACCGCAGCCGGGGTGTCTCGGGGGCCGCGACCTGGTACCTGGCTGCGTCAAGTCCATCCCCACCATCAGGGGCCCTGGTGAAGGGCAGCCTGGGACTTAGACTCCGCGCCCTGAGGGACTTCGGTCTGTTGGTGGTGGTTGTCGTCAGCCAGTGCGTTACCCTGCCACTAGGCCTACCTGTCCGTTCCACAGCCCTGCCCTGACAACACCTCAGACCTCTCCCACCCTTGGAAACAAAAGATATGTTAATGACCATTCACACCTCAAATTCCTCATGAAGACCCCCTGCCAGGTGACCTTAATGACTCAATCCACCAGACACCTGTCCCACCCTTGGAAACAAAAGAAATGTTAATGAGCAACTCACACCTAAGCTAATCTCAACACATACTGCTTTCTCTGATTCTACTCTCTGTATTTCTCTGAAACAGTCTGAAATAGTTAATAATTTACCACTTTTCAGTGCATTCTGGGCATTTGGGAGGTTCTCCTGTGCTTATCTTTAAAAAACGCTTCTAAACACAAACACGCATAAACGCATTATGCAAACATGGCTAAACAGACATTTAATAAAGCAGAACTACATGCATTTGAGCAGCACAAATAAAACAATGCCATTTAATTAAATCTATATTCATAACAAACTCCCTATCCATCCATGTGTCCTTGCTTTATTTTGCTCAGAATTCACTTTGAAAAACACCCCCCTAGCATTTCTGGATGCAATCATCTTAAGTAAGTGCAGAGGATCCATGGAGAATTTACTTCCTAGAATCAATCTGCCCTTAGCTCAGGCATGCAGGCAAGAAGTTGTGCTTAGCTGAGAAAACCCTCCAACACTCATAAACATTGCAAGCAGTGAAGATGAAGTCCATCTCACTACCCGCTTGTGAGTAGAAAGACTTCTATATGGAATAATATGCATGCTGCTACTGTAATTGATTATAAACTTGTAACATCCCTGTTTATTTTTCTGCCCAGATGTGGCAGTTGGCAAAGTGTGCCCCGACCTGGTCCCCTGTGGTCTTCCAAGTCCCCATACAGAATACAGTTTTGTAATAATAACCTATTAAACAATAATTATGTATGTGTCTCAGTACTTGCACACAGGGCTTTTTTCAGTGGGAACATGGGGCAACGCAGTTCCGGCACTGAATGTATTTAATGGCAAGGGATACTGGGGTGTGCTGGAGGGTCTACTGATGCAGGCTGCTCGGGATCTTTTGTCACTGGAGGGATTCTATTTTTTCATAGTGGTCTATTGTTGCTAGGGAGGTCTAATGATGCTGGTGGGTAATATTGTTGCTGGAAGGGGTCTACTGTTGAGGGAGGGGTCTATTGTTGATGGCTGCTGGAGAGTCCATTGATGCTGGCTTCTGGGAAATCTGTTGTTTGCTGATGGGGGTCTGTTTTTGCTAGGGTGATTTTTTTGTTGTCAGGGTCCATTGTAGCTGGGGGAATCTATTGTTGCTGGGGGGGGGTCTGTTTCTGCTGGCTGCGGGGGATCTATTTTAATGCTTTTCTTGTTATCACTAACAAATTCTATAAAAATTACTTTGCATCACAAAATAACACTTGGCTGTGCATTCTCTATAAGCAGTGGTACTGGTAGGTGGGTAGGGTGGAGCCAAGATACTGTGCTCAGAGGTGGGTAGGGGGGCAGAGACAAGACGTGATTCAGACGTTCCTGCACCTATTTTCCGAGAAAAAGAACCCTGCTTGTACACAGAGGTATATAATGACTGTATAGAGTACCACTAAGGCCTATTTTTTTTTAAATGTTCTGTAGTTAAATGGTAGAGACACAAATTGGAAATGCAGATCAGCTATTGCAAAGTGTAGAAAATGTGCAGAGTGCAGAACCAGCTGCTGAGAAATAGAGTTTAACAAAAGTCTCTAGCTTTTTGTCTAACATTGCCTTGCTTAGGTGAGATAAGGGTGGGTCTGCCAATGGTGGTGACAAGTTTCCGAACAGAATGCGCAAATGTTGACAGAGTATTTTGTAACAAAGTTGGAATGTTTTTTTCTCTCTAGAGAGTATATCTTCAATTGTTATTGGCTTGAAAAATATGTGTCGGTGAAAAGCAGGATGCATTTTTTTTGTTCCAAAAATATTTGTTTAAAAAATGTTGAATATCCTTTACAACTGTTGTTTCTCTTTGACTGTAAATTGTCTTTTTTTGTATGCACACAATAGTTTTGCTGTGTCTTTGGCAGCTTTGAGAGAGAGAGGAAGCCTATTTGTGATGGTCATGTCTGGCACTTGGCTCCCTGTGCCTTGCTTAAATGCTGTTGTGCATGTATTGGATATTTCAGCATCACTGCACATGTGCCGGTTAGAAGGCAGCAACACACATGGATTAGCGGTTGTCCATACATACTGTACTGATATCAGCTGATAAAAGATACGTGTGTGGAGGCCCGAGGCCATACCGTTGAAGTATGCCGAGTTGTAAGGATCTCAAAGGCCAGAGTGTTGTCCAGGAAAGGGTCAGTTAGATGAATGTCCAAAGCATTACGGATTATATTCTGTCAATATATTGTGAAATATCCCAGTTCCACAGCAGAGAGAGGTTTCTTAGCATATGAAGAGGCCTGAGTGATGTACTAAGGGCCCTTTCACACTAGCCCAGTCCACTGTAGTGTTAAAAGCACACGATTTAACATCTGCAACATCAAGGCAGCCCATCAATTTGGATGTGATGCCTAATGCACCAAAAATCATGCATACAACATTTTAACAGCACTATGCAACACACATAATGCACCACAAAGCACTAATGCAAGAAACACATTATTCTGTGTTGCAGTAACAATATTTAGCTTAAATCCTTTTAAAGTGTTCCTAAACCCAGGACCCTGCATTCATTATATCTGGTCTCCCACAGTACACAGAACATGGAAATGCAATTACTTTAGTAAATAAAAACTGCTAAATACCTTTTCTCATCAGAAGTTAGAGCAGTGTTGTGGCTTCTATCAGTGTTCAGCAAAGCACTAGCTACAGCTTGTAGGAAGAGTTTTCTTTCTGCTCTAGGAGGATGCTAAACCGCTGACCTTTGTCTGGACAGTGCTGATTGGCCCTGTGCTGATCACATGCACTGTCCCAAGAAAAAAAACAACTTCTCTAGCAATACACACCAAACGGAGCATGTGCAAAATACCTATGGTTCAGTCTGTCTTATCAGGGAATAAGAGGTGGTAGCTTAAACAAGGGGAGGAACAGAGCAATCAGGGTCAAAAGGCCTTTTTACACAATGCAGAGGATTAACCCCTTAGGTTCCATAGTGAGTATAACAAGCATGCTTTAATCCAAGTACATACTGATTTTACTGTTGTGGGTTTAGTAACACTTTAAGGAATGGAATTCAGATTCACTGCAACCTTGGTTTTGAGGCAAATACCTTGGTTTTCTTAGAATTGCAAATGTCAAACTTTTTCCAATGTTTTCCGTTTTTCCACAATAGTGCAATGTATATCCTTTGCCCCCAATCACCTATGTCACAAAAGCCAATAATCTGTAGAAACAGATAACCCAGCCCCTGTATAAAAGGGAGGTCTCAGAGCAGCCATATTGCCAGAGTGTGTTGGAGCTGCTGGGAAGAATGTAGGGAAAGATACTATGTTATATTATGGATTGCAGTGGTGGGCCATATATCTTTTGGCACTCCATCCTCTCAAAAGTCCTTTATAGGACATCTGTCACAGCAACAAGTATGACATTTTTTTGTTTCTTTTGTAATATATCGGGGTCCTTTTTTTCGTTGAATATCTTCTAGGGTTAAAAAAATTACACATATACTCTCTCTGTGTATATAAATACTATATACACAGTATATATAAATATTATTTCAATGTTGCCAGGGCCTTAATCATGTTTGGATGTGCAGCATATACTTGTTGCTGAACAGTTCGTCCAGCTTCCCATTTGTGTACAGTACGGTGCCCACATTGCTGTATGGTAACTCATTTACATTATAGCACCACACATTCACCCCTATCTCTTTAGTATAAATACAATCTAGGCTTTCCGGTCACCTCCATAAAACACTACAAATACTATCAGACCTGACCCACTTTCAAAGTACCCTTGCCCCAATGTAGAGGGAGAAGGGTGTTTTCTCCAACTCTGCGTGCTCCTACAAAAAAAAGTGGGATAATAGTGAAATGGGGGACTTATGTTGAATATGAAAGCTCCACTTATAATAGGGGTTGCCCCTATTATATCTGCCCTCTGTGCCCTATTATATCTACACTCTGTGTATCTGCCCTCTGTGTACAGGAGTACGGTATATTAGTATCTGTCACTCATTCTAACAAAGGGTTAAAAGTAAAAAAAAAAATACCACGAAATTAAAAATCGTTTAAAAAAATAAAGCCCAAGGGACTTGGCCAATGAGTAAGGACTGTAGATGAAGTCTGCTCAAACACTTTGAGACGTGGTTGTCATACAGAGTGCCACCTTGGGCTTTGTATCATTTCGGGTAAACACATACCTAACATCTTTTAAAATAAACCTTTTAATGATCCCAGAATAAATCCAGTGTGAGTCATGGTATCTAGTAATGTTCCATCAATAAAGTCATCCAACCAGGTAATCCAAGTCAGTCTGTATACACAGCACTCCCGCTACTGAATGACAAATTCCTGGCTGTGGTCATTTAAGTTCACTGCCAGGAATCCCTTGTAACATCATTGGCCAAATGCCAGAATTTCCCCAGTGTACCTTAGTTCAAACTTGAGTCCCCTAAATGGGCATACTGGGGTTGAATTGCTAAAGCAGAAAGGATGTTTACTTTGCAAAATTATTTATCACTATCAGTTTTCACTCAGCTTACTGAATGCGGTGAAATTCACTTTGCAAATAATATCCTACTGTGGGCAGTGGTGTATTTTGGTTTTGTGCTGCCCTAGGCAAGACTAAAATCGGGCACCACCTCCCCCCCGCATCTAAATTTGTCCCACCCTTTTATCTTTAGGCTCCACCTCTTCCTATTAGAGCTCTGCCCACTGAAACCAATGATGGGGCACTATTCCTCCCACTGACACCAGTGATGGGGCACTATTCCTCCCCCGGATACCAATGATGGGGCACTATTCATCCCACGGACACCAATGATGGGGCACTATTCTTCCCACTGATACCAATGATGGGGCACTATTCTTCCCACTGACACCAATGATGGGGCACTAATCCTCCCACTGACACCAATGATAGGGCGCTATTCCTCACACTGACACCAATGATGGGGCACGATTCCTCCCACTGATACCAATGATGGGGCATGATTCCTCCCACTGACACCAAAGATGGGTCACTATTCCTCCCACTGACACCAATGATGGTGCCCCATCATTAGTGTCAGTGTGTGAGGAATAGTGCCCCATCATTGGTATCAGTGGGAGGAATCGTGCCCATCATTGGTATCAGTGGGAGGAAAAGTGCCCCATCATTGGTGTCAGTGGGAGGATTAGTGCCCCATCTTTGGTGTCAGGGGAAGGAATAGTGCCCCATCATTGGTATCAGTGGGAGGAAGTGCCCCATCATTAGTGTCAGTAGGAGGAATAGTGCCCCATCATTGGTGTCAGTGGGAAGAATAGTGCCCCATCTTTGGTGTTAGTGGGAGGAAGTGCACCATCATTGGTATCAGTGGGAGGAATAGTGCCCCATTATTGGTGTCAGTGGGAGGCCCACAGGAATAGTGCCCCATCATTGGTGTCAGTGGAATAGTGCCCCACCATTGGTGTCAGTGGGAAGAAAAGTGCCCCCTCATTGGTGTCAGTGACACCAATGAGGTGGCACTATTCCTCCCACACTGACACTAATGATGGGGCACTATTACCCCCACTGACACCAATTATACTTACATCGCCGTGCCGCCCCCCTGAAAAGTGCCGCCATAGGCAAATGCCTTCTTTGCCTCGTGGCAAATACGCCCCTGGGACAAGTGAGGGGCAGTGGGACAGGAGGAGCGCAGTGGGACAGGTAGAGGGCAGCATGACGGGGGGGCATGGGACAGGATTGGAGCAGCGAGACAGGAGGAGCGCAAAGGGGCAGGTGAAGGGCAGTGGGACAGGAGGATTGCAGTGGGACAGGTGAGGGGCAGTGGGACAGGATAAGGAGCACAGAGGGACAGGAGGAGCTCAGAAGGATAGATGAGGGGCAGTGGGACAGGTGAGGGGCAGTGAGACAGGAGGAGCGCAGTGGGACAGGTGAGGGACAGGAGGAGCGCAGAAGGATAGGTGGGGGGGCAGTGGGACAGGTGAGCGGCAGTGGGACAGGTGAGGGGCAGTGGGACAGGTGAGCGGCAGTGGGACAGGAGGAGCGCAGTGGGACAGGAGGAGTGCAGTGGGACAGGTGAGGGGCAGTGGGACAGGAGGAGCGCAGTGGGACAGGTGAGGGGCAGTGGGACAGCAGGAGCGCAGAAGGATAGGTGGGGGGCAGTGGGACAGGTGAGGGGCAGTGGGACAGGAGGAGCACAGAGGGACAGATGGGGGGCAGTGTGACGGGGAGGCATGGGACAGGATCAGGGCAGCGGGACAGGAGCAGCGCAGTGGGACAGGTGAGGGGCAGTGGGACAGGAGGAGCCAAGTGGGACAGGTAAGGGGCAGTGGGACAGGAGGGGGGCAGTGGGACAGGAGGAGAGCAGTGGGACAGGAGGAGAGCAGTGGGACAGGTGAGGGGCAGTGGGACAAGAGAAGGAACACAGAGGGACAGGAGGAGCGCAGAAGGATAGGTGAAGGGCAGTGGGACAGGAGGAGCGCAGAGGGATAGGTGCGGGGCAGTGTGCCAGGGGGCATGGGACAGGATCGGGGCAGCTGGACAGGACGAGCGCACAGGGACAGGTGAGGGGCAGATGGACAGGAGGAGTGCAGAAGGATAGGTGAGGGGCAGTGGGACAGGAGGAGCGCAGAGGGATAGATGGGGGGCAGTGTGACAGGGGGCATGGGACAGGATCGGGGGAGCAGCTGGACAGGAGGAACGCAGAGGGACAGGTGTGGGACAGATGGACAGGAGAAGCAAAGAGGGACAGGTGGGGGGCAGTCGGGACAGATGGGTGGTAGTGGGGACAGATGGGTGGTAGTGGGACAATGTGGGGGACAGGAGGGGGAAGTGTAACAGGTGTGGGGCAGGGTGACATGTGGAGGCAGGGGGCAGTGTGATGGATGGGGGGGCAATGGGACGGGGGAGGGAAGTAGAACAGGTGGGGGGCAGTGTATCAGGGGACAGTGAGACAGGACCGAGGGAGCACCAGTCCTCCAAGCACATACCTGTCCAGCAGCGGCTCCTCCAGATGGTGTCAGGATCATTCCAGGACAGGTGCCTATGTCCCTTCTCCCCCACGATCTCCGGCGGGGCTGCAAAGGAGCAGGTCGGCTCCGCCCCCCTGAACTTGTCCTCTTCTGCTTCCTCCTTCGCTGGCACCTTCTGGCCTTCCTGCAGATCCCGGCACACTGACAGCGGGCTCCGCCCCTCACGCGCACTGAGCGCACACTGGGGATCAGCCCACCACTCCGCTCTCCTCTGCAGCCAGTCCCTCAGCCATGGCGGTCCTGCCCCTGTCCCTTTCCCACGGAAGTGTTCCTTGAAAAGTGCCGCCCTAGGGAAATGCCTAGTTTGCCTCGCGGCAAACATGCCCGACTGTGGGAAAGAAAAAGTAAATATTTCTTTGCACATGACTGGATGATTGACATCTGCAGGGCTTCACCCCATTCACTAAGCTAATTGAAAATCTCTTGCAAAGTGAAAATTTAGTTTGCTAAGAAAACAGCCTATACGTCTTCAGTAACACAACTCCAATGAGTATCAAATAATCAGCAAAAAAAAACAACCTTTAGTGTTGATTCACACATGTGCGGAGCTCAGGTTTCACAGCTAATTGGCACAGTAGCTGTTCACCGGTACACGTCAGGTTTACATCAGGTTCAGGACAGGAATAGCTCTCAGGATTATCCTGTTCACACACGTCAGATTTAGAAATGATTCCCATAAAAGTCAATAGCCTGGAATCTGCACCTGAACCAGACCGTACTGCTCAGAAATTGTACATGTTCAAATATTGTACATGTACAATATTACATTTTTTAAACAGAACTGAATCCGCATCGGCAGTGTACCAGACATATGTGAACAGGCCTCACAGGAAGCAATATTATTTCACATATCATGCAGATTGGATGTGGTTCAAACCACATCCAATGTGCATATATATTAACGGCACTTAAACATTTGTGATTTCTGTGTCAAGTTCAATCAACAGACTGGACACTGTTAAGTGCCCGTTAACATATGCGGATTGGATGCGGTGTGAACCGCATAGAGTCCACGTGACATAACACTTCTTCCTATGGTGCCTGCTCACATATGTCCAGTGCACTGTCGGTGTGGATTCCATGCGGATTCAGCACGGTTTGAAAAAGAGTCATGTATGATTTCTGAGCAGTCCAGTTAAGGTGCGGATTACAGGCTATTAACTTCTATAGGAACCTTTTCTAAACCGCACATGTGAACAGGATAAAACCCTGACCTAATCCTGTTTTGAACCTGATGTAACCATGATGTGTACCGGTGAACAGCAACTGTGTCAATTAGATGTGAAACCTGAGCTTCAATCTGCACTGCACATGTGTGGATCAGCATTTACAAATGTTTTCCTACTGCTTATTTGCAAAGCTTGAGGTGGGTAGTATGTGTCCTTTCAGAAGGAGAAACACCAATATTGGATTCATCTTTTTTCTAAAAAGGAGCTCCTGGATCTGACAATAGCTTGAGGGGCAATTTAGCAGACTGTCAGACCTTATGAAACTACTAAAGAAATTGTAACAATGAAATGCAGTGGAGCTTCTGATATTATCTTATATAAACAGCAAACATGAGTGATCACTAAACAAAGTTGTTTGCTTGGTTTAGTGAAGAAGGTGGAGCGGTGTTCACTTTAAATGTCCATTCATGTGCAAAGGAATGAAAAAAAAAACAGGATGTTTTGCTTGATTGATTGGATGACTGAAGGCAAACCAGCTTTATCACTAGGCTAAGTAACCATTCCCTACTCCTTTGGAAACTCACTCCATTGTGCCCATTACAGATATAAAAAAAACATGTATTTATGAACTCTGTTAATAACTATCAGAAAACGTACATGAATTAGATTAGTATGGAGTAAAGAAAACATGTCCAGAGAGAAATATACCTCTACTGACCTCCTTCAGAAAATGCTAGTTGCGTGGCCAAGTATGGCTTTAGATTTTGTAAGTAGATGACCCAGAAACAGGTATGTACTACGTAATATCAGAACTCTGGATCTGCATGCTTGGTTCAGATCACTGAAGTACGGAAGCCAATATATTACCAAGACGGCCAAGCAGCTAACATTTTCAGAAGAGGAGGTCAGCATTGGAAACCATTATATTAGTCTCAGGACATGTGTGCGGAGAGAATTCCTTGCTGGATCCCCAATAAGCCCACTCCATTCAAAAATTGGAAACCTTCTTTGGGTAGAATTGCTGTTTAACAATGCGACAAAAACAATTTGCAAAATTTCCAGGAATAATTAAAAGAGACATATTTATTCATTGTTGAGCCGTGAAACGCTTTGAACCAATAGGTATTAATAGCTAACTATCATTCCACAATTCATCTTTTGTGGATAGAATTTCTTCTCATAACAGGATAAAATACTAATTTTCTGTGTAGGAGTTCATTCAAAAGAAATCAGTCTTCAAGACAAGTGATTCTGTGAAAATGCTACTGGAAAAGCTTCAATAACATTAGTATGATTGCAAAAAGTGTAATCTTAAAAGAAATCTACAGTCACAGATACACTTTTATTTTATAACATCAGCAACATAGTGACAATATAAACAATAGTTATATTTGATAATCCAACATAAGCTTACTTGAAATATCTCCTTTCATGTTGTGAGCTCTGCCTGTCTGTTCATCATCTCTTTCCACAACTTCCTGGATTTTCTGCATGCACCCTTGTCTCTGCTGTTTACTTTCAACTTCTAAGGACTACATGCCCCATGGTACTGCAAGCAGTGATCCCTGTACTGACTCTGCCTCCTGAAACTCCTCCCCTTAGCACCTCTGTAGTCCAAAAGGCAGGCTCTCTGAAATATATGACACACCTGTGCATAACAGGACACAGTGATTACATGACACAGGATTCAAGGAAATAAAAATGAGGGGATCTTCACAAGGTAAGTTTGCAAACTTAAAGATTGTTCAGAGCAATAGGAGTAGGCTAGAAATAATTGAAATACAATGTGGAATATGAATATATGATATGCTTTAAGCAGACATTCAACAGACTGATGATAATCAAATTCTGTAAGCAACATCATGGTTTGCAATCTACTGGTTAGGAATGGCTGATAAATATACATACTGTATATCATATATACACTGCTCAAAAAAATTAAAGGAACACTTTAAGAACACATCAGATCTCAATGGGGAAAAAATCTCATGCTGGATATCTACAGTGGGGATCGAAAGTTTGGGCACCCCAGCTAAACATTTGTATTAATGTGCATAAAGAAGCCAAGGAAAGATGGAAAAATCTCCAAAAGGCATCAAATTACAGATTAGACATTCTTATAATATGTCAACAAAAGTTAGATTTTATTTCCATCATTTACACTTTCAAAATAACAGAAAACAAAAAAATGGCGTCTGCAAAAGTTTGGGCACCCTGCAGAGTTAATATCTTGTACTGCCCCCTTTGGCAAGTATCACAGCTTGTAAACGCTTTTTCTAGCCAGCCAAGAGTCTTTCAATTCTTGTTTGAGGTATCTTTGCCCATTTTTCCTTACAAAAGTCTTCCAGTTCTTTGAGATTTCTGGGCTGTCTGTCACGCACTGCTCTTTTAAGGTCTATCTATAGATTTTCAATTATGTTGAGGTCAGGAGATTGTGAAGGCCATGGCAAAACCTTCAGTTTACGCCTCTTGATGTAATCACCCGTGGATTTCGAGGTGTGTTTAGGATCATGTTATTTTGAAAGTGTAAATGATGGAAATAAAATCTAACTTTTGTTGACATATTATAAGAATGTCAAATCTGTAATTTGATGCCTTTTGGAGATTTTTCCATCTTTCCTTGGCTTCTTTATGCACATTAATACAAATTTTTAGCTGGGGTGCCCAAACTTTCGATCCCCACTGTATACTGATATGGGCTGGGTAATATGTTAGGAACGCAAGGATGCCCCATCGTTTGATGGAAATGAATGTTATCAACCTACAGAGGACTGAATTCAAAGACAGCCTGAAAATCAAAGTGAAAAAATGATTCAGCAGGCTAGTCCATTATGTTGAAATTTCATTGCAGCAATTCAAAATGGTACTCAGTAGTTTATATGGCCCCTATGTGCTTGTATACATGCTTGACAACAATGCGTCATGCTTCTAATGAGATGATGGATGATGTCATGGGGTATTTCCTCCCAGATCTGGACCAGGGCATCACTGAGCTCCTGGACAGTCTGAGGTGCAACCTGGTGGCGTCGGATGGACCGAAACATGATCTCCCAGAGGTGTTCTATTGGATTTAGGTCAGGCAATAGTAGGGACCATTCATTGGTATCAATTCCTTCATCATTCAGGAACTGCTTGCATACTGTCGCCACATGAGGCCGGGCATTGGCATGCACCAGGAGAAATAGGTTCAAGGATTTCATCCCAATACCTAATGGCAGTCAGGGTGCCATTGTCTAGCCTGTAGAGGTCTGTGCATCCCTCCATGGATGTGCCTCCCCAGACCATCACTGACCCACCACCAAAATGGTCATGCTGAATGATGTTACAAGCAGCATAATGTTCTCCACGGCTTCTCCAGACCCTTTCACGTCTGTCACATGTGCTCCAGGTGAACCTGTTTTACTCTGTGAAAAGCACAGGGTGCCAGTGGCGGACCTGCCAGTTTGGTGTTCAATGGGAAATTCCGATCAAGCTCTAAGGTTCCGGGCAGTGAGCATAGGACCCACTAGAGGACGCTGGGCCCTCAGGTCACCCTCATGAAGTCTGTTTCTGATTGTTTGGTCAGAGACATTCATACCAGTGGCCTGCTGGAGGTAATTTTGTAGGGCTCTGGCAGTGCTCATCCTGTATCTCCTCGCACAAAGAAGCAGATACTGGTCCTGCTGATGGGTTAAGGACCTTCTACGGCTCTGTCCAGCTCTCCTAGAGTAACTGCCTGTCTCCTAGAATCTCCTCCATGCTCTTGAGACTGTGCTGGGAGACACAGCAAACCTTCTGGCAATGGCACGTATTGGCATGCATTCTGGAGGAGCTGGATTGCGTGTGCAACCACTGTAGGGTCCAGGTATCGCCTCATGCTACCAGTAGTGATACTGACCCTAGCCAAATGCAAAACTAGTGAAAACCAGTAAGAAAAGTTGAGTAGGGAAAAAAATGTCCTTGGCTTCCGCCTGTAAAACCGTTCATGTTTTGGGGGTCGTCTCATTGTTGCCCATCTAGTGCACCTGTTGATAAATTCATTAACACCAAAGCAGCTGATACTGATTAACAACCCCCTCTGCTACTTAACTTACCAGATCAATATCCCAGGAGTTTAATTGACTTGATGCTATACTCTGATTAAAAAGTGTTCCTTTCATTTTTTTTGAGCAGTGTACATACTGTATATACAGGTATGCATACTATTCATAACCAACTTGTGAGATGAGTCCCATAATATCAGCAAGCAGGTTTTTATTATTTTCTCGCATGCCATGTCTTGTTTCCAGCAAATGAAAAGCAATCTCCCTTATCTGGCCCGCTGTCTCTGTCTTGGCACCTTCCTGAAGCTCTACTGCTCCCTTTACAACGAAAGCTGTATCAATGAATATAAATAATGCAGCAAATACTCCAGAAATGGCATTAATTGCTCGAGCGCCCTGTGCTGCTAACGTAGTCCCTTTAGCTGTAGCTGCTGCTATCCTCCCCAGCTGAACCAATCTGCCTACTTCCACTACAGCAAACACTCCTTTACCCCCCATTCTGACGGGGTCTGCTAAAGGTGCAGTCTCGATCGCTTTAACTGTGGCATTGATATTTGTAGCAGTTTTTTGTACTGCATTTATCATGTTGTCAATTTCCTTTACCTTCTCAGTTACTGTCTCACATTTCTTTTTGGTATTTATAGAATCAGCTATGGAAGCAGATACTCCAGTGACTCCTCCAGCTGTAGCAGCAGCAATTCCAATAGTGCTTACAACCAGAGATGCGCCAAGTGTCAGTGGAGCCAGAGCTATGCCTACAAGTGTGGTGATACCACCGGCAATCCCAACTGCACTTCCTGCAACATTGGCGATGACAGCATTCCTATGGAACTTGTCCATATCATCAGCAATACTGTACAGTTCTAAAACGCAGTCTGAAGAAGCCTCTTCCAAAAGGGATGATTCTCTTTCGTAGTCTTGGTGATACTTCTTCAACTATTTAAGAAAAAAAAAAAAAAAAGAATAAAAATGTTTAATACATATCTTTTTTGTTGCATAAGCATGGCTGGATTTCTGCATAGCCAACACAGATGCTGACGCAGGGTTGCCCAGTACAGCACACAGTCACAGTTCCTATTGTCAAGCTCCCTCTACAAGTGTGTTTCTGTTGGTGGAATATTGTACCTACAGTAAATATACTGTGTGTGTAGTGTACACCTAGAACTGAACTGCTAGCAGAGTGTTGAAAGCTGCTGGTGAAGAGCGGGAAAATCAACTTTTTCAGCTATTCCTTTCGCAGACTCCTATATGTCCTCATGCACACTGAACGTTTTTACAGCTGCTGTTTTAGGCTTTTGGCATTTTTTTCTACAGCCACTAAACTCCCCAGCATGTTATCCTATGTGTCCATGCACACATACAGGTGAAACTCCAAAAATTAGAATATCGTGCAAAAGTTCCTTTATTTCAGTAATGCAACTTAAAAGGGGAAATTAATATATGATATAGACTCATTACATGCAAAGCAAGATAGTTCAAGCCATGATTTGTCACAATTGTGATGATTATGGCTTACAGCTCATGAAAACCCCAAATCCACAATCTCAGAAAATTAGTATATTACATGCAATCAATAAAACAAGGATTGTGCATAGAACAATATCGGACCTCTGAAAAGTGTAAGCATGTACATGTACTCAGTACTTGGTTTGGGCCCCTTTTGCAGCAATTACTGCCTCAATGTGGCGTGGCATGGAAGCTATCAGCCTGTGCCACTGCTGAGGTGTTATGGAAGACCAGGATGCTTCAATAGCGGCCTTCAGCTCTTCTGCATTGTTCAGTCTCATGTCTCTCATCTTTCTCTTGGAAATGCCCCATAGATTTTCTATGGGGTTCAGGTCAGGCGAGTTTGCTGGCCAATCAAGCACAGTAATCCCACGGTCATTGAACCAGATTTTTGTGCTTTTGGCAGTGTGGGCAGGTGCCAAGTCCTGCTGGAAAATGAAGTCAGCATCCCCAAAAAATACAAAAATTAGCACTCAAATCCTCAAAAAAAACCCAATATGTTACTTAGCATTACTTCCCCTGAAGTACAAAAATAATAAATTAAAATAAGCAACAAATAAATAAATACAAAAATATAAATATAAAGTCCCATACACCTAAAGTCCAAAGTAAAGTCCAAAATTCAAAAGTCAAAAAGGAGATATTTGCTTTATCGGACCAAGGTGTAGAGGGTGGAAAATGGGGCTTTGTTTCCCCCTCGTTGCCAGCCTGAATATACCTGGGACGCATAGAGGCTTATATTGGGTTTTCCAGGTTGTAAGATGGCCGCGGCGGGAGTCTGATTCTCCAGCCAGCGGATATTTAAAGCTAGTGAGGACATACGTCCGTATCCCTGTTGAAAAAGTCCGGATTTGACGAAACGCATCCGGGGCACGTGACGTGGTGACGTATTGACGTCTTCCGGAAGTGCCGTGGTGGCCATTTTGGGTTCTGGAACACGCGGCTGTTCTTACCCTGGATGCTTCCATTTGTGCCTGGCTCTCCTTCAGAGTGTTATGATGATTGAAAAGAGTTACCGCTAAGGAGGGGGGTCTCTTCTTCTGGATTATTTCACTATATGGAAGCTGATCGCATCAAATTTATATGTAAGTTGCTACAATAAAATTTGCCTGTCTTTTAAAACACATACTGATCCCTGGTCTGTTTGAGGTCTATGGGAAAAGGTTGGAGAAGATGTGAGAACAATCTTTGGAGACTTTCCTATCTGTATTATGGATCCTATGCTAATTATATTTATGTGGGGGTAATTATGCACTTTTTATATTGTGTGCAGTGGAATTACTAATTTAAGTGTTAGAGTCCAGAGCTTACTTTCTTTCTTTTTTTCACGTTTGCTGTGGCACTTTTTGCATTTGCATGTGACACGTGTGGCACTTTATTTTATTAATTGGGGTAATACACTATGTTGAGATTTTTTCTTTGAGGTATTTGAAGATCTTCTGAAGCACATTGCTAATTTGATTCAGGAAGAAAAGAGCTATTGGATATCACGTGAAAGGTTCCTTTTTGACTTTTGAATTTTGAGCATCCCCAAAAAGCTTGTCTGTGGAAGGAAGCATGAAGTGCTCCAGTCTCCTGGTAGACGGCTGCGTTGACCCTGGACTTAATGAACCACAGTGGACCAATACCAGCAGATGACATGGCTCCCCAAATCAACACAGACTGTGGAAACTTCACACTGGACTTCAAGTATCTTGCAGTGTGTGTCTCTCTATTCTTCCTCCATACTCTGGGTCCTTGGTTTCCAAATGAGATGCAAAAGTTGCTCTCATCAGAAAAGAGGTCTTTGGGCCACTGACAACAGACCAGGTCTGTTTTTCTTTAGCCCAGGTAAGACGCTTCTGACGTTGTTTGTTGTGCAGGAGCGGCTTGACAAGAGGAATACGACATTTGAGGCCCATGTCCAGGATCTGTCTATGTCCAACACTTTTGAATGGCCTTTTCCTGACAATCCTCTCCAGACTGTGGTCATCCCTGTTGCTTGTGCACCTTTTTCTTTCACACTTTTCCCTTCCACATAACTTTCTCTGCTGAAAGTCTGTGCTTTGATACAGCACTTTGGGAACATCCAACGTCTTCTGCAATTACCTTTTGAGGCTTTCCCTCCTTATTGAGGGTGTCAATGATGGTTTTCTGCACAACTGTCAGGTCAGCAGTCTTTCCCATGATTGTGATTCCTACTGAACCAGACTGAGAGATCATTTAAAGGCTCAGGAACCCTTTGCAGGTGTTTTGGCTTAATTAGTTGATTAGAGTGGGACACTTTGAGCCGAGAATATTGCACCTTTTCACTATATTCTAATTTTCTGAGATTGTGGATTTGGGGTTTTGATGAGCTGTAAGCCATAATCATCACATGTATGACAAAGCACGGCTTGAACTATCTTGATTTGCATGTAATGAGTCTATCTCATATATTAGTTTCACTTTTTAAGTTGCATTACTGAAATAAATGAACTTTTGCACGATATTCTAATTTTTCGAGTTTCACCTGTAGATTGTAATCAACGTTTTTTGGCAGGGGCATTTTTGATTGGAAAAAAACCCCAGAAATAGTGAGTTTCTAGAGGAGTTTTTTAGCTGTAAAAATGCTATAACACTGAAAAACGCGGTAAAACACAAATGCGAAAAAACAAAGCAAAACGCCGCTAAATGCTAATGCAAAAATGCTAAAAACCGCTGAGAAACGCACGTTTTTAATGTGACTTTACACAGCTAACGTTACCAGTGTCACTAAAACGCCCAGTGTGCATGGAGCCTTATAAAGATAATGTATGAGCAGAAGATACCTTAAAGCGGTAGTAAACGTAATTAAAAAAGTTTCCCCCTGCAATGTAATATCATAATGTGCTAGCATGCATTGCATTCATTATGTGAAACTTACCTAAAACAAAGCCCTCCAGCGGCGTATTGTTACCTCTGACAGGGCTTCCATCTTCACTCGATCTTCTTTACGGGTTCTCGGGCTACAGCTGCTTGAATGGCTGAGCTGCCAATGACATCACAATACCTGCGAATGCGCACAGGAGTTTCGGCCACGGCACACAGCACTGAAGGAATGGCATGGGTATGCCGTTCCTTCAGAGCACATGCACCGGTTATGGCACTGGGTGCTGCTCTGTAGAATATCTCCTAAATGGTGCATGTTTAGGAGATGTTCATTTTACCTACAGGTACGCTTTATTATAAAGTAAGAATAGAAATGAGTATTTACTGCCATTTTAACATTTATTTCTACTTCTGCAGCCAATTTGTGTTAAGACATAATTTGAATTTATTACATGTTCTCACTCACATAGCATAACCTAATGTATATGTAAACCAAACATTTCATATTCCTGATATGTGTCTGCTGTACCATGTACTTGTATGAAAAGTATTATGTTCTCCTTGTATTGCTTTCTTTGTGTGAAATCCCTGGTGTTTCTGCCAGTCCCTCTGCTTTCCTAACAAAATCTGACCACGCTAGGCATGAGAGCACATTGTAGTCAGTGTTCTGGCTGTGCTGGGAGTCTGCTCTCCTCCGATGATCATACTTGTCCTGAAATGCCCCCCCTCCCCTGCACAGACATTCAGTGGGAAGCCCAGTTTCTCCTCCTCTATCTCTCTGAGCTCCTTATGCAGCTGAGAACAGAGGGTATGTGATCACTTTTAAAAAGGGAAAAAAAAAGATATTTGTAATGTGTATATACAGTATACAGTGTATTCATAAAGTATTTAGACCCCTTCACTTTTTTTCAATTTTGTTATGTTGCAGCCATATACTACAGTTGATTAACCAATAGCCGCCCAGCCAATAGCCGTTTGGCGGCCGGCAAAATGCTGTAGATTTCCAGGTGGATGCCATATGGCGTCCTCCTGGGCATGCGCAGTTTTCGCTCTTGCAGAGCCATGCAGTGGTGCGATCTGTCACCGGCCGTGTACCTCGGACACGGCCGATGACAGATCTGAGTGCCGGCCCCCGTTGCCGGTACCATGTGACCTGCTGTGACCAATCACAGCAGGTCACATGACAGTTGTATACAATAGATGGCTTCATTCATGTCATCCATTGTATACTAGTGTCTAGCTGTGAATGGTCACAGCGATCACATGCACGTCATGCGATTAGCTGTGGCCAAATCACAGCTAAGCACAAAAAAAAAAAAAAAAACCCTGAATGAATCGATGTCATTCAGGTAAATGCTTGCTTATAGCAAAGTAATTCTTTGCTATAAGCAAATTGTGTAAAACAAAAAAAAAATACTGATCACTTCCCCAAAGTAGTACAATGTTACTATGGTAACATTGTATTACTTTGAACATATGAAATATGAAAAAAAATCTTAAAAAAAAGTAATAAAAAATTAAAAATAAATTTTTTTAAAAAAATTAAAAATATATATATATTTTTTTTTTCATACTGTCACTAGTCAGTGTCCCTGATCACCGCCATGCCAGTTATATGATGACACTGTACTGCACTGGTGACAGTATGTAAAAAAAAAATAGTGAAAATAATTTTTCTAATTTTTTAATTTTCCGAAAAATTATGACAAAAAAAATACAACTTCAAAAAACTCGCCATGCCTCTTATGAAGTACGTTGGACTGTCTACTTAGCAAAAAGGGGTCATTTGGGGGATATCTGTACTGTTCTGACATTCTTGGACCTCAAGAAATTAGATTGGCTGTCAGTACTTCAGGATTGATCAATATTCAGATCTATACCATAGATTGTGAACTCTATAACTTTCCTACAAACTAAATAATACATCCTAATTTGGGTTATTGTCACCAAAGACATGTAGTAGAATGCATCTTGGCCTAAATTTTTGAAGAACAATTATTTATTTGCAAACTTTTATAACAGAAACAAAGAAAAACGTGTTTTTTTTTCAAAATTTTTGGTCTTTTTTTGTTAATTTAGCAAAAAATAAAAACCCCAGCGGCGATTAAATACCACCAAAAGAAAGCTCTAGTTGTGTGAAGAAAATAACATTTTAGTTTGGGTACAATGTTGTATGACTGCGCAATTGTCATTCAAAGTGTGAGAGCGCTGAAACCTGAAAAATGGCCTGGGCAGGAAGGGGGTAAAAGTGCCCGGAAAGGAAATGGTTAAATTCATTTTTTTCTCATTAATCTATACTCAGTACCCCATAATGACAAAGAGAAAACAGAATTTTAGAAATGTTTTCAAATGTATGAAAAATAAAAAACTGAAATATCACATTGGCACCAGTATTTAGACCCTTTGCAGCAACACTTGAAATCTAGCTCATGTGTTTGCAAACTCTCTTGATTGTGGCTGAGATGTTTCTACACCTTGACTGGAGTCCACGTGTGGTAAATTAAACTGACTGGACATGATTTGGAAAGGTACACAGCTCTCTATAAAAGGCCTCATAGCTGACAATGCATACTGTATCAGAAAAAAAACATGAGGTCAAAGGAACTGCCTGCAGAGCTCAGAGACAGAATTATTGCAAAGCATAGATCTGTGGAAGGCTAAAAAAAAATTCATCTGCAGTGAGTGTTCTCAAGAGAACAGTGGCCCCCAAAATTCTCAAAGAAGTTTGGTACAACCAGGACTCTTCCAAGAGCTGATCGCCCGGTCAAACTAAGCAATTGGGAGAGAAGGGCCTTAGTAAGAAAGGTGACCAAGAACCCTATGGTCACTCTGACTGAGCTCCAGATGTCCTGTGTGGAGATAGGACAAAGTTCCAAAAGGAGAACCATCACTTCAGCCCTCTACCAATCTGGGCTTTATGGCAGAGTGGCTAGACAAAGCCTCTTCTCAGTGCAAAACACACAAAAACCCACTTGGGGTTTGCAAAAAACCTTATGCAAACTCCAAGCAAAAGTAATGAAAAATACAGTGAAAAAACAATTATTTAATTTCTTTGATTTTTTAAAAATCCAATTTTTCCAAAATTACAACTTCAAAAATCTTGCCATGCCTCTCACTAAATACCTACTTTTCAAAAACGGGTAATTTAGGGGGAAATTGTACTGTTCTGGCGATTTAACCACCTCAATACTGGGCACTTTTATCCCCTTCCTTCCCAGACCAATTAGAGCTTTCAGCGCACTAACACTTTGAATAATAATTACTTAGTCATGCAACACTATACCCAAATGAAATTTTTGTCCCTTTTTCACACAAATAGAGCTTTATTTTGGTTGTATTTAATTAGCACTGGGTTTTTTTTTTGAGCTATTAATTAATAAAGACCGAAACGTTTGAAAAAAAAAACACATTTTGCTTCGTTTCTGTTATAAAATGTAGCAAATAAGTAGTTTTTCTTCATAAATTTGGGCCAAAATGTATACTGCTACATTGCTTTGGGAAAAATAATCCCAACCAGTGTGTATTATTTGGTCTGTGTGAACGTTTTAGGCCAGGGGTCCTCAAACTACGGCCCGCGGGCCACATGCGGCCCGCCGAACACACTCATCCGGCCCACCGGCAGGGGACACTAAGTACAGGGGTGGGCAGGAGGCTGCTGTCTCTTACCTGGCTCCGGTCCCAGTCCAGGATGCGCTGCTCCTTCACTCCAGCCGCTCCCTCACTCGATGTCCGCGCTGCCGCTCGGCTCCGCCTCATCACCGGTGATTGGGCGCCAGTACTGTAGCTCAGGAAAGGCACACAGGCAGCCAATCACCGGCGAGGAGGCGGAGCCGAGCGGCCCCGTGAAAATCAAGGGAGGGAGAGGCCGGAGTGAAGGAAGGAGGACAGCTGACCGCCCGGTAAGTGTGCCATGCAGATGGTACTGCTGCAACCAGGTATGCTGGCTGCAGCAGCACCATGCTGGAACAGGGTTGGCTAGTTAAGTGTCATTGCTGTCAGTGGGAGGAATAGTGCCCCATCATTGCTGTCAGTGGGAGGAATAGTGCCCCATCGTTGGTATTAGTGGGAGGAATAGTGCCCCATCATTGGTATCAGTGGGTGGAATAGTGCCCCATCATTGGTGTCACTGATACTAATGATGGGAAACTATTCCTCCACTGATACCAATGATGGGGCACTATTCTTCCCACTGACACCAACGATGGGGCACTATTCCTCCCACTGACACCAACGATGGGGCACTATTCTTTCCACTGACACCAACGATGGGGCACTATTCCTTCCACTGACACCAACGATGGGGCACTATTCCTCCCACTGACACCAATGATGGGACACTATTTTGCTCCATAAGACACACTTGTGGGGAAATGTCTGTGCATCTTATAGAGTGGCCGGCCCAGTATTCCCGCTGCCGTTGTATGTCCGCAGTCTCTGAACAAATGCAGACACAGTACAGGAGATGACCATAGTTTTTTTTTAAAACTTTAGTCCGGCCCTCCAACGGTCTGAGGGACAGTGAACTGGCCCCCTGTTTAAAAAGTTTGAGGACCCCTGTTTTAGGCTATGTTCACACTAGCTTTGTCAGCAGGCGTCAGACAGGCGTTTGGGAAGCGTTTTTAAAGCTTCTCAAACTCCTATGAAAATTCTGCACATGGCAGCATACAATGCTGTTCACATGGAAGCATTAGCGTTGCGGCAAAACTGACACCTCGTGTCGAGTCAGGAGGAGTTGAAGCCTCCTATTCAAGTCTATAGTTGCGAGACGGTTGCGGAGTGCTAATACCATTTAACTTCATTATAGGATTTTGTGGTGCAGTTTTAACACTTGGCAAACGCCTATCAACCGCCTCAAAACCGCGCATAGGGCGTTGTGGGAGCATTTGAGGAGCGTTAGAGGAGCGTTAAAAACGCTTCCCAAACACCTGTGTAACGCCTGTCAAATGCTATAGGGGCGTTTGGCAAGCGTTAGAAATAAAGTCAAGTGTGAACGAACCCTTAGAGTCTACAAGCTATGGTACCAATCACTGAATATTGATCACACCTGATCAAACCTGATGTACTGATGGTGTATCTCATTCTTTGAGACACTAAGGCTGGCCATACATTATACAATTATCTGCAGATTTTTGGTTTAGATTTACCAAAAACCATTTAATAGGAGGACAAACCTAAACAACACTTTCAGTTGTATCCAATTAGGCAGGCCCTTGCACTACATAGTTGAAGGTAAATCTAAAGGAAATTGGGCAGAAAATCTGCAGATAATTGTATAATGTATGGCCAGCCTAACAAGCCAGGACAGTACAAACACCCCCCAAATGACCCCTTTTTGGAAAGTAGACATTCCAAGGTATTTAGTAAGATGCATGGTGAGGTTTTTTTCAACCTGTACTTTTTTCCCCACAATTCTTTGGAAAATGAAGAAAATAAATATAATTTTTTTTTCACACAACTGTTATATTAACAGGTTATTCCTCTCACACGGCATATGCATACTTGCAGCTTCACCCCAAAGAACATTCTGCTGCTCCTCCTGAGTATGGGGATAACACACATGTGTAAGATGTTTCCACAGCCTGGCCACATACAGAGGCCCAACATCCAAGTAGGACCTACAGGCGTTCAAGAGGCATACATTACACATCTCATTTCCTGAGTACCTATCACATTTTTGAAGGCCCTGAAGAACCAAGACAATGGAATTACCCACAAAATGACCCCATTTTGGAAGGCAAACACCCCAATGTATATTATATGAGGCATAATGAGTCTTTTGAACATGTCATTTTTTTTACACAAGTTTTCACAAAACGTGGAAAGAAAATTAAATTTTTTTTTTTTTTTTTACACAAAGTTGTCCAGTTATAAGATATTTCTAACACAAAACATGGGCATACCAAAAAATTACACCCCAAAATACATTCTGCTGCTATCTTCTGGGAGTGCTGTGCTGCTTGTACTCGCCACTACACTACTGGTGAATGCCTGCTCCTCCTCAGATCTCCTGAACCTCTTTGTTTGGACTCTCTCCTCTTCAGAATCCATTGCTGACCCACTGCTTTCGAATGGCTCATACTCGGAATCTGAGTCTTACAGAGAGAGTTCCCCGATACTCCCATCCGTCATACTCAGTATCTTGGAAAGCCTCATCGCTGGTGTATAATTTTTTAGACATGTTTATGCTACACTGCTTATATTTTTTATGTTGATTTTTATGTTCACTGGTATAGATGTGTATCACTGGTACAGATGTGGATTTCACACTGATACTCTGTGACAGATATTGAACAATGGTACAGGTGTGGATTTTACTGTGACAGATGTTTACTGATTTTACACTGTGACAGATGTTATTCACTGGTACTGATGTGGATTTTACACTAGTACTGAGTGACAGATACTGAGCACTGGTAAACTGACAGATGTGGATTTGACACTGGTAGGGCATGACAGATGTGGATCACTGGTACAAATGTGAATTTTACGCTGGTACGCCGTGACAGATATTGATCACTGGCACAGATGTGGATTTTACACTGATGCTCTGTGACAGATATTGAACAATGGTACAGGTGTGGATTTTACTCTGGTACACTGTGACGGATGTTATTCACTGGTACTGATGTGGATTTTACACTAGTACTGAGTGACAGATACTGAGCACTGGTAAACTGACAGATGCGGATTTGACACTGGTAGGGCGTGGCAGATGTGGATAACTGGCACAGATGTGGCCTTTACGCTGGTATGCCGTGACAAATGTGGATCACTGGTACAGATGTAGAGTTTAAACTGGTACACCATAACATATGTGGATCACTTGTACAGATGTTGATCACTGGCATTGTGTGACAGATGTTGATCACTGGCACTGTGTGACAGATGTGGATCAATGGTGCACTGACAGCTGTATGGGGACACTATGGGGTGATGTCTGTGTTTTACACAGATCGGCTCTGCTTCTCCTCACTAGCGGGCTCTGGTGAGGAGACGCAGAGCTGGTCAACAGACTGGTGTCTTTGTGGACATCACATGATGTCATCATGTGATCAGAATGTCCAATCAGAGAGCCCTTTGCACTGTCCAGTGGACACAGGCACACCGAGAGCACGCAGTTGTGTGGTCACGTTCTGAGGGACGTTCAGGAACATCCACTCAGAAAGGTCAAGATCCCAACTGGCCGTTTATGTGCAGTGGCCAGGTTGGAAGCAGTTAAAGAATTTTGATGCACGTGAACACAATACTACTAATAATACCCACATTTGTGGTAAAATAGAAAATATGGCATTGCACTGAGTAAATAGATACCAAACATGTCACACTTTAAATACTGTAGTTTGGCACCATTCCATAAGTGTGCACAAATTTAAAAATCTCCATAGGCGACGCTTTATAAGCCTTTACAGGTTACCAGTTTAGAGTTACAGAAGAGGTGAGGTGCTATAATTATTGCTGTTACTCTGATGATTGTGGCGATACCTCACATGTGTGGTGCAATCGCTGTTTATGTATGTGTATGAGACCAATGTGTGCGTTCGTCTTTGCACATGAGCAAGGGGGGATGGGGGTACTTTAAATATTTTTTATTATTATTTGTGCACTGTGACAGATGTTTGTGGGACACTGTGACAGATGTTGACATGTGGGCTGTGGACAGGAACAAATGGTGCACTGGTGTGGGATGCCTGCAGATCTGTGTAACTGATTAATAAAATCATCAGCTACATAGATCAACTGTCACAGTCTGCAGCATCCCCCCTCCCCTCACTGAGCTTTCACAGAGCTTCAGTGAGGAAAAAAACTGCAGATACTCGTCTCTGTTGAGATTCTGAGATGGCTGTAATTGGACACAGCCATCACGTGATCAGGAGGGCCAATCAGAGAGCCCATATCCCAGTTCGATATGGACTGTGTCCGAGGGACACAGCCATCACAGAATCATGCTGCAGTGCGGCCTCAGGACTGCGCACAGGCACGTGTTCTGAGGGACATACAGGAACGTCCAATCAGAACAGGGAAGCTCCCACCTGGCCGTTTATGTACATTGGTCAGGTGGGAGGTGGTTAAGGCCTTAAGAAATTAGATCAGCTGTCAGTACATCAGGACTGATCAATTTTCAAATAGCTATAGCATAGTCTGTAGACGCTATAGCTTTCAAATAAACCAATTAATATACATTTATTAGGATTTTTTTGATACCAAAGACATGTCGCAGATTAAATTTTGGCCTAAATTTATGAAGATTTTTTTTTTATTGGATGTTTTATAACAGAAACAAGAAAATATTGCTTTTTTTTTCAAAATGTTTTTTTTTTCATTTATATAACAAATATTGAAAAACCCAATGGTGATTAAATACCAACAAAACAAAGCTCTATTTGTGTGAAAAAAAAATACAAATTTAATCTGGATAGTGTCGCTGAACTACAGAGTTGCTGAGAGAAGGAGTTTCAGGAGGTGGAGTCAGTACGGGAATCACTCCGCGCAGGTAGCAAGGTATCATGGGATATGCAATTCTTAGAAATTGAAAGTAAACAGCAGAGGAGAAGCTGCAGAGCATGCAGGGTATCCAGGAAATTGTGGAAAGAGATGACCAGCAGACAATCAGAAATTACAACAATAAATTGAGATTTTTCAAGTAAGCTTTTATTGAATTGTAAAATATAACTATTGTTTTCATTGCTATTATAATGTTGATGTTAACAAAAAATTTTATTGTATGACCCTAGATCTCCTAAAAAAAAGTCCTCGTTTTCCAAAAAAAAAAGAAACTGCACACATCTACTTCATAAAAAAATGTGCATTTGCTTTTTGTTTTGTTTTTTTTTGCAAATGAGCCTGCTAAGCATTGTCATCAGTGGATGGCAGGTGCAGTGCCAGGCTCCTGCAGGCCCTTCCTTACTTAAGCTTTCTGTCTGAACGAAGGTACTGACTTTCAGTTAGAAAGCTGGAGAAAGTGTCAATGGACTATGAGTTCAGTTTACTGCATTTGTGTTTCATTGAGAACTAACAAGTCTGTCTGCTGCAGACAGACCCACTCAAACATTGTTCAAAAATCCTCAGTCAGCTATGAGGCCTTCATCTGAGAAACTTATAAAAGTTAAAAAAAATATATAAATATATATATATATATATATATATATATATATATATATATATATACTGTATATATTTAAAAAAAAATGGTATGCTGTGTGAATGGAAACACAAGCATATAGTGGAGTTTTCTCAAATTTGACTGTAAAGTTGAAATACACTTTAATGGTCCTTTCACACTGATCAATTTTTGATCAGCTGTTCAGTTAAAAAAAAAAAACAGAACAAATGCATGAAAAATGCATCCCAGATGGTGGCCACCCTATTCCTGGATTTGTTCCAGTGGAGGGGTGAGACCCCACTGTGTAACATACACTGACTGTGCTCTCTGTAATTTGCCATAATGATATAAGAGTTTTCACTTGTGGAAAGGTTTTGAATTACTACAGTATATCAGATATAATATCCTCCCTATAGGGATCAGGTTTTATACTGTTTACCACAAAGGAGGATGCGTTGTGGGCTATGTGGGGGGTCCAAGAGGTCTGCTTTAGCTATTACTGCCTTATCTCCTCACATCACGCACCGCACTGTTCTCCCTTGAGTAGTGCAGGCTTATACCCCTGATGGTTGCTTTATTGAAATTATAGGAGATATTAGTTTGATTGGAATTTTGATAGAGCTGTGGGATTGTGGTGATGTTCTTCTATTTATATTAGTGAAACTTCCGTGCTACCTACTGTGTGTTCTACAAAATAATAATTACCTATACCTATAAAACTCATCAAAATCACAAAAAAAAAACCCTAAAATGAAACAAAATATATCAAACAATTAGTAAACACATATCTAGGGTGCTGCTAACATCAAAATGCGTTCCTGCACATAACAGATAAATAATTAGTAATAAACATGTGGAGCTCCCTATATACAACTTTTTAAAACTCCATATATCAACTGTGTGTGCATAAGTCATAAATAAAGTTCATATAGTAAACATCTACCTTAATATCCCATAACGTTAAGGGATTAAATATACCTGAAAAGAGGGTACAATTACTATGTGAACTTAAGAAAGAGAAACCCTTGTTTGTTTTTCTTCAGGAAACACATTTTGTGACCCATTCAATACCCAAACTGACAAATAATTATTTTCCATGGGTTTATCATGCTACCAACCTTTCCTCAAAAACAAGAGGTGTCTCCATTTTGGTGGGGGGAGATTTTTAACTTATTCCACAGCTAGCAGACCCAGAAGGCAGGTTTCTTTTTCTTAAAGGGAAATATAAAGATATCCCGATAACATTAGCAAATGTATATTTTTCTAACACTGCTCATATTTCTGTTTGGTGTAAGGTAATGGACAAACTTACATGGTTTGCCTCTAAGCACTAGATCCTGGGAAGTGGTTTTAATATCCCTATAGATCTGCTCCAGGATACTTCCAAGGGCAAATCAACCATTGCATTCAAAATTCTTTAAAAAATTTAGTTTTTATTGGGATCTTTGACCTTGGTAGACCTTGTAAATCCAACTGGGCGAGATTTCACTTACTTTTCCACTGCACATAATAAATACTATCCCATATTTTTATATCTCAAAGAGATTTGCCATCATTGGTGGAGGCTAACAGAAATCCAGACTCCTGATCACACCCCAACATCTGTCTTATTGCAACTGCCAATCATCTCTACCAAATCATGCAACTGGTGATTAAATTCGTTGTTACTAATGGGTTCCTTGAACATGATGCACATTTGGAAAACAATCAGTTCTTACTTCCATGAAAACTGGAAGATATCTCACCTCTAACGGTATGAGAGGCCCATAAATGTGTTGTGAGAGGGGAAGGGATTAACCTTTGCTCTCAAATCAATACGGCTTCAGAGAAAGCTAAATCAAAATAAACATTCATTAGCAGTTCAATCCACACGCAAGCTGTTAGAAGCACACAGGGAATTACAAACTCTATTAGACCATAAGGCTAAATGTATTTTATTTTTTAAAAAAGGGTTATTTTATTACAATGAAAATGAAAGCGGCAAGTTTCTTGCCAGAGCTTTGAAAGAGATCAGAGCCAGCAGCCATATTCCCATAAAGAATACTTCCGGCAATAAGATAACATATGCGCCAGATCAGACTGCGGTAGAATTTCATAATTATTATTCCAAACTATATCATTTCCCACCATCACATAAACCTCCCACTGTAGAAGGGATTAATTATACAGGAATATCTCATTCAGAGTGGCATGCCTACCTTGAGTGAAAAGGAGTCAAGGGACCTGGAAGAACCCATTACAACTGAGGAGTTATTATTGGCAATTAAAACATTGAAACCAGGCAGGAGCTCAGGCCCAGATGGCTTGTCAGCCCATTAATATAAAACATTTGCCCCATTAATTACAGATCTCCTGCTCCATACATTAAGCTCTCTTAAAGATCCACTTTTGATCCCTAATACTTTTTAATGGCTCATAGTTCTGTGCTTCTTAAACCAGGCAAGATTCCTGCTAACTGTGAAAGCTATAGACCTATTTCATTATTAAACCTGAATCTAAAACTTCTAGAGAACGTTTTGGCGAATAGATTACACAATTACCTATCACAACTTATTGGTCTGGAACAGGTGGGCTTCATGCCGGGTAGAGAGGCACAATGTTACCAAATCCTTAATGTGATATACTCCTTACGCAGAGGTTCAGTCAAGGGTCTGCTCCTTTCTACAGACTCAGAGAAGGCCTTCAACAGGGTAGCCTGGGGCTTCCTGCTTACACTATGCACTCATATTGGTCTGCGACCACACATGCTTACTTGGATCTCATCTCTCTACCAATATCCTACAGCCCAGTGGTGTAACTTTAGGGGTCGCAAGAGACCCATTTGCGACCCAGCCCCATGCTGCAGGGGCTTGTGAGGCTCCCCTATCAGACTTGTCTACATCTGCATAAGATGGGTGGCGGGGCAGCATGTAGAAGAAGCGATCCTCTCAGTGTTTCTCTTGGCCTCTGCAGCAGCTGCAGTCCTTCAGAAGCCAGGAGAAAAAAATTGGAGAAGACCAGATCTTCTAAGTGCAGCCCCAGTGCTCCTCTTATCCAGCCTGGTGCTCGCTGTTTCTGACAGGCATGAGCCAAGATGCAATGTGATGTTGACAAGGGACAAGCAGACAGCTCTTACTGCCAGCTCCATCTCCCAGCTCCGCCCCCTTACTCCGACTCCCGCTTCTTGCCTCGAGGCTGCTCCTGCTGCTGGGTAAGTTAGGAGAAATGCTCCCTGCCCCCAGGCCCCTGCCACATCGTATCCTGCACATGCCACAGCAGAGCATTCCTGAATCAAATAGTCATTATAGTGTGTCCAGGTGTCCTACCCTTATACTGCCCCCCTACTGTCACATTGCCCTTCTCATACTGCCCCCTCCTGTCACACTGCTCCCTCTCATACTGCCCCCCTCCTGTCACACTTCCCCCTACCTATCACAGTGTATAAACATGCATTAGAGAACCTTCCCCTTTAAGAACACCACTATGTGCCAACTTTTCAAATAGATTTTGCATATGTGTAATTAGCATTAATATTATAACTTGAACATATTCCATTTGGGCACTAATTGTATTCAACAATGTTGCAGTTATTGGTTTAAAACGAGTGCCACAGCTGCAGTATGATTGAGCAATTGATTGGTAACAGAAGGGTATAAATACCATCTTCAAAATGGCAGATTTTGCACTTCCTGAAGACGATCTATTGGTTGAAACGCGTTGAGGGCTTATGACGCAACTTCCGCTGACGTTACTTCTGCCGGTTGGAACGCGGCGGCCATTTTAACTTCCATTCATATTAACAAGGTTGAATACAACTAGTGCCAGGAAAGGCACTTTTTTTGAGTGACATTTTTATTGTTTGACCCCATTATTAAAGCTTTTACGGTTTTACACTATGGGATGTCTGGTTTTGTTTTAATTTATGCTGAAAATATTAATTACTGCCTGTGGAGGAGAGGAGCTTTCTATTATTGATGCAGCCCTAGTGGAGGGTTACCAGTTACCACCAGCAACAACGGTTAAGAGTGTGAAGGAATATCGGCCAACAATACCATATTGCATACTGGGATAGTCCCAAAAGCGCATTTGACTAACCTAGAGATAGGTGGTAATGGGATGACGGGGAGTTTACATCCATATGGGGCACCAGTGTGAGCACAGTGAAGCACTTGTCACCTCAGTACGGAGGTTCACCGTTAAGAATACAGCACCATTGCACTTAAAATTCACATGTTGGGGCTGAATACCAATATTTTATTTGTTTTTGTCTATCGTTATCACTTTAATTTGTACACTGTTACTTAGTTGATTGTATGACCTAAGCATGGTCTATTTGATATATTTAAGATTTTGTGTATAAGAGTTCACAATTAGGACTGCTGCTGTATAGGTATTATATATTTTTTATATTTTTTTTTATATTTTTTTTTTTCTAAGCGCAACAGCACCCCCTTTTTCTTTACATTTTTGCCCAGTCTCTTTCTTATTGTTGAATCATGAACACTGACCTCAACTGAAGCAAGTAAGGCCTGCAGTTGTGTAAATGTTGCTCTGGGTTATTTTGGCCTCCTGGATGAGCTGTCGTTGTGCTCTTGGAGTAGTTCTGGTAGGCCAGCCACTCCTGGGAAGGTTCACCACTGTTCCAGGTTTTCTCTATTTTCAGGTAATGGCTCTCACCATGGTTCGCTGGAATCCCAAAGCCTTACAAATGGCTTTGTAACCCTTTCTAGACTGACACAAGTCAATAACTTTGTTTCTCATCTGTTCTTGAATTTCTTTAGATTGCGGCATTATGTGCTGCTTTTTGATCTTCCAGCGTGCTTCAGTTTGTCAGACAGCTTCTTTTTAAGTAATTTTTTGATTCAGCAGGTCTGGCAGTAATCAGGCCTGGGTGTGTCAAGTGAAATTTAGCTCTGCTTTCCAAAAATGTGTTAATTATAGTTCATTCATGATTTAGCCAGAGGGGGGAATTACCTTTTCCACACTGGGCGAGGAAGGTCAAGACAGCTTTATTCCTTTGATAAATTAAATCAGCATTTAAAAAATGCATTTTGTATTTGCTCGGGTTAACTTTATGTAATATTAAAATTAGTTTGATGACCTGAATCATTTAAGTATGACAAAAACGCACTACAAAAATATGGAAGGGGGCAAATACTTTTTCACAGCACTGTATATTCGTCAACCAGTAGATAGCAGTGTTTATATGTTTGTAGCTGCATCTATGTCTTATTCCTGAATAAAATTCCTGTTTCCTATTTGCAGAGACGTAGCAGATAAACACATGTGGACTGCACACTTTCTGTTCTGTAGTGCTATTTACAGAATCTCTAACAGTTGTTTTTACAGTGTATTCTATAGATTACCTTTTTTAGCAACTGTTCCATATTTTCTTGTATGCCGTCTGTCGGTATGTCATCTTCCTGTAAGAACAAAGAAGGTGAAAAACTAAGGTAAATATGAAATATAAAAATAAAATAATTCATATTTAGCAAACAATATTCATTATGTTTACACTGAACATTATAAACAATTTTTAAAATAAATTGAGAAACTTTCTTGAAGCCCCCTAAGCTTCCTTTGGTTCCAGTCTGGGAGAGCTAAATACATAAAAACTAACTGTGGCTTTAACAAGTATTTAGCAGAATTCTGCAGTCATTTAGATGCTCTTAGAGATGGATAGACTGAGCTCTGCAGATGTTTTCTAAATATTTAGTAAATGCTTCTCCTGATTGAGTCTAAATACTTAATGGCATTTGTAACTTACCAGTAAAATGTGTTTTCTTAAGTACAACAAAGGACACAGGCTTTTTTAAATCCTTACAACTTGGCTATATGCGGTACAGCTACCATACAGTATATAAAAAACCTGCTGGGACATCCACATATAACCCTCTCCACCACTCCAACCTACCATCAGTTTTGTAGTAATCAAAAGGGAGATAATAAAAACAGAGGAGAGGGTCTTGTGTCCTTACTATATTCCAGGTAAAAGATTTTACTTGTAAATCAAAAATCCCAGTTACAGATCTTAACTCAGGCTTTTTTAAATAATTTCAACTGGGATATCAAAAAGCATTCAAACTGAGGGGCGGGTGACATAGCAACAAACCCAACAGGCCCACATAACAATCATGTGGTTCATGAAGGTTCCAAAACTTCAAAAAGCAGTCTATAGCACCTAATGTTCAAAACTGGAATCAGAAGAAGCCTGAATATCCACCAAGGAGAACTTAACAAACATGTGAACTGAGCTTTGATAATAATCTGTCTAATCCACCTAGCAATGATGGAGTGAGATGCAGGGAGACCTCTGCATGAGCCTTCAGAAAACATGAGAAGGAGCAAGAGAAATTAGATTATGTACATGGAAGACTTTACAGCTTTCCTACACAATATCAGAGGTTTTAAGGTCTACTTGGATGCCATGGCAGCACCTTGTCTGTATTAATATAATATAAAAGTGAATGTGCTGCGCTACTCCTTGCAGATATAAAACAACAAGTGTTTTTTTTAATTTTTATTTATCTTTATTTTTGTTAAGTTGTTTTATATTAGCAAGGAGTAGCGCAGCACATTTACTTTATCTCATATTTGTCTTGTTGTGGGAATACGATTGGTGTTTGCTGCCACTCCGGGTGTTACTTTTAGGGATTGGCAGCACACAAGGTCTCTCTTGCATTAACCTTGTCTGTACAGATACTTACATGAACACGCTCATGCAACCTGTGTAAATCCAGGATTTTTCTTTCCCCCTGTTTTCCTCCCCGGGTGCACTCCCTGTCTCTATACCCCCTCTCCTCCACATTCTTCATTTTCCCATTCCTCCCCCCCCCCTTCCCTCTTCTTTCCTCCCCTATCCTAACCTCAGGTGTCAAGCTGCGAGTGCTCTTTTACTGTGTAACAAGGCCTCTAATCACACCACCTCGCACATTGATGGAACCATCGGGTGCCGAGGCACTTGCCACATGTAATTGCTCTTTTTGACAAATATATCTTCACTTATGTCTCTCATGCCTAAACTGTTGTTTCTGACATGCTGAGTTATTTTCTCTGTTGATATAATTTCTCTTATTTGTGAATTGCCAAACTGTCATTCTCCTGATCACTTGCGTTTGGCAACGTTGTAAGTCTGCCTTCTTCGAGTGTGACATTGATCATTCTATGTACTTGTATTATGACTTAAGCCTATAAATAAAGTAAATTATAAAACAAGCACAAAGAGAGAATCTGATTTCCACAGGAAACACTAGGTAAACTTTCACAATACATTCAATGTCCAGACAGTTAGAAAATTTCCTTAGGATGCTTCGAAGCACGACATAAGGAAGGAAGGATAATATTCTGGTAAGGGTTGAAAGCAGAGACTAGTTTGGGGAAGAAGACCCTGGGCCTCAAGACAACTTTGTCCTTGTGCAACACCAAGAAGGGCACCATACAGGATACAGATGGAGGTTCCAAGAGGACACAGGGGACAGGACAGAAAGAGAGATGTGAACTGTGCCCTAAACTAGAGAGCGAGAGGCCAGATGTCTCTATAAAAAATGGTCAAGGCCAAGATTTGTTCATTGATGGCACTCCAGGCTTGATGTATTG